>NW_015541011.1:2468470-2471953 GCF_001515605.1 Sinocyclocheilus anshuiensis | reverse complement strand
ATGTGGTGTGTGTGTGTGTGTGTGTGTGTGTTAGTTATAAGGACTCCAGAAGGTTCAGTCATGCTGAGTTCAGAGGACTTGCTCTCAAAGGTCACACTCACTGGGGGAGAAGGAAAGGGACGCTCCCTTAGCCAATCATACTGCCTCCTGCTGCTGATGCTGCCCCCGCTGAATCACCATGGAGATGGCAGCAATATCTGTCCCTATTGACAAGTCATACAGAAGATGCATCCATTTTTTCTCAGTGGAGAGTAATATATCTGCATCTTCACAGTAGAAAAACTTCACAAAATAGCATTTGCATTAATTATGGATAAATTAGCGACATCCATGCTTTGTTGTTTTTTTCCTCTTTTTAATTCCCAGGCTCCCACATCTCACTCCTTTTAGTGTGTGAACGCTTTACTTTTTCTCACAGCATATAATGGAGAGGGTGCAAGACCAGCCTTCTTGAACTGACCCCCATCTTCTCTTCCACTCTCTATTTAACCTGGGTCTTTTCTTTTCACTCCACTCATCAAGTCCATTTCTCACACTCTCCTCTTTTGGCTTGTGTAGTTGCATCTCTGTTGTGGATTTGCAGGTCGGTGGAACCCAGTCTCTTCGTGTAGTAGGCTCAGTTGTGATCTTTTTAAAAGAAACTAAACGCTCTTTCCAGAAGTCATTACTGCTGTCAAGCTTTTTAAACATGTTTGTAAAAGGGAGTGATGTCATAAGAGGAGGTGAGTAGGACAGGAAGTAAGAGGGAGGGAAGAATGAACAAGAAACAGGAAGTCTGGATGTTGTGTGTATATATTGTCTATGTTATTTAAAAATGTATTTAAAAGTAATAATACATAATAATGATAATGCACACAATTTTAATATAACAATTTTAGTATGATTTACTTTAATGTATATATTTGTATTTAACAATAATAATAATAATTATTATTATTTTTAAATACAAATGAAATTTGTATTCTATCTCTTGATCAGATTTCACTTTAGAATAAGGGCTAATCACAGAAAGCACATGGGAATCCATTGAGAATAGGAACAAAGGGATCAAGAACAGATTGGATGGTCTTGGCTTTTTCTAATTGAATGACAGTTTCTTGCGCTTTTGGCTCAGGTTGGTGGGTTTACATGCAATATATTCTCAGCACATTAGAGATCTCAGTTGAGTTTCTCTTTCTGATACTAAAGTTACTGTCTAAAACACAATAGTATCTGATCCTTTATCATCTTGATGTAGTTTGTGTGATAACAAATTTTGTAAACATTAGAACTGAGACTCACAATAATTACAAATCCAACACATTTGAGTGTGCCCTTAAAAGTTTTTCTCTTTCAAATGGAGCGACTGTATGTAAAGGAGGAGCAGCAGATTCAATAATTATAATAATATGTTGATAGTTGATAGTTCAGTTGATATTACTGGAACAGTCGCAGATTCTGTTATCTTTTTCCTTCCGTTATGCTCTCTCATTCTACCCTTGCACAAGTTTTTATAACCCAAAGTTGTTATGCAAAGATAACTGACCGTTTTTTTTTTTCTTGAAGCAAGTGCCAGCTCATTGAGAGGGCTTTATAAAAGATTTTTTGCCAGCAATACGATGTGAACTTGCATCATTCAGTCATCCTTTAAATGCAGTAATTTTTTCAACTTATTGCCCATCACAAGACCCCAGAGGTAAATTTTTACAGCTCAGAAGTTAATTTTTTTTCTTTTTTTAATTTGTTTGCCTGTAAAAAAAAACAAAAACAAAACAAAAACAAGCATGTTTACTGGAAAACAAGACAAAAATATTTTTAATAATTTTCATTCAAGCAGCCAAGCAGTCAATTTTGTCTCACATGTTTCTGCTAAAATTCTTTGGAATGAATATAAAAGGCACAAATGAGACAACTGCTGACACAGTAAAGCCACAATCACACTGACAGTGAAGAAATTGCTGCAGGTCACGAGTCTCAGTGCTGTCACTTGCTAGTAGGCGTTCCCACAATGCATCACTGCTTATTTGCATAAAGTTGAACTCTGCTTAATTTTGTCACATCACCAACAGTTGCTGTTGCTCATGTCACTGGAAATTGCGAAATTAATGTCTTCTTGTTGTTTTGTTGAACTGTCATTGTCAACAACCCTGAAGAGTATAGAGCTAAATAAAATTAATAGAACAGCCAAGATGACTTGGTCTTTGAAATAATGACAAGAAATGTTTGAGTTCATATTTAAATGTCAGACTTTTAATTGCTAATCTCAAAATTGGTACAATTTGAAGCACAGTTTGTGACTTCTTCTGTTTGTAAGTCTCCTCATCACACTGATGGATGTTCTCTGTGTGGGTTTTCCTTTAACAGGCTGATGCTAAGATGGTCTGTGATGTTGTGAGCCGTATGGAGGATACCGAGCCCTACTCTCCAGAGCTGTTGTCCGCCATGATTCGCCTGTGGTCTGACTCAGGCATCCAGGAGTGCTTCAGCCGTGCCCGCGAGTACCAGCTCAATGACTCCGCCCAATAGTGAGTACAGCCCTCTGCTGGGAAGAGCCATTAGTGCTTTTACACTTCATTAAGAGCATTCTGCCTAAATATACCAATCTTTTATTATATCATTGACTATCACGCTGCAGTCCAGTTCATTTTAGAGAACTATCCACGGGGCATATATTTTATGGACTGTAAATTGAACGTGGCCACATTAGGTAGCGTCTACAGTATAATATGTATAGTCTTTATTTCCAATGCTTGTTTGAACAGGTTGCTTTTAGAGTATTATTTGAACTCAAGTAATGTCACTCTGAATGGAATTTATAGATGCAATTACAGTATGCGCTGATGAAAGGTCTCGAGTTTGTGTGTGTATGTGTCCTATACGTGTATGCGTGTGCGTAATAACATGGAAAGAGTTCAGTCAGCATTATATTTCTGATGTTGTGGTTTACTGTAATAGTTGGGGAAGCCTTTCCTTGTGGAAAGTGGTGTTTAGATGAAGACAAATTACTTGCTCACATATTGACAACCCAGATTATGTTACTATGAGGCAAATGTGGGAAGGGGAAGGACTGTTTAGGGTGCCAAAAAAGAGTTTGCTAGACAAGTCTGGGAGAGACGTTTTTCTTCTTCATTATTTGCATATAAACATCACCAAGTTTTGCATAAATGTTCAGCCTTTTGTTCAGGGATCAGTAAGACAAACAGTTGCCAGTGGTATTTCATCAAGTTCGGGTGTAAGAAAACAGAAATATCAAATGGTACAAGGACAATATATTTAATCTCATGATTTATATATTTGTGAAAGAGTGCTGTTAGGAGCTGAAGGAGATTGACCAATATATGGCGGACTGACATTTACTTTTTGATAGATAGTTGAATTGTAGTATTTTTTTCAATAACCTTGCCAATATGTGAAAAGCTGTAATTCTTCAGGAAGAATTTAATTTTAATAGACAATGTGAATACGCACACACACGCATGCACACACACACACACACACACACAC
>NW_015541011.1:2461794-2468362 GCF_001515605.1 Sinocyclocheilus anshuiensis | reverse complement strand
CACACACACACACACACACACACACGCACGCACGCACGCACGCACGCACGCACACACACACACGCACGCACGCACACGCACACACACACACACATTTACATGAAAAGGCCATCTCCATTAGCCTACATTAATTCATATAGTTTTCTTACTGTCTTCACTTGTATAACCCAGTTAGTCCAGTTTTATTGTATAGCAGACAGTGTTCCCTAAATAATTATTTTTTAAACAATGCTTTTTTCTTCTTAAATATATAATTTCATGTAATTATATATTTTATTTTATTTATATTTATTTCATTATTATTTATTTTTTTATATATTTTATATTAAATTTTTTTTTTTGTTATTCTTTTATATTCTATATTTTAATATTGGTGGCACTGTATGTTTTTGTGTGTGTGTGTGTGTTTCAATATAAAGAAGAAATGTCTCTTTTGCAGTGCACAGTCTTTTTATCAAATCATATTTAATTCAGACTGCTAACACATTTGTGTGTAAAATATTTTTCTGTGTAGTTTTAATCTAGATTCAGTAGCTGCACAGTGCACAGGAAACATTGCTGTACACCTGCATTTATGTTTCTTAGCTTTTATTTGTGTGTGTGTGTATTTACACTAAAGACTTGGCCAGCTTGCCAGGTACAACTTGTATGTCTGAAGGCTCGAATACACTACACAACTTTTAAAATCTGAACAGATTTTAAAACGTTAGGCATCATACACTTACCGCCTTTGTAAATAGTCACAGAGGAAAACTGGCCATCATGCACTAAACGACTGAGGATCATACACTACCAGACTTTAAAGTCCTTCCAATCACAACAAACTCGCGCAGAAACATGCACCTTGTTGCTAGGAGACACGTGACAAATGAAAACAATGTGTTCTAAAATCAGCTGAAAATATCAAACATGTTTGATATCCTCCGACTGGGTGGAATCATAGTTTGAAGCTAAAAAATCAGAGTCTGTGACCATCATACACTACGCAATTTTCTATGAAATCTGTCAACTCTAATCTGTGGACCGGCTCTGACTTTCAGCAACTAGCATCGACTTATCCAAACTATAAATCAGGGCAAAAGTCGTGTAGTGTATTCCAGCCTTAAGCTATTCTTTCATGTCAATCACTGACTATAAAGAAAGGAGTTCAGGAGAGATTTGAGATAATTTCCTTTGGGCTGTTTATCCACACCGGCGGTTTACAATGTACGGCATACTGGCTTCCACATGTCTTTAGGCTGTAGGCTTGTCTTTCTTCTCCCCAAGGGTTCATTGAACTGCAACTTGAATATCAGAATTGAATATCAGTCTGATTGAGGCGCAGTGGTCTTTTCCAGAGTGAGATGCTGAAACCGGATTAGATTGGCCCTCATAATCATTTGTTCTCCAGAAAACTTTCATCATTATCTGAACTTATTCCACAATTTCTGTCCTTCCTCACTCCTTCTCTCATACTCACTACCCTCTACCATGTAACTCTGATTCTGCCCACTTTATGGTGCCATAGGAGTTTATCCACTCCTGTCCATCCTTTTAAAAGCTCCTTCCCTTCCACACTGCAATCATTTCCCACCTCTACAGTTGTTCCTCTTGTCCTCTCAGCTTTGTTCCTGATCAGTTTTATTTTTCTCTGTGACTTCTTCTTTATAATTGTAGGTCTTTAAATTTCATTTCTTCAGTAATTATTAGAATCATAGAATTTACAAGAACCTTGTTCCATTTCTGGTTATAAGAGGATTCTGGTGTTTTTTGATCGCAAGTCATAATCTCTTGCGGAAGTGCTGGCCTGAACTGAAACTTCATATCTACATTGTGTTCAGTTCAGCACCTCCCAAAAATAGGAAATCTCTATGTTCTTAGTCTTGGACAGTATGATGACATTCTGATAAATGTTGAATCTTTCAGATGAACCTTCAGTGGCTTTGCCTTCAGAAGATGTAGGAAGTTTCACTTATTCTCAGTTTTTTTGGGTCTGATAGTGTGTCTTTACTGAATTACTGTCACAATCAACATGACTTGTATCCTAGCAACTAGGTAATTTGTCATTGTCAAGAAAATTTCTCAACAACGAGAGTTGCTAATAAAGTTTTTTCCCCCGTTGTAGATATCTATGGCTACCAAAACTTGTCTGTATATATAGTATAATAGTTTTACTATTAAACTAATATGAGTTTATTAGACAGTTAAAATACCTAAAGGGATCATTCACCCAAAAATGAATATTCTGTCATCATCAAATATTTTCTGTGTGTGTAACGTCCATTCAATATCATTTTTTTGTGTTCCACAGAGGAAAGAAAATCATACAGGTTTGAAACGACATGAGGGTGAGTAAATTATAACAGAGTTTTCATTTTTGGGTGAACTATCCCTTTAAGCAACAGTACAGCAATTCCAGAGGTCACGTCTCAATTATTTCTCGGACATTGCATATTAATTATCACCATGTACTACAATTTCCTTATGAATCATTGTAACATTCTTGCAGCACCCAGAATTTCAGACATTTTTGTTACCACAATAAATGTGTCTCCAATGCCCTGTAGTTCTTTTTCCTGCACATCTTTCTGTCTCTCTCTCCATGATGGGGAGCAGCAGACAGCAGGCAGGCCGCTGAGAGGTGTTGCCAGGCAGAGCACTCAAGCAGCAGCAGGAAACAGAGGGAGGGTGGAGGGAGAAAGAAAGAAAGATGGTGTATGAGAGAGAGAGAGGGAGCAGGGGGAAGGGCAGAGCTGGCAAGCACCCTGAGTGGTAGAGAGATACGAGTTTCCCATACTAAAAGGAGAGAGAAGTGAAGAAACCCTACAGCACAACCCCGCCCGCATGTCCATTAGGCCTAAAATGACGGAGTGAAGTCCACATAGAGTGTCATCATATTTATAAAAGATTTACAATAGTGCATACAGCTATTCCTCAGAACACAGGGCATTAAGTGCACAGGAGATAAAAACATTAGCACTGCTGCAAATATCAAAATGTGCTTAAATGTGCACATGCAGACTTCCTTAATGTGTATATTCTCTGCACCTACGGCCAACTAAACAGGCATGAATTTAAAACATATTATGATATTATTTTGTGATATGCATGCACAAATATAAATGTGTAAATACTTTTTTTTCGAATAATTAGGATTTAAAAAAAATGTTTTTAAAAGAAGTCTCTTATGCTCACCATACCATAGAAAACAGCAGTATTGTGAAATCCTATTACAGTTTAAAAAAACATCAAGTTTTCTATTTTCATACATTTTAAATTGCAATTTATTCATGTGATGTCTAAGTTTAGTTTGTGTATGTCAAATACTGTACTTCATGAACAATTTCAGACTATTTTCCTTCCCAACCTCCATACCCGTCTCTGAACTATGAAATGAAGTGAAATTTGCCTTTAGTGAAATGTAATGAAAGATTACCAGCACTTATAGTGAGTGATTTTATCAGGCCATTGCGGACAGTTGCTTTCTAAAAAAAAAAGCTTATGGAAATCCTCAGTTAATATAGCCGCGATAAATCTGCTATTTGTTAATAGACAAACTACGCTGAGAGGAATGCATGCACAGCCAACAGATACAGGTCACAAAGGAAGGTGTGAATGAGAGAATGAGGTAGCACTAACATTATCAAAGAGCAGAGATTAAAAAATAATGTCAGTTGATGGTTATCCTTATTAGTGCAGTCCCATTTGAGATTGTGCCCTATGAGATCATTCATACTTAAGTATTTAAGTTCGAGCTGTGTCAGGCAGACTTGAGTTCAGTACCACTAAGCAATCCTGCAAACCAAAAGCGCCACTATTAAACATTAATACAATTTAGCAAGTTACAGTCACAGCAACAGCACCCCCTAGAGTCAGTGTGGTGAACCACAGGAAGAGAAATACATGCAAAATACATTTTGAGATGGTTTATTGATGGTGTAGTGTTTCCATATAGGGCTGAGAATATACACAATATATATCTGAGAATTGTATTCAAATAAAAATTAATTTGGGCATTCTATCTATCTATCTATCTATCTATCTATCATTATTTAATTAATGACCTAATTTTTTTTTTGTTTGTTTCTGGGATTAACATAGATTCTGTTTCCCAGATCTTCCCATTGGTCTGAGACTTTTGAACCTCACATGTCATAGACCTTGCCCTCACTTCCCGTATTATTTCTCTTATGTATTTATTTATTTTGTTCAGTCCTCTTTCTACTCTCTTCCTTTCTGTGGATGTTTGGCACAAGGCATTTCACATTATTATCAGATATTCAACTGCTATTTATTACTAAATCATTTTAGATTTATTGTTGAGTGAGGCAGCATTTTGTTAAGTGGAATTATTTGTTGGAAGGGATGTTCTGAGGTCAGGAGGCTGTATGTGTAGCCAGGGACAGTATAAGGGGGAGGGGACGAATAAGTCACAGAAAAATTAAAGTAAAAATGAAATGTAACACTCAATAAGGAGGCTGTAGGGTGTCCCACCTTTCAGTGCTATTTGCCATTTTCATGTACTTGTTTGTTTACTCAACAAGTAGATTTGAGCAGATACTACACTATCGTTCAAAAGTTTAGGATCTGTTCGATTTTTTAATGTTTTTGAACAAAGTCTGCATTTGTTTGTAAAACAGTAGTAAAAAAGAAGTATACCAATTTAAAATAACTGTTTTCTATTTAAATATTTTTTTTAATGCATTCTTCAGTGTCACATGATGCATCAGAAATCATTCTAATATGCTGATTTAGTGCTCAAGTAACATTCAGTATTATTATGAATTTTGAAAACAGTTGTGCTGCTTAATATTTTTGTGGAAACTGTGACACATTTTTTCAGGATTCCTTGATTAATAGAAAGGCAGCAAGGTGAACTGACTTGCCTAAAAGGGACTTTGGTGTAGTTGAGCGCTGGAGACAGTAGCGACAGTGGAATGTTCACATTTCCCTGAAGGATTCTGTAACAACCAAGGAAATTTTGAACTGCAACATCACTTTGCTGCAGATGGACAGGAAAGGAAGGGATAGAAGAAAGAGAGAGAAGCAAAAAGGGAAAGAGCAGCATGTACACCTAAGAATAGAAGATATAATTACACAAGATACAAAATTAAAAATCTAATTGATCTGGAATGATAGTTGTTTAACCAAATATGTTTCCAGCAAAAATACTTGCAGTAATTTCCCTCTAAATGTGTCAAAACATTTTTGGAATTGCATTTTGATGTAATCATCCATTAGTGTCTAGTGTCTACACGTATTACCAGCCAAAGGTTTTGATGGATGTTTCGGCGTCTTGTGGTACTCAACCTTCAATTCAACTGGCATCCAATTTGGAAGCACACATATTTCACTGTTTCTTTCATCTGAAAGATAAATGACATCCACAGCCTTGGAGAATATGCATCACACATTGTTGAAATACAGGCTCAGTCCTCCCTGTCTGCTTGCATCACTGTTGCGTTTGGAAGAGGACAGCGTGTGTATGTGTGTGTCAGCTGTGAGTGGCACAAGAAGCATTTTTTATTTTGACTTATACTTTATGTCTTATAGTCTGAATGACTTCCTGTGTCTAAGGTTGTGTCTTTAGTAAGATGGACTCTCATTTGTTTTTTTTTGTTGACACTGTTCTATGAAAAGCAGTCATTTTTTGCATAAATGAGAATATGTCAACTAAAGAAAGATGACAGGGAAATTCACTAAGAATTATTATTATTTTTTAATACATTTGTCACTTATGTTTAGCAAGGCTACATTTATTTTTAATCAAAAATACAGTCATATTGTTAAATAATACCATAATTTAAAATGTAATTGATTCCTGTCATGGCAAAGCTGAATTTTCAGCAGTCATTACTCCAGTCTTCAGTGTCACACGATCCTTCAGACATTTTGTAATGATAAGTTCAATAAAACAGCATTTATTTGTAACAGTATACTGTAAATGCATTTACTGTCACTTTTGATCAGTTTAATGCATGCTTGGTGGATACAAGTATTTTAATTTCTTACTGACCCCCCAGCTTTTGAACTGTGTATGTATGCGTGATTATAATACCATCATCTGATGAATTACTGATGCCATGATCAATAAAAATTGTGTTAAATGTGCTAGGCAAATAGTAGTTTTAGTGCAAGCTATAACTAGTCTAATGTATATTGAAAAGATGTGTTTTTTGCTGAAAATAATGGAAATTACTGAATTTAAATACAGGACAATACTATTTTAGGGCATTTAACACTCAACTATTCAACTATTTTGTGGCTGGTTAGTGTGCTGAAATACAGCATTGTTTAGTAAATTCACAAACAATCTTTTAAAGGGGTGGTTCACTGGGTTTTTTCTAGGCTTGATTGTGTTTATGGGGTGCAGTCTAACATGTGTTAATGCTTCGTTTTTTAAACATAATTTACCTTTATTCCACACCGCTCTGTCCCTTCTCTGAGAAACGGGCTGATAGGCCTATGTTTTTTGTTGTTGTCTCATACTTTTAGATACGCTGTTATTTGTAAATGCTACTGCTTATGTTAGCTTTTAATATACAGTTTTATCCTGATTAAAGCTTTAATACAGTACGGCAACTGCACG
>NW_015541011.1:2454902-2461477 GCF_001515605.1 Sinocyclocheilus anshuiensis | reverse complement strand
GTCGTTTTTGTAGGCATTAAACTGCCAGAATTTTAAAAGACGATATCTCCATTTGCATTAAACTTTCAGCTTCGTAACTTTGCAGATATTGTTTATGCTCAAACAGCAACATTACACACTAACTAACATTAAAAAAGTGAAATCGCAATGAACCACCCCTTTAAGAGATTGATTTGTGATGTTTTTATGTATTAAGAAATAAAAACAACAACGCATGGATTTCCTTGGTTGAAAAGCTACTAGTATCTGCAAAGAGACTTTTCTACTTCATGTGAATGACAGTTGCTGAGATTCTGTGGAAAACTGTGGGTAACGGACATTCCTTCTTTCTTCCTCCAGTTACTTAGACAGTTTAGATCGGATTGGTGCTGCAGACTACCAGCCCACAGAGCAGGACATTCTGCGAACTCGAGTGAAGACCACCGGGATTGTAGAAACCCACTTCACCTTCAAGAACCTGCACTTCAGGTGAGACTGATTGGCATAGAATTTATTAATCTGAATGTACAGTGTGTAATTCAGAGCCTTGCGCCGGCTGTTAGAGTACTACAGTTATTATTTTCACTCGTTCCTGATTCATAATCAGGCCACGTTTCAGATGAAAAAAGTCTGATCTGCTATATGTAGCAAAAAGTGTTTTTAACTCACATTACAACTGGAGTGGTTATAGACCAAGATGAACACAGATGAATATCTCCAAACACCGACATCATCTCACTTCATATCATCTCCTCATTCACAGGTTTTTTTTTCACTCTCTCAGCTGATAGCACATGAAAACAGAAGACTAAAATAAAAGTGTTGATGTGGGTTAGACAGACAGATCTGCCTCCATTATTCTGAAGACAGATTTAGAATCTCGCCATACTGATACGGCAGAAGCTAGCATTTCCGCAGAAAAGGGCAGGGCCTCAGTGGACAGCTACCATCTGAATGACATATCCGCTAATAATATTGAGGAAAAATAGTCATAGTCATATAATAGTCTCATGTAAGTGTAGTCATATAAGTCTCGAAAGTCTGCATTTACATTATCAAAGATTGCAGTTGAATTTTCAGCAGCCATTATTTAAGTCTTCAGTGTCATGTAATCCTTCAGAAAACATTCTAATATGCTGATTTGCTCTGGAAGCATATTTTTTTTTTAAATGAAAACATTTGTGCTGCTTAATATTTTTGTGGAAACTGTGATAGTTTTTTCAGGATTCTTTGATGAATAGAAAGTTCAAAAGAACAGCATTTATTTTAAATCTTTTATAACATTATAAATCAATTTAATGTGTCCTTGCTGAATAAAAGTATTCAAATTGTACTGACCCCAAACTTTTGAACGGTAGTGTATGTTGCTTGTGTGATGGAGTGCATTATTGTGTGGTGAACTCATGTTGAGTTGTGTCCACTCAGGCTGTTTGATGTGGGAGGTCAGAGGTCGGAGAGGAAGAAATGGATCCACTGCTTTGAGGACGTGACCGCCATTATCTTCTGTGTGGCTCTGAGTGGATACGACCAGGTGCTCCATGAAGACGAGACCACGGTGAGCACTAAATACACACTCACACGGAGAGACACAAACATGCACATCTATGCTTATGCTCTGACACACAATGTGTGACTCAATTGCACGTGCATACTCACGTGTTTATACACTCAACAAAAATGATGGGTATTTCAACGTTTTCCCATGCTTTAAGAGAGTTACTGTAACTATGCGACGCAGACTATATGATCTTCATCCACTGTTGAACACTGTAATTGCAATTATGTTGCCATTCAAGTGAACATGATCATAGTGTGCTGTGTGATAATCCACAGCCTTATAATTGAAAAAGGGCCACAGAACCTTTTTGTTTAGCTGGTTTTTGGACATTTTTTAAGGTCAGTGCTGTTGATAAATCAGTCTCCATTGTGAACTCCCACACTAATCGGCACATTAAGCAATGCTTGTGCTATATGTGTCATCTTGTGCATACTGTAAAATTAGAAATAGTAAATAATAGTGAAAAAATAACACTTGATAGTTGTATTTTTATTTACTATTCTAACAAACTTACTGTTACAATATGCTGTAAATTTCAATATAGGTTCAAATGCACTATAGGTTTATACTGAAACTTTTAGTGTAATATTGATTCAGCCCCACATATCAATAAAGTGGCAGTTTGTTTAAATATTTTAGATGTAATTTCAATATGTATTATTAGCATTTTGTATTTATTTCATTATTATTGCCATTCAGATTTGTAAGTGTTGGAGATGAGCTGCTAGCAAACATGCTCTTAAATGTGGGTGACCTGGATTTGAATCATGGGTCATGTTTTGATACTCCACACTGTACCAACAATTATTTGGATAAGTCTGATAATGTCATAGCTTTGAGTATCGTAGCTGTCATGTCTGTGTTCCAAATGCTTATCCCGTGCTAACTAGCTGCACACATAATGGTTTCTCAGGGTGCTGGGGTTCCCACTGGGGCATGAATGAATAATATGGTTGAAAATGTTTGGAAATTTTCCAGTTTTTCTATGTTGTTTTTTAGTGATCGACCGATATTTCACTTTGGTTTTTCCTCTTTTCAGTCATCTTTTTTTTTTTTTTAGAAGTGTTGAAAATTAGCAGTCTTTAATGTTACATTTAATCTTCATATTACAACAATAAAAAACATTGTATTTATAAAAAGCAACAACACTAATATTAACAATAAGCAAAATAAATGTAGAATGTCTAATGTTTTCAAATGGAGAAAATAAATAAAGGACAGGAGTCGTATCAACTTCATTTTAAACTACAGTTTTAGTAGGTTTATAAGCTGTTTAATAGCTACAGAGTCAAGAATAATTCACTGGATAATGTTAATTCACTGAATAATATTCTCTGGAATATTGGAATATAACAAACAAAACATCATATTTTATTGCATTTCTCAACTGGAATGTTATATCAGAATTATTAATAATGTTTTTGTCCTTCTAGATTATGAAATGCCTGCTGACAGCGCGGTTTATCTATGCAGTTACACAGAACTATACGCAAACTGCGATCGCTTGCGGAGATAATAAATCATTAATTTCCATAGAGTTGTATTTATTTAGATGTTTATTAGCGAAATAATGGTTATATAGTAAATGTTGATACAATTTAGGGTGTTTTAAACAAGTGAATTGTTAAAAGGTACATGCAGTGGCCGTGCTGTGGAGCATTTCCTGAGCATCAACCCAGTGAGTGAACAGCAATATGAAAGCGGCTTCACGAAACTCATTCATGGCTGTATTATTTAACTCATGTAAAGTTACGTCTTTATTGGGAGAGGATCTTGATGGATTATCTAAGTGACTCCGACTTCATGAGACTAACGATGAGCATAGACAATGGAGAGAGAATTCAATTCAGCGCTTTTATTTCCAACATGCGCTCATTCATGGCTGCATATTATTTAATTCAGGCAAAGTTACGTCTTTATTGGGACAGGACTTGACGGATTATCTTACATGACTCTGTGAGTTGGTCTCTATTAGAGCCTTAGAGCCAAGCTGCATAAACTTTATCGGTGAATCCGATATTACAAAACCGATATCCGATTATGGTCAAATGCTTAAATATCGATATATCGGTAGATCTCTATTGTATTTTATGTTTTTGCCAACACGTTTACTAACTTCTTGTCTTGTGATGTCAGGATGAATTTGTACCTCTACTTAAAATTTTGTTGATTGTTACCCTAGTCAAGTGTTGAAGTCAGCATGTTGGCTGAGTGGAGTGTTTTGTCTCCTGGGCATTCATGTGATGTTGTCATTAGTTTAACACCACAAGCACTTTGCTCACCATGTCCATTTCTTACAACATGAGATGAAATACGCATAAATATGAAATATAGCAGTTAAAAAATTAAGGAAACTGCAATTAACTTGACATAGTGTAATAAAAATGCTTATTTTTATAAATTATTAAACGTTATTTAAGCGTTATATAGGAAAATCATGAATTATGACAACTTGTAACTGTGATTATTTACTTAAAATAATGATGTAGACAAGTTAAACA
The DNA here is from genome assembly GCF_001515605.1 of Sinocyclocheilus anshuiensis. Taxonomy (NCBI): domain Eukaryota; kingdom Metazoa; phylum Chordata; class Actinopteri; order Cypriniformes; family Cyprinidae; genus Sinocyclocheilus; species Sinocyclocheilus anshuiensis. Next base: position 2,457,439 of record NW_015541011.1, on the reverse strand, counting down.
CAAAAAAGCCAAACAAACTTCTTTTTAAGTTCTATGAACACTTTTACAGTGTTCTTTAAAAGAAAAAACAAAGAATTATTAATGTCCCCATGCTATTGATTGATTCTGTGACCGTGCCAGTTGAATCATGGCAGGTGTGATGAGTCATGTTTGGACGTCTGTGTGTGACACAGGCCTCAGATCTGCCCAGACACACTCTCTTGACAAACTCCGATAAGAGATTTTTTACAACATCAGAGGGATTTACGGTGAAGCTTTTTGGACATAGGAGGGCTTTAATGGCTAGAAAAGTGGCTGCCCATAAATACAGCAACTCTCAGACGCCCATATTCACCTGATCAATGGAAGTGATTAAAAACAAAGACAGATTCTATTATTTTGTAAGAAAGTCCTGGCAAAACAAACGGACAGAGATAAACACTTACAGATCCTGTGAATACACACCCTCCGTATGGGTCTCCTGTCAGTGCTCATCCATTCAGCGCTCTATCAGTGTTTACGCATTTGCTGTCTGACATTCTGTCCCGACCTCTCTCCTGTGCACCCTGTGGCCTTTCCTCCTCCATTTCAACACAAACATGCGCTTATTTCCTTCAAACACTGTACGTTCCTTAAAGTTTGACCTGTGTGAGACCTGTGTTTCATCTGTTTAGAGCTGTTCTTTTCTTCATTTGTGACAATGCATAGACCAATTATGCATTGCTCCACTATTGTTTAGCATTTTAGTGTGTATGTTTGTACGTGCGAGTCTGTGAGCACATGTGAGTATCAACAGCAGTGGTATCTGGGGGTGGGAAATGTGAGTGAAGTGGTGAAGTGTTGGGTTCTGGTGCATGTCCAGTTCCGCTCAGCTGCTCCCGTGGCCTCCAGCGGCCACCTCTGCATCTGCGTCTCTCCTTCAAAACATCTCAGCTGCTCTCCTGTCATCTCTCGCCATCGGCTTTCTTCTCTAACCAATCGCTAAACAATCCAGCCCAGCTCTACAGGCGGCCCTTCCACAGGTATGAAATGATCATTACCAACCTCAGTTGAAGTACATACTAAAAAGACCTGGAAGCAGTAGGCTTTATGTTGTGCTTTAACTTGCTGTAAATTAAAGGGATAGATCAGCCAAAAATGAAAATTCTGTTATCATTTCAATGAAATTCTCTACACACTAAAAATGATTTTTTTTTTAAGTTACAAATAAAATAGATATTTATCTAATTTGTAAATAAGATTGGTATAGTAGGATTATTGGTGTATGTTTTACAAGAATATACTATTTCAGTCTTTGTACTTAAAAATGTCACGTGTAATTATTGGTGAAATTTACTAGTAATTTTTAAGTGAAAATTGTTTTAAAGTAAATCCTACACCAATTTTCTTTCAACGCATTTATACAATGAAAGTCAGTTTAAAAATATTTTGTCTTTCACAGAAGAAAGATTGTCATACAGAATTGTCATGTTTTGGTGAACTACCCCTTTAAGTGTTTACTTGTGTGCTTGTTTCTGATATATGCTAGATTTCATTAAATTATATCAGATATTCTCTATGTATTGCTGGTTCTTTCCAAAACCTAAATTTTTAATTGGTTGTTGCTGGCTAAAGTGATCAGCTGACCTCATTCTTTCCAGTTTCCTTCTAAAATGATCAGACACATCAAAGAGGGAGTCAATGCTTCCAACTCTGATTCATTACCATTCAGATGACAAAACAAATAATTTATTAATTGCATTTGAAAATAAGGACAGTGTATATATCGATTCCCCATTGTAATTAACATGAGATTCATTGCCATCATGATGATATAAGTAATTAATTTATTAGGTAGCAGAATATATTTAGTTTCCTTTTCTGGCTTCTTGGCTCTTTGTTAAATTTCCTTTCTTTTTTTCTGTTCATGTCTCACTTAATATTCTAATTTTGCACTCAAAGTGTGATTGCACCTGAATATGTGTGTGTGTGTGTGTGTGTGTACCTGGTATTTATCACGTTATGGGGACCAAATGTCCCCACAAGGATAGTAATACTAGTAAATTTTGACCTTGTGGGGACATTTTTTAGGTCCCCATGAGGAAACAAGCTTATAAATCATGTGTGTGTGTGTGTGTGTGTGTGTGTGTGTGTGTGTGTGTGTGTGTGTGTGTGTGTGTGTGTGTGTGTGTGGATAAGAGCACCTGAGAGTGAGCGTGTGTATGTGGGTTTAGTTAGTTATAATTTGGGGACAATTTTGTGATCTAAATCTGACAAAACCAATACTATATATATATATATATTAGGGGTGTAACGGTACACGTATTCGTACCGAACCGTCTTTCGGTTCGGTACGCATGTGAACCGAACGAATACAGTTTTTTTTTTTCTCCGGAAATTCAAATAATAAATGGCGTTTTGACAGTCTTTGATGTGGCATGACAGATCGCTGTATAAACACCTTGGAGAGCCGCTTCTGGGATGGTTCAGAAACGTGCTGGTATAATCCCAACACAAGCATTGACTAGAGCGGACGCGATCAGCTCCGGTTCCCGTGTCTGAGCCGTGACGCCCCGCAG
>NW_015541011.1:2453768-2454042 GCF_001515605.1 Sinocyclocheilus anshuiensis | reverse complement strand
ATATATATAAAATAGAATAAGTATGTCCCCATTTATAGCTGAGTTAATGTTTATGTCTGTGTTTGTGGATGCATGTCTGTAAATTATGTTGATGTCTTATTTTTCTTTCTGCAGAACCGCATGCACGAGTCCTTGAAGCTGTTTGACAGCATCTGCAACAACAAATGGTTCACAAACACCTCCATCATTCTCTTTCTCAACAAGATGGACATATTTGAGGAGAAAATTAAGAAATCTCCCTTAAGTATCTGCTTCCCAGAGTATACAGGTAACC
>NW_015541011.1:2443915-2453004 GCF_001515605.1 Sinocyclocheilus anshuiensis | reverse complement strand
TATATATATAAAATAGAATAAGTATGTCCCCATTTATAGCTGAGTTAATGTTTATGTCTGTGTTTGTGGATGCATGTCTGTAAATTATGTTGATGTCTTATTTTTCTTTCTGCAGAACCGCATGCACGAGTCCTTGAAGCTGTTTGACAGCATCTGCAACAACAAATGGTTCACAAACACCTCCATCATTCTCTTTCTCAACAAGATGGACATATTTGAGGAGAAAATTAAGAAATCTCCCTTAAGTATCTGCTTCCCAGAGTATACAGGTAAACTCAGTACCCTGCCGTTTAGCAATGCGAGCAAAGGAAGAAAGGATGAGGCGAGGATTGTAGAAAGACATTCTCTCCAGATGCCAATTAGCACAATAAATCTTCAGGAAAAGAACCATCCTGTTATTTTATTCCTTTTGGATGGATTCACACCCCTAATCTGGACAGCTTGCATTTCTGTATTCTCCAGCACTGAGGGGAAAACAGCCAAAACAGTCACCTGCTATTCCCTGTTCATTTTTATTTTGTAGCTCTGAGCTTTTCATCTTCCTCCATAGCTACTCTTAAACACTTCCTCACCCATTATACTGAATGATAGATGGAAGACAGGCTGCACAAACAATCACAAATAAGTTTGAGATACAGAAAGAACTTTCCTGAGAATGTGCTGAGTAACTGTAGTTGGCAGAAGAAATTTTCGCTGCCTGAGGAAATGTATCTCAGTATTTGCTCAGTATTTTTTTCTACTGTCTGAAGTTTTGATGACTTTGAATCAAAGCTGATATATATTTTCTCTGTGTGTTAGTTAAGAGTATACATGACTGATAGATGATGACTTGATCATCCAAAAAGATTTTGTCTTGGCTATAATGTCAAGGGCAATCTTAACACTAGTTATGAAATATATTTTATATACAAATAATTTTTATAAATTTAAATCTAAATGAACACTGTTTCTGACATATCTGCAAAATCAATTGGTACAAGGTATTCAGTAATATTAATAATATTAATATTGATAAATGTTTTTAGTATTAGTATTAAGTATTAAATAAATGTTTTTAGTATTAATATTAAATAAATGTTTTTAGTATTAAGTATTAAATAAATGTTTTTATTACTTTGTAAAAAAATATATATATATAATGTGCGCAAACCTTTTTTTTACTTTACTTTAGTGTTCAGTTTTCTGTTTTTATTCTCTTTTGCTCCCTATCCAAATTTTTTGTTTATTTAAAATATTGGCCTGTTTTTTTATTTATTCTTCCTTTATTCATCTGCTGCTTTTCCATCCTTACCTGACTCATCCTGTGCTGCAGGTTCAGACAAGTTCATGGAAGCGGTGGGCTACATTCAGTCCCAGTACGAGAGTAAGAACAAGTCAGTCGACAAGGAGATCTACTCGCACATCACCTGTGCTACAGACACAAACAACATTCAGTTTGTCTTCGATGCTGTCACTGATGTCATCATCGCTAACAACCTGCGCTTCTGTGGCCTTTACTAACCCACAGTGATACCCAGCTCTTTCACAACCCCTGAATACAGTGCCAACTGTTGTCAGATATGTGACATTTTGTCTTTGTTTTATACTTCTAAATGCCTCCAGTTGTGTCCATCTCTGATAGTTCTCACAGAGCTTTTCTTTAATTTATGTGGTAAATTTAAACCGTAGGTCTGAACTCAACTATTAATTTTTGTACATTGTTACAAAATATAGGAATGTTCTTTGAATGTCCTTCTTGACACTTTCCTGGTGTGTTAGAGTGAGGTCAGGAGATACTTTGAGTAAAAATTGGTGCCAAACTCCCACTACTTCCTATTTATTTCTATTGTAACTGAGCTTGTAAAGTCAGACATATTCTTTTGTCCTTATTACACAGTATGCAGATACATAATTAGAGATTCAATGAGGTTATGCGGCGATATTTTAAATTCCAGTGACTATGTAAGTGGCACTATAATGATGTTCTATTCACATGCATTATTTTCAAATGAATGCATTATGGGATATGAATTTCGGTGAATATTCACAAGCTGGCTCATATTACATGTGTTCTGAGTTAGCAGCAATCTCAGAGTGTTGATGAAACACTAGGCTTGACATTTACTTGGCATTTAGAAGAGAGTGCAAATGTCCAATGCCCTGAGCCAAACCACAAAAATGTTAGCCTCTTAGCATCCTAAAAAAACAACAGGACGTGTTACTCTTCAAAATTGGATTTTGGACCTTTTAAACCAGACACCCAGGAAATTCCAAAGATACAAAATCTTCCTTATTTGTTAGCGTTTTGCATTTTGTTGAGACAAAGCTGATTTATGAAGAGAGAATAACTAGATTTATATAACATATCAGATGCATCTATATATATCTGCTGTACATTAAAGTTTGGGGTCAGTACGATTTTTTTTTTTTTAACCACGGCTGCATTTATCTGATCAAAAATAAAGGCATTCATTTTACTATTTATTTAACTTTTCTATTTTAATATATTTAAAATTGAAGTGATTCCTGTGATGGAAAAGCCAAATTTTCAGCAGCCATTACTCTAGTCTGCAGTGTCACATGATCCTTCAGAAATCATTTTAATATGCTGATATGGTGCTCAAGAATCATTTCTCATTATCCATATTGAAAACAGTTGTGCCGTTTAGTATTTTTATGGAAAATACATCTTTCATTATTCTTTGATGAATAGAAAGTTCAAAGAATAGCACTTGAAATAGAATTTGTAACAATGTTAAAGTCTTTACTGTCACTTTTGATCAGTTTAATGCATCATTGTTGAGTAGAAATATTAATTCCTTAAAAAATGAAACTGACCCCAAACTTTTGAAAGGTGTACACACACATGCAACAACTGGAGTAATATGCTTCATATTAGTATGACTGAAGTAATAGAATCAAAAAGCTGTCTCACTACACATTGTCTGCTCTTTTGTTTGTAATTCAGTCTATGTTATACTTGAAATCTTGTTTGATTGCTGGCCGCAGTACACAGTTCTAACAGTTCAGTTCGAGACAGTTCTAACTGAATGTAACAAGTACTAAATGGACCGGAGCTGAAAAGACTCCTTGGTCTGATGAGCTCTTGCTTTCCTTAAGAATAAGCACATACGTGCCTTGCACTGAACTGAGACCTTGACCATTAGGCCAGCTTTGAGTATCTGTGTATGTGAAAATACAGATCTGTAATTGACAATAATTCACAGTGCCATATATGTTTTGGATGTTTGCTGCTATATGTGTACAGTGCTTCTTAATGTTCATCTCTTCATAGGATCACTTTTGTCGGTGTGTGAATTATACAGTGACTTTCATGAAGGTTGACTTTTAAATGCTTTTTGGCTTTATTTGTCTGATGAAAGGTATTTTTAATCTTGTGCAGCACAAATTGTAATTTGGCACCAGAAGCACAACATGACTAAATTATCTAAAAGACCCTTTTGAGTCCTATTTTTTATTTTTTTTATTTGAATGAGACTCCCTCAGCCTTTTGCTTTAACTGTCTTTGAGAGGTTCAAGCATCATAATATGCACCCTGACTTGAGTAAAACATCATATTGTCTGACCTTTAAACCTCAATCAATTACTAGCTACTGTTAATCTATGAGAAATATGATTGAATTTAATCACTTGCTTCAGACAGCCAAAAGACAGTGATTCCTTTCATAAACCGAAAAGCCAAAACCGTAACCATAACTGCACAATTGATTTAATTAAATCATATACTGTCTGAAGGTTTCCTTGATGTCTGCATTGTGCCAACTATGAACAGTTAATGTGTTATTATAAGGCCATCGTCAGTACTAAGCAACTTTCAGTCATTGTTCAGGTCCATTATTGGTCAGTTTACTGTACACACATTTAGAGATTATATAGCCACATAGTGACTTTCTTTATAGAAGCCAAACAAAAAGTGTAAAGGGAAAGCAATATCATTTTCAGTAAAGTCCTTTGACCTTTATCCCAGTTTGATGGGCCATAAAATTTAGATTATTATCTTAAAGAATTACGAGTAATGAGACGGATGGCTAATGTACATCAATTGTCAGCGCAGACACTTGGCTAATTAGGTCAGTGGCCAAGGTAAAGAAACTCAAGGGTAATTGAGTCTGTCCGTTGCTGAGGGACAAAGGCCAATTTGTTCCCTGGCTTGTAGCAATAGTACAAATAACTGTTGGTGATGTATCCAGACTCCTTTCATCAGACTGACTAATGTGATAAGTTCAAGCGGTACATTTTTCTAATGTAGCATAATTTACTCTAAATGGTACTTAAATTTGAAATAGTGAGTTCCATTGTAGTGTTTAATTCATATTTGAGTCTAATTAAATACAGCAGGACCCGGCAGATGGGAGCCATGCTCTCCTATCACACATATTACTGTAATCTCACTGTCCATCACTTTTTATTTGTTTGTTATTGTCAAACTGCTGTAATTATTGTTTGTATGTGTGTCTCACTGCTGTAATTATTTATTGAACAATGGATGTCTATTTATATTACATTAATTATTAAAATACTCATGATTTCCAGTGTGTGGTGCTCATTTTAAGTCCTGCATCTTCTGCAAGTAAACACAGATTGTGAGTGCTGTTTGTATTATTTTCTCTGCGTAATTATAATATTTGTGGTGAATCATCACTATTGGAGTGGAGCAGATATTAATAATTTCACCAAACTGTCACCAAGAATTTGAAATCACATTGCTAATGCAGGTTGAAACAATAGTTTCTTTCTTTATCATCAGTTGATGTTTTGCTTTTTATGGGCTTGAGCTACTGTAGTTGCTTATCTTGACTCTTGCTGTATGTATTTCTCCACTAAACTTTTTCTGGTTTTTCTGTCTGCCTCTTTTTCTCTGTCTATCCTCTATTCTGGTTTCTTTTCCTCTTGCAGAATCGAATGCACGAGTCTCTTATGCTGTTCGATTCCATCTGTAACAACAAATTCTTCATTGACACTTCTATCATTCTCTTCCTCAACAAGAAAGACCTGTTTGCTGAAAAGATCAAGAAATCTCCCCTGAGTATCTGTTTCCCTGAATACACAGGTAAGAATGATTCCTGTTGTTATGAAGCCTATGAAAATGTACAGATTTTAACTCTCGTAACACAGAAGGATGTTTCTGATTGGTCAAGTCAGGGTTAGTGATGTCGGAAATCCATTAGTTTGGATTCACAGTATGAACACTAGACTCCGAGCATCCTACATTTTGAAGGCACTGTAATATGGGAGGTAAAGGATGGAGCAGTGCTGCTCAGAGCAGTAGCTGAATCTTGCGTGTGCAGTCATGGGTAAAAGGTGGGCACAGAGAGATGTCTGCAGGTCTGTCAAACTCTCTTCCAGCAGAATACAATTCACTGCCTCCGTTAGACCCGTTCCTGTTCGGCAGCACCCTCAGTGTTGCTTTCATGTACAATGGCCCCAAAAAGCATTTGGTCACTCTAGTCACACTTAAAAATGTATTTGCATTATACACAAAAATATCCAACCAAAGTTATTTCTTAAAAAAAAAATCACACTTTTAATTACACTAAATTTTAAATAATATTAATAATTAAATAATTAGAAATTAATAAAATGTTTAAATAGTATTTTAAGACAAAAGTATTTGGACAAATGTAGTGTATGTAATAAATTCATTATAATCAACATAAAATAAATGGATTGAATATAATAATAAATTGATCATGAAGTAAATGATTGAATAAATAATATCTAATATATCATTATCTTAATATATTCTGCAAAAACTGGGACAAATATTTTGACAATTACAGTGTTAAACGTTATTAAAGATATCTCCATATCTTTATACATTGTTCAGAATTAAGACAAGTATTTACACAATTATGGTATATGTATTAAATGTATAGTATATGTATAAACTAATAAATTAATAAACAATATACAGTATCTCAGCATCTTGATATTTTGTTAAAAAAATTAACAAAATATACAATACAATTAAATTTGTAAATTAATTGTAGTGAACTAATAAGTTAATTATTAAATGTAATTATAAGTTGATAAATGCAATATCTCAACATCTTGATATATTGTTCAGTGTTGTTTGTGTCCATAATTAATAAGATAAAGTTCATCTGTGGTTACTCTACTAGGACATCTGAGAAAAGCATTGTCTAGTATTACATGTGCATCATACATAACCAAGATACAGCAGCATCTCAATGGGACTCTTACTTCATAAGGAGCCAAGTTAAAGAATGCATGGCTTTTAGAGAACAGAAGAGAAGAGACATTTTTGAATGTCAGAAGTCACCAAGGTCATTTTTGGGTTAATGAGCATTTCGAGTGACAAGCACAAAGCCGATTTGAAGATCAGAGTACCACTTTTATGCCATTTTTAATTTTGGCATAATATCAGAACCTCTTTCTCTCACATACTCATTTGATCTCTGTATCCCTCCGTAGGTCCAAACACCTACGACGATGCAGCTGCTTACATCCAAGCACAATTTGAAAGTAAGAACCGCTCGCCTAATAAGGAGATCTACTGTCACTTGACCTGTGCCACAGATACAGGAAACATCCAGGTGGTGTTCGATGCCGTGACCGACATCATCATTGCCAACAACCTGCGAGGCTGTGGCTTGTACTGAGGCCCGCCCCCTCCCTCTCGAGCCACTTCTTTGGAAATGATTATTATTGAAAATGAAAGTTGGTAAATAATGATAATGATAATTTTAAAATAGGCATATACAAATATATAAATATATTATATATATATATGAAATGTTTTTAGTTTGTCTTTCAAAGAGCTGCCAACAGAACTGATTTCTTATAGAAACCCAGCCTTTATGGTTTTAGAACAAAGTTGGGACCTTTTTTGTGTTGTTTTTGTTTTCTTTGCTGTCGTACGTTTCGTTCTCCCTCGTTTTCCACTGTGTCTTTATCATTTTAACTAAACAACCCTCATTTTTTTTTTTTGATAAATGTTTTCTTTGACTATTTTTTTTATGTTTTATGTCATTGTATGTATATTTATTACACAAATATCAGTCAGGGGGATGACCTGTACATGTTTGCCTGGCTATATGAATTTACTTTGACGATAATGTGACGATAGCTAAATCCATGGTTATGCTAGTCTTGAGCACTATGGTTCAAGTCAGTTGTAGCGTGTCTTTGTTTCAGATTTTTAATCACTAGTACCGTTCCATATCATAGAGAATGGAATCACCAAGGCTTTTCTTACGTTTCGTCTCTACCCATCCCCGTCACTTCCGTAGGTCAGCTCTCTGGGGAAGGGCCTGGGCCGCTTGGCATGTGACCCCGGGCCTGTCGAACCAGTACGATGATTGCAAGTGTCATATCAGTGCCAACCTTCTGAGAATGACGTGTCTGGGAATAGTACTAGGAACACTAGGTCACTGTTATGAGAACTTACTAACATTCGTCTTGTGAGGAACTTTTGCTTTTGTATTGTTGTTGATTAATTTATTAATTTATTTATTGATCATCTGTCCCACACACTTCCTTTGTACTTACTACACCTCGTCCATTTTTCTACCTCTCGTCCGTCCGTTGTCACCCTTCCCTCTTCATTCCTCCTTTTCCCCAGGTTTCTTCCTGTTTTAGTTGGCTGGGTAATGGAGTCCCCGTCACTGATAGCATGACCTTTGTATAAAGAAACTGCTTCACATAGCTAATGGTGCGAAAATAAAGAATAAAACAAAATAAAAAGAACAAAAAAAGAGGAAAAAAAGAAAACATGGAAAAGACAGACACAGCAAAAAAGAATGGGCATCATGTGGGCGGGGTTACGGGGTGGGCGGGTAGATGTGGGGCTCAGGGAAACGATGTGGAGGCTTACAGACGAAGGTCATTGGGCTGTCAGTCTTTGTAGAAAGCTGTAGATCCTCCAATTCTAGAATCTTTATGAGTAGAAATAATTGGGAAAAAAAACGAAAAAAACAACGATGACAATAATATCAAACGACAATGATGATAACAACACCAATATCAATGATTATTCTGTAATATCATTAAAGGTATATTTCTTGTGCTTTGTAGCTACAGAACTTTTTTTCCCCTCTCTCCCCCTTTTTTAAAAAAAAAAAAGAATTTTGCAAGGGTTCCTGTGATCCACTCTTGAAACGTTCTTACTGACTTACCCATGTTGATGTTGATGAACTGTACCGATTCTTTTTGCCTGTTCGCCCTGCATTGCAATGTCTTTACTTAGCCTGAATTACAGTATATGTATTGATTTTTTTCATTTTTTTTGAACGAATCACTTTTTGGTGGCACGGCTCTGCCCCCTGTGCTGGAGAGGGCGGGGCTGTGCACGGCTGTACAGATTCATGCGCTTTCTCTTGGTTTTTTGAGAATTGTACTCAAACACCTTCCAGGTCTGCATAGAAAAGCACAGCTCTCACCTATCACACGTAGATTTGGAAAGATGTATCTCTCCTCCCTCTCTGCCTTCTCAGTTTGAAATTCAAAGAAAAAGAGAAAAAAAAAACTGTACAATTACCTTCACCACCGTTGATTTTGATTCTCCTTCCCTTCTTTTTTTAAGCCTTTCTTTTTCTCTCCAAGTGAATGCTTTTGTGCTGCTTTTTCTCCCTCTTCTTTAGTGAATGGTTGTTCTTTCATGTGGGATGTTCGTGCTGGAAAACCAATCGAATGTAGTGTTTACATTAAAAGCCACAGTTTTCATGACTACAACCTGGAGCTTTTCACTTTTGATTGTTATTCATTCCATTGCTAAACTGCATTGTCGTTTATGTATTTCACCGATTGCTCAAATGAATGAGGCCTCCAATGAGACGATACAGATACCATCAGAGATCAGTTAGCGTATGAACGAAAAGATGCGTTAAGGTAAACTTATCCACCATTAATCCAATACTAAAAGGACAGACAGTATTCACATGATTAAATGTAAGGTGATCTGTTTTAATTTAACATAAAGTACTACAACCTATTCACCAATGTGTGCTATATTTACTATACAAACTGTCAACATCTTATTATGCAATATAGGGGACATGGAGGAAGTGCGCTTGAATCCCAAGGGAAATAATTATGTCTCTGTGCCTCTTAAGTGTGTCTTCAGCCAG
>NW_015541011.1:2434159-2443837 GCF_001515605.1 Sinocyclocheilus anshuiensis | reverse complement strand
CCTCTTGAAACGTTCTTACTGACTTACCCATGTTGATGTTGATGAACTGTACCGATTCTTTTTGCCTGTTCGCCCTGCATTGCAATGTCTTTACTTAGCCTGAATTACAGTATATGTATTGATTTTTTTCATTTTTTTTGAACGAATCACTTTTTGGTGGCACGGCTCTGCCCCCTGTGCTGGAGAGGGCGGGGCTGTGCACGGCTGTACAGATTCATGCGCTTTCTAAGGGCCCGGGCCGCTTGGCTTGCGACCCCGGGGCCTGTCGAACCAGTACGATGATTGCAAGTGTCATATCAGTGCCAACCTTCTGAGAATGACGTGTCTGGGAATAGTACTAGGAACACTAGGTCACTGTTATGAGAACTTACTAACATTCGTCTTGTGAGGAACTTTTGCTTTTGTATTGTTGTTGATTAATTTATTAATTTATTTATTGATCATCTGTCCCACACACTTCCTTTGTACTTACTACACCTCGTCCATTCTTCTACCTCTCGTCCGTTGTCACCCTTCCCTTTTCATTCCTTCTTTTCCCTAGGTTTCTTCCTGTTTTAGTTGGCTGGGTATTGGAGTCCCCGTCACTGATAGCATGACCCCTCAGCCTTTGTATAAAGAAACAGCTAACTGCTTCACATAGCTAATGGTGCGAAAATAAAGAATAAAACACTAAATAAAAAGAACAAAAAAAGAGGAAAAAACGGAAAAGACAGACAGAGCAAAAAGAATGGGCATCATGTGGGCGGGGTTTAGGGGGTGGGCGGCTAGATGTGGGGCTCAGGGAAATGATGTGGAGGCTTGCAGACGAAGGTCATTGGGCTGTCAGTCTTTGTAGAAAGCTGTAGATCCTCCAGTTCTAGAATCTTAGAAATAATTGATAAAAAAAAGAAAAAAAAAAGGATGACAATAATAACAAACGACGATGATGATAACAATACCAATATCAATGATTATTCTGTAATATTATTAAAGGTATATTTCTTGTGCTTTGTAGCTACAGAACTTTTTTTCCCCTCTCTCCCCCTTTTTTAAAAAAAAAAAAGAATTTTGCAAGGGTTCCTGTGATCCACTCTTGAAACGTTCTTACTGACTTACCCATGTTGATGTTGATGAACTGTACCGATTCTTTTTGCCTGTTCGCCCTGCATTGCAATGTCTTTACTTAGCCTGAATTACAGTATATGTATTGATTTTTTTCATTTTTTTTGAACGAATCACTTTTTGGTGGCACGGCTCTGCCCCCTGTGCTGGAGAGGGCGGGGCTGTGCACGGCTGTACAGATTCATGCGCTTTCTCTTGGTTTTTTGAGAATTGTACTCAAACACCTTCCAGGTCTGCATAGAAAAGCACAGCTCTCACCTATCACACGTAGATTTGGAAAGATGTATCTCTCCTCCCTCTCTGCCTTCTCAGTTTGAAATTCAAAGAAAAAGAGAAAAAAAAAACTGTACAATTACCTTCACCACCGTTGATTTTGATTCTCCTTCCCTTCTTTTTTTAAGCCTTTCTTTTTCTCTCCAAGTGAATGCTTTTGTGCTGCTTTTTCTCCCTCTTCTTTAGTGAATGGTTGTTCTTTCATGTGGGATGTTCGTGCTGGAAAACCAATCGAATGTAGTGTTTACATTAAAAGCCACAGTTTTCATGACTACAACCTGGAGCTTTTCACTTTTGATTGATATTCATTCCATTGTTAAACTGCTTTGTCGTTTATATATTTCACTGATTACTCAAATGAATGAGGCCTCCAAGATGGCAATTTTTGACTCAGATGAAACAATACAGATACCAACAGAGATTAGTTAGCATAAATGATGATTCAAGGTAAATTTATGCAGTACTAAAAGTACAGACAGTATTCACATGATTAAATGTAAGGTGATCTGTTTTAATTTAACATAAAGTACTACAACCTATTCACCAATGTGTGCTATATTTACTATACAAACTGTCAACATCTTATTATGCAATATAGGGGACATGGAGGAAGTGCGCTTGAATCCCAAGGGAAATAATTATGTCTCTGTGCCTCTTAAGTGTGTCTTCAGCCAGACGGTCCTGGAGAGAGAAGAAGGAGATGCTCAGTCACTCTACCACAGCTTCAAAAGAGGAAGCGCCACTTTGTGTCAGTCTGATTGGATGATAATTGCAATGAGAGCTTCACATATGGAAAGAGAGGGAGAGAAAATGAGAGGAAGAGTTTGTGTGTGGGTTAAGATAGGAGGATGAAATGCAGACTATGATGGGAAACTGCAGATGTAATTGGTGTCGACTATGTCCACCCAACTCAACACAAAGGCTTTATATAGCTATACAGTGAAGAAGCACTCTGCCTCAATGACATCTATCTGTCCGTCTGTCTGTCTATATATATATATATATATATATATATATATATATATATAAACCTATACACATTACCATTGAAAATTTGGCGATCAGAAACTTTTTTTTTAATGTTTTTTGAAGGACTTCTCTTATGCTCAACGGCAAAATACAGTAAAAATGTCAATATTGTGAAATATTAATACAAGTTTAAATATTTTTTATTTTACTGCATTTTAAAATGGAATAAATTCCCGTGATGGCAAAGCTGAATTTTCAGTAGTAATTACTGCAGTCTTCAGTGTCACATGATCCTTCAGAAATCATTCTAATATGCTGATTTTGAACAGCCTTTATTCATTTGAACAGTAGTGTGTATATGTTAATATATATTATTTGCATATTACTAGCTACAGTATACATTAGTATATTTTCCTCATCAAGCAACATGCCTTAATTGGGGATGACCTGTACATGTTTGCCTGGCTACATGAATTTACTTTGACGATAATGTGACGATAGCTAAATCCATGGTTATGCTAGTCTTGAGCACTACGGTTCAAGTCAGTTGTAGCGTGTCCTTGTTTCGGATTTTGAATCACTGTAGTACCGTTCGATATCGTAGAGAATGGAAACACCCAGGCTTTTCTTACATTTCGTCTCTACCCATCCCCGTCACTTCCGTAGGTCAGCTCTCTGGGAAGGGCCCGGGCCGCTTGGCTTGCGACCCCGGGGCCTGTCGAACCAGTACGATGATTGCAAGTGTCATATCAGTGCCAACCTTCTGAGAATGACGTGTCTGGGAATAGTACTAGGAACACTAGGTCACTGTTATGAGAACTTACTAACATTCGTCTTGTGAGGAACTTTTGCTTTTGTATTGTTGTTGATTAATTTATTAATTTATTTATTGATCATCTGTCCCACACACTTCCTTTGTACTTACTACACCTCGTCCATTCTTCTACCTCTCGTCCGTTGTCACCCTTCCCTTTTCATTCCTTCTTTTCCCTAGGTTTCTTCCTGTTTTAGTTGGCTGGGTATTGGAGTCCCCGTCACTGATAGCATGACCCCTCAGCCTTTGTATAAAGAAACAGCTAACTGCTTCACATAGCTAATGGTGCGAAAATAAAGAATAAAACACTAAATAAAAAGAACAAAAAAAGAGGAAAAAACGGAAAAGACAGACAGAGCAAAAAGAATGGGCATCATGTGGGCGGGGTTTAGGGGGTGGGCGGCTAGATGTGGGGCTCAGGGAAATGATGTGGAGGCTTGCAGACGAAGGTCATTGGGCTGTCAGTCTTTGTAGAAAGCTGTAGATCCTCCAGTTCTAGAATCTTAGAAATAATTGATAAAAAAAAGAAAAAAAAAAGGATGACAATAATAACAAACGACGATGATGATAACAATACCAATATCAATGATTATTCTGTAATATTATTAAAGGTATATTTCTTGTGCTTTGTAGCTACAGAACTTTTTTTCCCCTCTCTCCCCCTTTTTTAAAAAAAAAAAAGAATTTTGCAAGGGTTCCTGTGATCCACTCTTGAAACGTTCTTACTGACTTACCCATGTTGATGTTGATGAACTGTACCGATTCTTTTTGCCTGTTCGCCCTGCATTGCAATGTCTTTACTTAGCCTGAATTACAGTATATGTATTGATTTTTTTCATTTTTTTTGAACGAATCACTTTTTGGTGGCACGGCTCTGCCCCCTGTGCTGGAGAGGGCGGGGCTGTGCACGGCTGTACAGATTCATGCGCTTTCTCTTGGTTTTTTGAGAATTGTACTCAAACACCTTCCAGGTCTGCATAGAAAAGCACAGCTCTCACCTATCACACGTAGATTTGGAAAGATGTATCTCTCCTCCCTCTCTGCCTTCTCAGTTTGAAATTCAAAGAAAAAGAGAAAAAAAAAACTGTACAATTACCTTCACCACCGTTGATTTTGATTCTCCTTCCCTTCTTTTTTTAAGCCTTTCTTTTTCTCTCCAAGTGAATGCTTTTGTGCTGCTTTTTCTCCCTCTTCTTTAGTGAATGGTTGTTCTTTCATGTGGGATGTTCGTGCTGGAAAACCAATCGAATGTAGTGTTTACATTAAAAGCCACAGTTTTCATGACTACAACCTGGAGCTTTTCACTTTTGATTGATATTCATTCCATTGTTAAACTGCTTTGTCGTTTATATATTTCACTGATTACTCAAATGAATGAGGCCTCCAAGATGGCAATTTTTGACTCAGATGAAACAATACAGATACCAACAGAGATTAGTTAGCATAAATGATGATTCAAGGTAAATTTATGCAGTACTAAAAGTACAGACAGTATTCACATGATTAAATGTAAGGTGATCTGTTTTAATTTAACATAAAGTACTACAACCTATTCACCAATGTGTGCTATATTTACTATACAAACTGTCAACATCTTATTATGCAATATAGGGGACATGGAGGAAGTGCGCTTGAATCCCAAGGGAAATAATTATGTCTCTGTGCCTCTTAAGTGTGTCTTCAGCCAGACGGTCCTGGAGAGAGAAGAAGGAGATGCTCAGTCACTCTACCACAGCTTCAAAAGAGGAAGCGCCACTTTGTGTCAGTCTGATTGGATGATAATTGCAATGAGAGCTTCACATATGGAAAGAGAGGGAGAGAAAATGAGAGGAAGAGTTTGTGTGTGGGTTAAGATAGGAGGATGAAATGCAGACTATGATGGGAAACTGCAGATGTAATTGGTGTCGACTATGTCCACCCAACTCAACACAAAGGCTTTATATAGCTATACAGTGAAGAAGCACTCTGCCTCAATGACATCTATCTATATATATATATATATATATATATATATATATATATATAAACCTATACACAAAAATTTGGCAAATTTGGCGATCAGAAACTTTTTTTTTAATGTTTTTTGAAGGACTTCTCTTATGCTCAAATACAGTAAACTTATGCTCAACGGCAAAATACAGTAAAAATGTCAATATTGTGAAATATTAATACAAGTTTAAATATTTTTTATTTTACTGCATTTTAAAATGGAATAAATTCCCGTGATGGCAAAGCTGAATTTTCAGTAGTAATTACTGCAGTCTTCAGTGTCACATGATCCTTCAGAAATCATTCTAATATGCTGATTTTGAACAGCCTTTATTCATTTGAACAGTAGTGTGTATATGTTAATATATATTATTTGCATATTACTAGCTACAGTATACATTAGTATATTTTCCTCATCAAGCAACATGCCTTAATTGATGGCATTAAGGCAACAGAAAGAGAAAAAGATGAAGAGACCAAATGATGACAGGTGGATTACAAAGGAAAGTAGGGAAATTGTCCTTCCCCCTCTTCTGGTAGTGACAGGTATAGCTTCCTTTTATACAGATATATATTTTTTTGCCTTCCATAGGAATAACACTCATCAGAACAAGCTCAAAGCTCAAATCAGTATTTTGAGTTGTGACAGGCTCATGGGGCCCACCAAAAGGCCTACTGCAGAACTGCTAAATAGCAATGAAGAATTCAGTGTAATTATGATCAATTAAATATAGCGATTAAAATGTCTCCAACAACATTTAAACAAAACCTTAGCTGCTGCACACAATCAGTCATACTACCTGCCACTAATTCATTAACTGGATTACACGAACAGTGAGTAGCTGTAAAATAAAATGACTGGATTCTGTTTGATCACTGCTCTTTGCAAGCTGAAGTCACATTATCTGAGCATCACTAGTTGCCAGTATTGCTCACTGTGATGTTAAAGTATTTCTGTCTTGTAACTACACAATGATGAGTCAGTGTAGTGTCTTGGTATGCCCTAAAATTCAATCCCAGGACCTTGTCCCTGTCAGCTATTTTTCCACACACACACACACACAAAGTTATTTATAGTGCAGCACCATGGTCTGCCTGTTGCTAGGAGATGGCCTGGTGCAGATTTCCTCAACATGCAATACCTAATGCTTTCATCACTGCTAGTTTTATATATTTTGTCACAAATTTTATAGTGTGAATTTGTTATTTCACACGGCATAAACCCATTCAGTCTCTGCATGGACACAATGCAGTAATTCAAATTATATGTTCTTCTGTTCCAAACACATAATGCATCAAGCTGACAACCTGCAAGGATATTAATGGACATTGTGCTAAAGAGAGCGAGAGAGTGTAAGAGAAAAGGGAAGTGGTGTATGTGTGTGCGGTGATGGTGAGTAACGAGAAGGCCGCTGATTAAATTTCTGTCACAAAGGTCAACACCCCAAAGCCACTGTTGCCATGGAAACTGCATCGTTTACTCCTGTGTCCCCTCACTGCTGGAATGATGCCGTCTGTTCAGTGCAGTTTACTTGTTCCTCTCGCAATGACACCTCTGGAAAAAAACCTCTGGACTGTCTGTAATCAGGAAGCAAACGGTGTAATCTTTGAACTACGTCCTTGAAAAGAGGACATAGATAAATAGAAAGTTACAAAATCATCACATAGGTTTTATCTCAGTAATTATGAGATTCCGTATAAATCAAAAGTCCAGTTACACAAATGCGTTTTCTCTAGAGATTGTACATCTTAAACATTTATATAGTTTATTAATTACCAGAGCAATAGTGTGATATTTTTGTTACCACTTTTGTTGTTTTAACGGACGGACGGTTGATTTTATTCGTTCAGTTGTATGAAAATAATGATAGAAAACACAATGAGCAGTAAGAAGAAAACACGCGATCAAGCCCGCCCTCTGGTGGACAAATCCGGAACTGAAATAGTTCATCAACTCGACCTCCCCGAGAGACGGTCACAGTGACATTTTATTTTCTCATACATTTCTTTCCCAAATATACCTGGTTATAAAAAAAACCTACACGTGACCTGAAGAAGTCACAAGTCACTATAAAAAAGCACGTTAAAATGCTTGCGGATGGGGTTCGTTTTCTGTAAATGTCAGATGACATAATCATTTGGCCTCTTTTAGACAGCAAACGTGACGTGAAGTAAGATTTTATGTCCACTCTGAAATTAACCGAGCCTCACATATCACACCGATGGCGACTCGCGAATAACAGCGCTGAAGAACAGACGCTCATATTTCAAGCGGGAATCATGCTCCCGCCTGAAATCTGAGAGTGTTTTCAACAGTAGTTATTTTGCTTGTCTCAATGAGCGAGTCGCATGAGTCGGGCAGACTGACTGACTGATGGACACCAGTGCCAAACTCGAGAGGTCTAGCCGTCTGACCTTGCGGCACCCCCTTCGGTTTCCTCAGGGCACGGGTCCAGCAGCGACAACTGTCACCCTCGTCTAGTGCCGTTTACGCGCACTGCGCGTGAGAAGCGGGGGAGCCGTGGCGTGGAGATTCAGTAACAGCGTTAATCATCTCAGGCGCTCAAACTGCTGATGATTCTCAGTCACTGACGTCGTCTTCTGAGAGCAGCCTGATAACTAGTGTGTGTAAATACAGCACACAGACGCGAATTCACACAGATAGACACTGATTCTTGAGTAGACTACTGGAACAAAATAGACTAACAAATATCCTACACATTTATGTACAGTATGAAGGAATTATTTTGGATTTATCTTCATTATTATTTATCACCTTGGGTGCAAGTTTCCTTGTCTATCACTCAGTGTGGGTCAACACCATCAGATACAAAAATTGTAGCTATTTATATTTTTAAATATCTTAAATATTATTTATAGGCTATATGTGATTTTGGATAGGCTATATGTAATTTAGTTTAGTCTTTGTGTTGTTGCTTTACCCATTAGTGATGGAGCTGTCAATGTTTTGATTGAAAATCAATAGTATTAATTTTTTTATTTATTACATAACTAATTACTTAAAATGAAAACATTATATAATAATATTATTATTAATAATAATAACATCAATAACAATAAATTACGAAATACAAAAACTACTCACCAAAGCCTGTGTGACCTCATTTAACACATATGAAATATAGAAAAAGGATCTTCAGGATGACCACTGACTTTGATACGAACTAATTACAGTGTATATTTTTACATATCTGATGGTGTTGACAAAAAAACTAGGGACACAGCTGTGAATCCTATTAATTAGATGTATATTTTTTAAAATAGTCATCTTCCCTCTTTCAGGACAAAATACATGAATACATGAATGCTGTTCGTGAATAGATAAGATCCCAAAAGTTGCAAAGACTAAAGTCTCAAACCCAAAGAGATATTCTTTATAAAAGTTAAGACTGGTCCACGCCCTCCTAAAACGCTTAATTTAAACACGCCCCCATATGTCTACGTCACGATGTGGGAAGATTTGCATAATGCCGCCCAAATGTTCATGCAAAGAAAGAAGGCGTAACTTTATTGTTGCTGTCACCGCCGCCGCCATGTTGTGAAGATGCTGTGTGTTTCGTTGCGAAAGCAAAAATACTTTGTTTGGCCTTCCAAAAGAGGACATGACTAGAAATCAGTGGTTAAGTTGTATTTACAACACTGTTCCAGAACAGTTCAACCCAAATATTCAGATGTGTGCAGCACATTTTATGGAGGACTGTTTCCTGATCCTGGTAGAGTAGACTACAATGCGGCTGTTCTGACTCACAGTCTGTAAGTACATTTTCATATTTAAAGAATGTCCAGAGTTTTTAGCAGTGTAGAGTAGCGCTTGTTGTTTGTCATTTCTCCGATCACAAATGCAGACATGGTTTTATGTTTACGCGGCGCGATGCAACGCAACGCGTAAAAAGACAGTATTTATAAGTCATTATAATCAGTAATTATGCTCCACTGGATGCAACAAATGCCTCGTTTATAATGGGTTTTATTGGTTTTGTCTCGTCGCGCCGGGACACACAGCAGCACAGTATGGTAGGGGCGTAACATTTCTGTCACACGCTTGAGGTATTCGGCCAATCACAATGGACTGGATAGCTGGCCAATCAGAGCACACCTCGCTTTTCAGACCGATGAGCTTTGTAAAAATCGACGCGTTTCAGAAAGGCGGGGCATAGAGGAGAAACAATAATGTACAGTATGTGGAAAATAATGTTTTTTTTAACCTTAAACTGCATAAACACATTTCATTACACCAAATACACAAAACAATGTTCTTTTTAGCAACATCATATGACCCCTTTAAGAATTTTCAGTGTTAAGTTAGTATTTTAAGGTTAGCGAGTGATCATGTAATGTCATAATTCTGAAGAAAAACAGAGAAAATCTAATGAAATCCAATTCTATTTTAAAAACAAATGTCTCAAGAATCATTGATTGTCAGATAAAGACACACATACAGACAGACAGATAGATAGATAGATAGATAGATAGATAGATAGATAGATAGATAGATAGATAGATACACAGAC
>NW_015541011.1:2417264-2433240 GCF_001515605.1 Sinocyclocheilus anshuiensis | reverse complement strand
ATGGTAGGGGCGTAACATTTCTGTCACACGCTTGAGGTATTCGGCCAATCACAATGGACTGGATAGCTGGCCAATCAGAGCACACCTCGCTTTTCAGACCGATGAGCTTTGTAAAAATCGACGCGTTTCAGAAAGGCGGGGCATAGAGGAGAAACAATAATGTACAGTATGTGGAAAATAATGTTTTTTTTAACCTTAAACTGCATAAACACATTTCATTACACCAAATACACAAAACAATGTTCTTTTTAGCAACATCATATGACCCCTTTAAGAATTTTCAGTGTTAAGTTAGTATTTTAAGGTTAGCGAGTGATCATGTAATGTCATAATTCTGAAGAAAAACAGAGAAAATCTAATGAAATCCAATTCTATTTTAAAAACAAATGTCTCAAGAATCATTGATTGTCAGATAAAGACACACATACAGACAGACAGATAGATAGATAGATAGATAGATAGATAGATAGATAGATAGATAGATAGATAGATAGATAGATAGATAGATAGATAGATAGATAGATAGATAGATAGATAGATAGATAGATAGATAGATAGATAGATAGATAGATAGATAGATAGATACAGACAGACAGACAGAAAGATAGACACACACACACACACACACACACACACACAGTTGAGCCAGTGTTTTTGTGCTGTCCAGAGAGCTTCTTCTTTTCTTTTCAGCTACATCCCAGACCTCTTACATGGTTTATAAGGTCATGTTTTTATTTATTGTTATCTCTTTCTTTTCAGTAAGAGCAGAACGTGTGTGTCAGACTTCCAGAGCTATGTTTAGCTTCTTCACTAAATGGCTGGTAGGCTTTTAAATCACATCATCTCGACAGCACCTGAGCTTCATTCAGTGTGCAGACACACACCAACAAAGTCAAAGTTGTATAGTCAGCAGAGCTATTATGTCTGACTTGTTTGTCTGATGCAATTTAATATTTAATATCATACCTGAACAAAAGATTACCCTACTTACATTCTCAAATCAACACATCACTTGCAATACTGCATGGATTGAAGACGTATAAAATCTGGGGGATTTCTTGATCTGTTGTTTATGCATTCTTTCAGCGCAGCTGTGCGTGGCAAACAATTTAGAAACAGTGAGGTGCAAAACTGCTGAGAAGTACACAAACAAAACTTTTTCCTCTTATAGTTTGCACAGACATCGCAGAAAGACTCTAACAAAGTTTTCGAGTGACCCCTAAGTGGATCTTTAGCGGTAAAACCTAGTGTCCATTCAGTTGAAACCTATTGGATCAGACACCTAGCTCTAGGCTGCGAGCACTCTTTAAATTAATGAGTGTTATGTGGTGCTATTAAAGCACTCACTCGCCCCATTTGGCCCAAAGCACAGCCTTTTAACACATTAACTCACCACAGATCTCAATCTGATGCATGAGAAAGAGGACGAGATAAAAACAGAGAGGAGCTAAAAACTCATCACATGCAGTCTGCAAGGAGTCGTATACAGGGCACAAAATCCCATCGCATACTGTAACCTCTTATACTTTATGGTCCTTGTCAAAATTTGCAATACATTTTATTCAATGTTGTTCAACTCTAATGGCACTAATGCAGGTCTACAACGGGAGTGTTAATATGAGAACATACATTAGCGGGCCAAGGGAATATGGGCACCCAGTTACCACTAATGGGTGCTAAACTAATAATTGCTTAGGTAATGTAAGCTTTTACATGGGCCTTTACACACACACACACACACACACACACACACGCACACGCACACGCACACACACACACACACACACACACACACACACTCTCTCTCTCTCTCTCTGTACACTTGCTTTGCAATTGTTTTTTGTAGATATAAGTTGTTTGTTATAAATGTGTGCACTGGCAATTAAATTAAATTTGAATTAAATTAGGTGGGGATTATACTAATATATTTCTATCCGACAGATTTTCCACAATTACTGAGAACTCATAACTATCACCTTTAATGTGACAGCCAGAAACAGATGGGTGTGTTTAATAACAAAGAAACGAACAGTGTAGGAAGTGCAGAACCCAGGGTGAGTTCAAAATGAACAAGCTACAAATGCAGTGAAGATTCTTTACTCATCAACTACTTTTAACCATAGTATCATACATGAAGCAATATTCTCACAGTTGAAGTGCTTATAACATTTGAAAGTCACACAACATAGCTGTGGTAAGCCCCACAAAAGTGATGCATTCTGTCTGCTAGATCTGACAGGGCTTGGAGGCCTTTGGATGTTTCTGGTACTGTGTTCACTTCCCCATTCTTGCTCTCTTTTCTCTACCTCCCCCTCTGTCCTGAGGGAAGTTGCAACTTCAAAACATGCACAATAAAGAAAGATATGTCTCAACACCCAAATATTTACCACAGATGTTGTAATACACTCATCTTCCCAAGAACATACTAAAATCATTATAGAATTAGTCTATCTATCTATCTATCTATCTATCTATCCATCCATCCATCCATCCATCCATCCATCCATCCACCCATCTATCTGTCTATTTATCATCTGTCTGTCTATCTACAATAGGGAAAATATTTATTTGATGCCCTGCTGATTTTGTAAGTTTGCCCACTTACAAAAAAATGAAGGGTCTGTAATTTTTATGGTAGGTTTATTTTAACGTATAGAGACAGAATATCAACCAAAAAATCCAGAAAAAAAAAACATTATATAAAGGTTAGAAATTGATTTGCATTTCAGTGAGTGAAATAAGTATTTGATCCCCAAGCAAAACATGACTTCGTACTTGGTGCAGAAACCCTTGTTGGCCCCATCCATGACCCATCTTCAGTGTTCTGGCTGAGGGAAGGAGGTTCTCATCCAAGATTTTACAGTACATGGCCATGTCCATTTGTCGCTCAATGCGGTGAAGTCGTCCTGTACCCTTAGCAGAAAAACAATCCCAAAGCATAATGTTTCCACATCCGTGCTTGACTATAGGGATGGCCATGAGGCGAGATCTTGCACGGAGCTCAAGACCGATGCCGATTGATGGTTATTTTGTATTTCTTCCATTTCCGAATAATCGCACCAACAGTTGTCTCCTTCTCACCAAGCTTCTTGCTGATGGTCTTGTTGCCCATTCCAGCCTTGTGCAGATCTACAATCTTGTCTCTGACATCCTTTGACAGCTCTTTGATCTTGCCCATGGTGGTGGGAGAGGTTGAAATGGAAGATACAGATTGTGTGGACAGATGTCTTATACACCTAACGAGCTGGCATTAGGAGTAACTTCTTAAAGTGGCAGGACTAATCTGTGTTCCACATGGGCACATAACCAGTCTGTGGGAGCCAGAATTCTTGCTAGTTGGTAGGGGATAAAATACTTATTTCACTTACTGAAATGCAAATCAATTTCTAACTTTTATATAATGTGTTTTTTCTGAATTTTTTGGTCGGTATTCTGTCTCTATCGATTAAAATAAACCTACCATAAAAATTACAGACCCTTCATTTCTTTGAAAGTGGGCAAATTTAATCAGCAGAGGATCAAATAAATATTTTCCCCATGTATAATCTGTCTGTCTGTCTGTCTGTCTATCTACATAATCTCTGATGAGAGCACGTCATTTTGTTTCGAAGAAAATCGCTAACATGATGCGTTTAGAAATTCCACACACAATCTCTAACTCAGGTAACAACTTTAATACCAAGCATTTCGCGCAATGAAGTTGTGGTGTATTTAACGCCTGCGCACACACGGTCCATAGTGGAGAAAATTGTGAATGGGGGAGTATTGGGGTGTACAGTCATAAGTCGGACTCCGAGGAGCCAGGAAGTAACTGTGAGCCATGCAGCTCATGAGACGGATAAAGTAGCTCGAGCGAGCGTCTGTTGTCAGCAGTCGGGGATCACACGCGCGAGAGTGAGGAAGAACAACAAGCCAAGTGCAAATTACTGCCAAATCGAGTGCAGTACAACTCACGGACCCCAAGAGGCGAAATCCGAAGGAGGTTTTACATTTTAAAGAATACAAAGCTCATTGCAACATACTCCATCATTAGAAGAAGAGAAAAAGGCGGAAGGAAATAAGAGCGGGACTTGCGTGTTTCAAAACAACGCTTCACTCTCTTTGCAAGTTTAGACAAATACAATTAACACAATTGATCAAATCGCGATCAAGATGCCTCGGGTGGTCCCGGATCAGAGGAGCAAGTTCGAGAACGAGGAGTTCTTCAGGAAACTCAGTCGCGAGTGCGAGGTGAGCTCGATTCATCCGAGAGATATCTGATAAAGTGGCGGAAACAAAGTTGCACCTCTCTCGTGACATGAAAACAAGCGTGTCATCGCCTCTTTCTTTAACAGCCTCTGTGTAGCGACCGCTAATGCTTTGTGCTGAGAAAAGTTTTCAACCCTCCATTCACGGCAGTTACAAAATTACTTTTTATATATCGCAAGCATGTAACAACAAACATATAGATGTAGCAGACTTAAAAGACGCACCTTTGCACCTCACTTTTGAACTCTAGTAGAATAATTAAAGTTTGTTTGCTTTTTATCCGAATTTAAAACAATATCAGACATTTTGCATTTCAAACGCGCATTTTCAACATATTTTCCGATAGCTTGCAAATATGTTAATTATTCGGCTTTAATCTCAACAAATTAGTTCACCCCGTGCCATATACTAATATTAGGCTAACTGTTTTTAAGGAAATCAAAATCAAAACCTGTAAGAATAAGTTCATTACATTCTTCTGACCACTTTGTATTCAAATACGGATGAACTAAAGAAAACATTGAAATTTAAACAAAACATATCATAAACCTGAGCATAATGGACGGAAAATAGCTATTGTGACAAATTAAATAGAGGAACATAAAGATGTTATAATAATGAAAATCGCGATCAAGATGCCTCGGGTGGTCCCGGATCAGAGGAGCAAGTTCGAGAACGAGGAGTTCTTCAGGAAACTCAGTCGCGAGTGCGAGGTGAGCTCGATTCATCCGAGAGATATCTGATAAAGTGGCGGAAACAAAGTTGCACCTCTCTCGTGACATGAAAACAAGCGTGTCATCGCCTCTTTCTTTAACAGCCTCTGTGTAGCGACCGCTAATGCTTTGTGCTGAGAAAAGTTTTCAACCCTCCATTCACGGCAGTTACAAAATTACTTTTTATATATCGCAAGCATGTAACAACAAACATATAGATGTAGCAGACTTAAAAGACGCACCTTTGCACCTCACTTTTGAACTCTAGTAGAATAATTAAAGTTTGTTTGCTTTTTATCCGAATTTAAAACAATATCAGACATTTTGCATTTCAAACGCGCATTTTCAACATATTTTCCGATAGCTTGCAAATATGTTAATTATTCGGCTTTAATCTCAACAAATTAGTTCACCCCGTGCCATATACTAATATTAGGCTAACTGTTTTTAAGGAAATCAAAATCAAAACCTGTAAGAATAAGTTCATTACATTCTTCTGACCACTTTGTATTCAAATACGGATGAACTAAAGAAAACATTGAAATTTAAACAAAACATATCATAAAACTGAGCATAATGGACGGAAAATAGCTATTGTGACAAATTAAATAGAGGAACATAAAGATGTTGTTATAATAATGAAAATGAAATGAAAATTTTTACAGTGTACTCTAATGAAGCTCTTTTATAACCAGACTCTTGTGATTCTTTCATCCCTGTTTACAGATTAAATACACCGGTTTCCGCGATCGGCCGCACGAAGAGAGGCAGGCGCGCTTCCAGAACGCGTGCCGTGACGGCCGCTCAGAGATAGTGAGTACACGCACCTCACAGCACCGGTCAATGACTGCTGACCCCGCATCAGTGCTGGCAACTCAATACTTAAACACATTAACGTGATCATGGCATCCGGAACTGTCACGCCGTCACCAAAAACTGTTCATATACTTCCTTATATGTAATGAGCGCCAAAAACACTGCAGCAGAGAACATTTATGATCCATATCGTGTTATACTGACTTGTTGGTATTTAATTCGCTGTATCATTAGGACTACAAATAATTAAACAATCCTTAAACATAAAGTGCCTCTTGGCTTCTTTTAATTATCACCAGAAACGCGTCGCACGGGTGCAGATGAACAGTGTTGGGGAAAGTTACTTTCAAAAGTAATGTATTACAATATTGCGTTACTTCCTAAAAAAGTATCGAATTACGTTACATAGTTACTTTTTATTGAAAGTAATGCGGTACGTTACTTTTGGGTTACTTTTCAAATCTGGGCTGGACTTGCTTGTTTGCTTTTAATATAAAAAGTTCTATTTTTGGCAAATGTAAAAGCCCTTTCACACCAAAAGCCTCAGGCTGAAGGAAATGTAAATTCACGTCTGTACAGTAGAACGCAGAAGAAGAAAGTTCAACTCTTCAGCAATGAAAAAGAAGAAGAAATGTTAGTTTATCTTGAGTAATTTTGGCTTATTAGTATGGTTGAATTGGATCATCGAAGGTCAGCAGCAAATTGGTTAATAAAATGGGATTAAATACATAAAGGATATTTGTATTATTTAACATATTTAATTATTGTAGCTTTGCGTCATATTCTGAGTTGCTTTTAACTGTTTTTATTAATTTTGAGGAAAACCAAATGTGATTTTTTTATTTTATTTTTTGTGAGTGAGATGAATTAAAGCATATTCACATTTATTCTAGAACTAAAGTAACATCTTACTCCCGATTTCTCTCAACAAGGGGACAGGAGAGCTTTCAATCAATAAATGGGAAAAAAAAGTAACTGGCATTACTTATTTGAAAAAGAACTCAGATATTTTCTTGTAAATTAAAAAGTAATGCGTTACTTTACTAGTTACTTGAAAAAAGTAATCTGATTATGTAACTCACGTTACTTGTAATGCGTTACCCCCAACACTGCAGATGAACTCGGACGTGTCTAATTTACAGTCTCTTTAAAAATACCCTGGGACTGCATGTTATCATAGATTCCCTCGCCTGTTTTATTTTTAATTTTTTCGCCTATTTTTAAAATTTCGCATTTTTATTGATAATTGAAAAAACCCCAATCAAAAACAGATTTGCATTAGATTCACTTGTGTCATACCCTTTTCTTTGACTGGTTTGCTAACATGGGGAGGCTTGTTTATCTCTTTGTTTGTATCTCATGTCTTCAGGGCTGTTTCGAGATAGATTTTGCTACCCATAATATTCCTAAGAATAGATGAGACAACTGTTTATTCTTATTAACTTTAATTCAGATTATATTTATTCTGTTCATAATAACATTATAGACTAGATAGATAAAATAGATTCCACTATTTCTGTTTGATGTCACTTTTTTATTTAATTTGATTTTTTTCTGGCAGAATTTCATCATAAATATCAATTTACAGGCCTTACAGCTGATAGTGATCGTTTACTGACCAGTAACTTAATGGAAAACATTACTAGAGCATTTCTAATATAAAATGCAAATAAATAAAAAAATGAGTTCGTTTTGTTTGTATAATTCCTACATGTTTTGCGACTGTGTGCACTTAAGTTCTTTAATCAGTAAGATGTGGTCAGATTTGGCCTTATTTGCCCCTAAAGTCAAAAGTAGATTAAATGTTGAGGTTCACAGGCAAACAGGTCTGTTTCAAAGCTACAGAGAGTAATTTTCGTCATGTCATTATGCCTTTTGTATGCCCATTGCTATGATGCTGAATATTAATATAATTTACAATATTACTGTTTATGTATGTTTGAGCATATAAGTGAAAAAGAATCAGATGATTAATTTTAATATATATTTGTACATATAAAATTAAAATGCAACAGAATTCTGCAAGCCAGTTTGGTATAAAATTATGTATTTATTTATTTTTTGTTGCTCATGCTCTTTGAGAACGTTATTGAATTATTGTACCATAATTCAAAACCTTTACAGCAGTCCAACTGCTATTAATGTAAGTGAGGGGCTGCATTTAAAACAATTATTCATTTTGTACTCCTCTCTGTCTCTGTTATCTCTCTGTCACTCATTCACTCCTGCGTTCTGTCTCCTCTCAAACTCAGTTTGGTGCAGCCCAGTTTGCCAGCAATGAGCGTTGGTAAAATAGAATCAGATGTATGTAACTCAATACCTGAAATAGAGAAAATGATGACTTGGGGTTTTTTTTCTCTCTTTGCGTTTGTGCACCACCCAACCTCCCCACATCCCCTCCTCCCTTCTTTTCCTGATGATTTGAGCGCTGGCCTTGGCTCCAGGCATTCTCCTCTTCCCTCTGATGTGAAAACAGAAATGACGGGCTGCATAATTTATGCTCGGGCCTGGCTTTCTTATCCTGTTTGTATTGATTTCCCTCTAAAAGGCTTTTGTGGCGACCGGCACCAACCTCTCGCTGCAGTTCTTCCCAGCCAACCTTCATGGGGATCAGCGGCAGGCGCCCAGCCGAGAATATGTGGACTTCGAGCGGGAGACGGGAAAGGTAGTCCTGACACAACATTCCTGCCCCTCATTTAAGCTCTCAATTGCTCCCCTTTTTTTAAAATCAGGTCATAAACATATATGCACACTTTCATACAAGTGTATGCTAATAGTAACATGCAAGACTTTCATGAAAACTTTTAGTCAGTTTCAAAAAAAGTCACATGCATGATTTATGAAATCTGAGGAATGATTGAAGAAGTAATTTCTGTTTCTCTTTCGTCTTTTCCTTCTTTTACGCACAGTAGAGGAAGTGTGTCGCTTTCTCAAACCAGACGTATCCATGGTTTAGATGGGCAAAAGCCTTGATTTTCCATAATGATATGTTTCTCTCTCACACATCTCAAGGAAAAATTAACCCTTGAAATATTACACTGCAGACAGCAAGAAAAACTTCTCTCTTGAATGAAACATGGCACAGGTTTCCATTTGATGTTTAAACTTTCAATTTTATTTCTGTAGCAGTATTATTTCAGACACGCTCATCGGTTTTACATTTTTGAATTGGTCTTTCAACAACTCCCTCTTGTTTCTGTAGATTTAAGGAATGCATAGCCTCCCTAAACCCATAAGAATGTAAAATAAAACCATACTGCACTGCACCGTCTTTGTTCCATTTTAAAACCACTATTAAACTATTTATTTCTGTTATTCTAGTCAAAGCTGTCCATGCATGTCAGAGGCCTATAACCATAACTTCTCCCCATGTCAGCTTTGTAAGGTCACTTTTAAAAAGCGTGTTCATTTGGAACATTTTGTCTGAAATTCTTTGATTGTCTTTATTAACCCTCATTTTGGTCTAAGCCTATACTTGCGTTCTTCTGTGAAACACATAAGAAGATATTTTGAAAAATGTCAATGCAATAAATGTCAATTGGGGTCAAAAAAAAAAAAAGAGACTTGAGTGCGAGTAAAAGATAACACAATTTTCATCTTTGGGTGAGCTACCTTTGAGCTCATTTAATCATGTTCAACGTATAGTACACACTTAAAGGTTCTAAAAGGGGGTTTTCATAGTGATTCCAAAGGTGAACCATTTGGGTTCCTTTTTTTTTCTTAGTGTGAAGAACATTTAATCTTAATCATCTAAAGAACTTTTTTCCACTGTAAGGAACCTTTTGTGCAGTGGAAAGCTTCCATGGATGTTAAAGGTTCTTATAAAAAGGAACCATACATGCCAGTGAAGAACCTTTATTTTTAAGAGTGTAAATCAGGTTTTCTTTCTTGTTGTATCTCTTGTGATACTTTACAATGTAAAGAAAGGGAAATACGTAATTGAGACCGTCATGCACTCTGTCAGCCGCACTTGTCCGCAGATGCGGCGATCACTTTCTTAGTGTGTCTGTCACAACTACCAAATGTGATTCAATTCTAATTCAAGCCATCTAACACTTTAAAGACTCTGGTGCCGAGATGTTTACAGTTCATAAAGGCTGATTAGGAAATATGCCACCGGCATAACAGCTTTATGGATGGTCGCACAAGACCAATTAAAGGAAACGCTTGGGCTGGATTAAATAGCATTTTGCCATAGGTTCTTTTAAGGTCACCCCTGAGACCTTTCCCTTCAAGCCTTTGTGTAGAAGAACGTTAGTGCGAGACATTAGAGAGGCACTTACTGGCTTTGTTTGTGTTTTTACCACAAGCCTCTTGCAAAGCTGCTGGTGTTTCTTATGCTGTTGCGGACAAGGAAGCCTCTCTTCACGGACACTGCCTCACTAAGATGCGCTCATTAAAAATGCATCTGTGAGAAATCAATGAACCTTTTGGCCCTGAGGCTGACGGACAAATCTTTGGCTGTTAATTATTTAAAAAGACGTGAAGGGTGTGTGCGTCGATCCCCGTGCTGACGGGCGGCTGAGCATGCGTGTTTCTGAGCCCAGGCTCACTGGTAATCCTATCCACCTGTCTGTCACCTCTGCCAGAACTCAGATCCATGCAGCTTTAATGAGCCTCACACCGTCTGCCTTCAAAATACAGCCCACGCGATGCATACCCCTACACTTATCCAGATCCTACCCTACTCACACACTCATACCACTGCATTGGGTGATGTTGAATTGTAGCGACTACTTGTTTTGTACTATTTACATCCTTTTGAAAGCAACTTCTCTGCATTTGCAACATTTACTTACTATGCTTGAGATGCAAGGCTTGCAAGATGGGTCATTTTAATGCATTGGACATTTAGTTTCCTTTAAAGTACTTTGTTGGTACCGTGGTACTTTGATGGTATCTGATGGCGATTATCCTGTTCATAGCCTATAATATCATTTACATGGTATGTTAAAGTTCTTTTAAATATTAAGATAGCACTTTACAATAAGGTCCCATTCGTTAACATTAGTTAATGCTTTAGCTAACATCAACTAACAATTTTTACAGCATTTATTAATCTTTGTTAATGTTGAATAAAAATACAATTCTTCATGTTCATGTAAGCTCAGAGTGCACTGGAAATTGAACTTTTAAAAATTAACCTATTGTATTTAGGTTGATTCTGTGATGTTAGATAGTATTTTTTTATATATTTTATGTTTGAATAAAATCAATCAATTTAGATGTTACCACATTGAAGCACATTTTAGGTAATTTTGTTCAGTGCATGTTACTACTTACAAAAAAGTACTGTGGTATTACTTCCATAGTGTTATTATTATTTGCATAGCATTTATTATTATTTATTTTTTTGCATATTCTGTAGTATTCTTAAAAAGTACCCTGGAGTACAATGTAAATGCCATTGTACATGCATTTTAGTACCATGATATATTTTGAAGTACCATAGTATTAGCATGTGATTCCACCACTATTATTATTATTATTTTAAAGGAAATTACTGACCTTTATTTGGTTACATCATTGAAAGTATTTTTAAATGATTGATCAGGTAGAAATTGTCTTTAAGTTAACACAATGCCACTTATAGTTGTTGAAATAAGTGTAATTTATATCCTCATCTGGACTTGTGTCTTGTGCATCCTAGTCATTGTTTTAAATAAGATATGCGTCACCTGTTTTAGAAGTTTTTGAAAAAAAGCATGAAAATACAATGACCTTAACAAGTGCTCTTGACAGATTTATATTTATCTAACACATTTCAGAGTTGGAGTTTCCTTTCTCTTTTTTTTGGAAGAAAATGGACAAACTTTGCTGATAAGGTCTGTCCCCCCTTCCTTTCTTACTTTGTTCCTCCTCCTCACTTACATGCCCTCTGTTTTCCTTTCATCCTTTAATTCTCTGTCTCTTTTTCTCCTCTATACTCACACACACTCAAACGGTGAACGTCTGACATGGTGAATTCCCTCTAGAGCGGTGAGTGTCAGACCAGGAGAGTTCATGCGTGCGCCCCAGCCTCTGCTCCTAATTAAACTGATTGTTAACCTTTTCCACAAACAGATCCCTCTTAAGAGCTATGGCTTTAATAGACTACGGCTACAATATTACCCTAACTGGAAAGCGCTCAGACTTGCAGTTGATCCCAACATGCAAAACCATGTGAGATATGTGCTACCTGTCATCAGGAATGTGCGATTGCTGTCTGCCTATTGGCTGAGGTGTCCTTACAAGACCGCCGATTGGTTTATTTCTCACGCTGTAAATCAGTCATCAACGTCTCATTTGTTACTCCCAACGTGCACGCTGTGTTTTGCTGCCAGACTCCCAAACTGTAAAAGCAATTTAGAGATAAATGTAGAGTTGTAAAGAATATGTGAAACACAGCTAGGCAAGAGCACCTTAATTATGTGGCTTCACAAGCAGCCGTCTGATGATATGCCTGATAAAAAGAAAAAAATCATTATAATAACTTTGAAATGTGCTACGAGGCAACATTAAAGTTTATGAACTCTGTATTTGGGATTTAGTTAATCGCTCTGCATTTTTATCTGATTCTGGCTGATAAAGCAAAGCTGCATAAATAAATGAAAAATTAAACACTAAATATTCTAATATAAAACTCTAATATTGATAGCTGCTATGATACCAATATTTATTGTGCTTCTCTAATTATTTTTTTTTTCATATAGTTTGGTCCTTATGGCTTTCACATTATCATGTAAATGTTTTTCTCCCCTGATCAACTCAAACGTGATGACAGGCTCAATGTTTTCCACCTCTCACCAGAGTCAGGCTCTTTTCCATAATGTTCTCCCTATATAACTCTCACCTTTCTCTCCTCTTCTTTCCTCCTGGTTTGAAAACAGTCGTTGCCAGCAGAAGCTGTGCAGGGCTAGTTTAAACTTGGCCTGTGGCAGGGGACAATAGTATTATCTGAGTGGGGTGGCGGAGCACCCGCAGCACAGCTTAAGTATAGGCTCCTAGTGTCACTGCAGGCTAATGGGAACCAGCTGTGGGGGAGGCTTAATTTTAGCGGTAGCAAGCACAGCCCCAGGGAGGAGACTTTAACCCTGTCCCATCCAGAGCTCCTCAGAAGTTCCCTGAGCAAGCAAGCATTCTCTGAGCAACAACCTTGATTTAGGCCGAGTCGGGTATTCCATCAGCCCAAAAGTCTACTGAATAAGTACTTTACTGACTATATGAAAAGGTAAAAATTGGATGCACGTACCCTCAGAAGGCAAATGGGAAGTAAAGCGAATTCCATTTTATCTAGGTAGATCATTTAACCATGCTTCAGTTAAAAAAACCTTTTTGATCTCCACTTTCGTATTGGTTCATATGAGCAAGGCTCAACACTAAAGTTTAGTCTAGTAGCTTTTGGCTCTCTGTAAATTATATTGTGCCATTTTTCCTGCACTACTATTACTAGAGTAAGAAACTCTTTCCCTCCCTCCCTTTCATGCAGCTTCTGTCTCCATCACTTAAACTCAATCTTGTTGAAATGTGATCTCCTCTGAGATGGAGGCTTCAGCTGTAAGGCTTTAAGGAGATCTGATGCTTGGCGCTGTTTCCTCCTCTCCTCCTTCTTTCCTCTGTTCATTCGTAGTGCTCATGTGTGGTTTTGACTTTTTTATGCAAAGCAGAAATTAGGTCCGTCTGCTCGGGCTATGCCAGGAGGCTTTGGTTTGTCATTACACTTCGGAAGGGAGAGCAGCAAGAGAGTTGTAAACTGATTGGCCAAGTGACTCTAACAGCAGCCAGCTTTTGCCCGAGACCCTCCACAGATCACTAGGTGGTGGGCTATCAGAACTCTGAACTACACAGCGTGACAGACGGATCACTTGTGGAATAAAATACAAATAAGCTGTGTCATGCTCGCATTTTAATAAATTTTGGTACTGTGGTAATTTGGTACTGTAAAATGTTTTGATGTCATGGACCCCAAATTTGATCATCAAAAGTAAACATTTTCAAATATAAAGAGTTATAACGAGACCACATCACACCAATTTTATGCTCCTTGCTCTGGCTGCCAGTCCGATATCGAATCGACTGCAAAATTCTGTTATTTGTCTATAAAGCTCTTAACAACTTAGCTCCTAGGTATCTCTCTGATTCGCTACTTACAATCCGGTTAGGTCACTTCGATCCCAAGATGGCCATCTTTTGCGAATACCACGGTCTCGCCTGCAACGCAGGGGAGACAGAGCCTTCGCAGTAGCTAGTCCTAAGATGTGGAACAGCCTGCCACTACCTGTCAGAACTGCTTCCACGTTATTCGAATTCAAATCTATGTTAAAAACGAATCTCTTTTCTTGTGCTTTTAATTCTTTGTAACGTGTATGTGCTTACTTGCTTTTATTCCTATTTATTTATTTTCTTTTCCTTCTGTACAGCACTTTGGCCAACTAAGGTTGAATTGAAATGTGCTTTAGAAATAAAATTGAATTGAATTGAATTTATATTATAATTTATACTATAAAGATTTATAGTTCAAAAGTATGATATTATTAAGACATGTTATTTGACAAATTAAATAATTGGCTTTATATTGCTACTGTACAAAGTGCAAAGCAAAATTATTCAAATAAATAATAAAAAAAAAGATTTTATATTATTTTTAAGCTTTTTTTTCACCAAAACATTTATTTGTGTTTTTCACAGTAAATGAAATTTTAGAACATTTTTAAGTTTAAAAGCCCACCAAGAACAATAATTATAAAGATAACTATAGCAATAACTATTTTAGCGTCCAGACCAATGAACAATAGCATTATTGTCCTTAATGTAAAAAGGCCTTATATAAATATAAATATACATTTTTATATATTTTTTCTCCCAACTCTGCAGACTCCTTAGAACCCTCTTGTAGCCACCTATAACCCCTTGTATGTGTTAAATTGGAAAACTCTTTAACACATAAAAAGTAATCAATTTAAAAAAAAACGTAAAAAACCATGATTTAGATACGTGTTTGACATTTATGTATTTTTACATTTTCAATGTTACATCACCAGCTTTAACAACCTATGCTTTTATTTTGAAAACAACAGAAATAAATAAAATAACAATAATAATTAACAATAAAAATCACTTTTTCTGAGTAATTTGAATAGTGTTTTAACTAGTCAACATATCTGGTGCAAAACAATTACTCAATGAATCAATTACTTAATTAGCTCTGACTCTGAAGGAGTCTGTGATTATATGCTTGTGAGTTTTTGAAAAGCACAGGGAAGAAATTGTTTGTCTATATTCAACATATTTATGTGATAAAAATGCAAAAGTACGTGTGTGTCTCTGATTCGGTGCCAATGTGAAGGCCCCTGTGTCGGAGCCACACTTGGGACGTGGTGTTTTTCTCTCCCAGATGCCATAAATCTTCAGCATGTCTGTGTGTAAGAATGTTCGCTCGGGGGCAGATAGCACAGGGAAGAATCGGACTAAATGACTCCATTATGAAAGGGGCTGCAGTCTGAGGCCTCACCACAGGAATTGGTGTTTTAATAGTTTTGCGTTTCCAAAACTATTAAGCAAGTTTTCCAAAGTTTGATGCATGCGTGCGTGTGTGTATCGAGATGCCGACTCTGACTCACACTCAGTGTGGGTGTACGCTTCATTCTGCACCCCTATTTGTATTATTGTGTGTGTTTGCTTAGGTTTGGTGACTATCCATTAATCTGTATATGCGTGTGTCTGTTTTTCATACATTTTCCTGTGTGTGTGCATGCTACGCTTAGCAAGCACATCTCCATATTCATGACTAGTCATGTACCGCGGAACATGCTGTGGAGCTGCATGGCGCCAGTTTGACAGTTAACTCCAAGACCGAACACATAGGGGGAAATGCTCATGGATCCACGCTCGGCTGCCGAGACTCACTGAAGGAAATCAAATGAGGAGCAGACGAAGGCCTCTCATATTCCTCTCTCCTTCTGCCATTCAGCTGAGGTGGAGCGTTCCTCATTATTTTGCTAGTTTTCCAATCTTAAATCAGTATTGTGGTCTGATTCACAAACAGATTTTTCTCAAATCAGAAAAATCAAAAAAAAGTTTGTAGCGACATGCAGAATGATAAACTACGGTTTCTGTAAAAATGCGGAGGGCTGCGGTAGAGGCTCATGTTTCCTGCGATCTCAAACGGAAGCTGGTCTGTTCACCGATTGCTTGTCAATGACATCATCAAAGCGTATGTG
>NW_015541011.1:2415145-2417254 GCF_001515605.1 Sinocyclocheilus anshuiensis | reverse complement strand
CTGCTGCTGCCTTCTCACGTACCTCTGATCTGGTCCCAGTTTGTTTGAAGTTGGAGGGAAAAAATGGCCTCTTTGTGTTTAGCCATGCCACATTATCTTAAGCAAGATCTTTATGCAAAGCCAATAGTGTAACTCTGAACAGATTGAGAGGAGATGCAGAGAGGGATGTAATCAGTGGGTGGATGCTTTGTCCATCATATTCTTGCCTTGCCCCATAGGGATTCAATTATAGTGCCCAGCTCGGATTTCTCAGGCCCGTCTCTCGGTCTTCCAGTCACACCCTTCTGATCAATAAACTCTGCAGGAAGACTCCACATCATCCTCACGTTGTTCTTTCTGTGCCCATTCAGTATGGCCAGGTTCCCTCCCTTTTGCTCACGTATCACACTCACATTGTTTTTTCAAGATGTCTCGTTGTGGACACGCTCATTGTAGTGTCTCAACAAGAGCTGCAAAACTTAATATTTTCAATGTTCAACCAAAAAGACAGGACAATTTAACTCCAAAACGTCAAGTTCTAGAGAATTAACTGTAGTTTGCACCACATTTGTGTGCATCTTCATTTGTAATTGTTTGAAACTGCAAGGTTTCTGATGAATTAATGACACAAGAATTTTAAAAGCCAAAGTAACATGCTAATAGCAAATAACTGGTAACAAAATATTTGCTTCATATTGTATATGTGTCTACATCCAGAGTTCTGTCAGAGCTCATAACTGTCTGATTGTGTGATATATCATAGCTTTTGTCATCTTGAAAGAGGCTAAAGTACTGCGTGGTACAGAAGTTTTTATAGGCTTGCTACATTTTTGAGTGACCTTTTCAACTGCTATATAGATAATTTGTTACTACTGAGTTGTGTGTGGTAGAACTCGTCTGCTGTGTTATTCTTTGAACACGGTCCATCTCTTTTCCTTCGGAAACATGGAGGTCCGCTCAGAAACCCAGTTCTGCTGTTTTGGTTGGAACGTTGTAAGAAAGTGAGAAGGAGAGAGAGAAAAAGGAAAAAAGAGAGATTTTTCTGTTTCTGGATGTAATGCAAAATTAGTTTTTTTGTGGTGATAATGCAGACTTCTCCCTGCCATTCCTCTTGCAAAAGATTTCCTTTCATAAGTCTATTCAGAATGTGCCGTTTTTTTCCATTTGGTATTGAGAAAGTTAAGCCACATTGAGGTAAGATTATCTAGAGCAATGTTTTCCAAAATATATTTATTCATATTGTATGTTAATATTGTGGTTGTATAGCTCTAGAGCAGGGGTTCCCAAACTTTTTTGTTAGCCAAACCACTTAGATGCAACATATTTACATACTGCAAGTACTCCCTGAGATTAAAACTGAGAAGTTAATATTTCAGTAATTTAATAAAAAATTAGCATGTTCACGGTTCTCAGGTGTTGGTTAATGGTCATATAACATGCAAGTAATCATTATTATTATAAAAATGAAGACAAACCCTGAAGCTTTTATTTTGCACAATATTGGCAAAATGCTGCAAGCTTCTGTCCATAATAATGTTGGAAATTATGCAAAGGTATAAATATGTAAATGCACATTGCATTCCCAAATACATGTTAAATTCGCAGCACATGCAGAGATGGAGTTTGCTGAATTTACTATGACCTGAGAAGCTTTGAGACACTGAATACACCGAATCATGAGCTGCTCACGTGTGCCACACTTCACTCTGAAACATGCAGCACATCAGACTATACAGTTATTTAATAAAATTGCATACATACATTTAGTGATTTAGCAGACGCTTTTATCCAAAGCGACTTACAAATGAGGACAATGGAAGCAATCAAATTCAACAAAAGAACAATGATATACAAGTGCTATAACAAGTCTCAGTTCGCTTAACACAGTACACATAGCAAGGGTTTTTTTTAATTATATAATAAATAAAAAGAAAACAGATAGAATAGAAAAAGAATAGATCAAGCTAGTGTTAGAGGTCTTTTTTTGCTTTTGTTAATTGTATAATAAATGAAAAGAAAACAGATAGAATACAAAAAGATTAGAAAGCTAGTTTTAGTTTTTTTTTTTTTTAAGAAAACAAGCAGCAAATGAATAGAGTGCAAGTCTAAAAGGGACAAGTGTTTTTTTTT
>NW_015541011.1:2413883-2414121 GCF_001515605.1 Sinocyclocheilus anshuiensis | reverse complement strand
TAGCAGTGATATGAAAAGCCATGTTTCTGAATGACAGAACCTAATGATGCCATGTAGACAGAGAAGAGAAGTGGTCCAAGAACTGAGCCCTGAAGCACCCCAGTAGTTAGATGTTGCGACTTGATATTTATTTATTTATAATAAATTTTATCCAAAAATTTTATCCAAAATTTTATCCAAATCGACTTACAAATGAGGACAACAGAAGCAATCAATTGTAGTATTAAAACAACTAAAA
>NW_015541011.1:2395999-2410139 GCF_001515605.1 Sinocyclocheilus anshuiensis | reverse complement strand
GCTAAAAAACAACAACTTACTTACACATAGTAAGAAATGGTTATAAAAACTGAAACAGAAGTGAAACAAGTAGTAGGAAGAAGAGAAATAAAAAGCGATACTTTTCCTTTGCCGGTGTCCCTGCCCGGTGGAGTCGCATGGTAGAGTCGATGGTCTTTACACTCTTCGGTCTTCACGCGACGGCTGCCGTGGTAAACTAAGCTTTTTTATACCCATCTAACAAAATACTAAATTAATTCAGCTGGATACACTTTCCTTATTTTTTTTCCACAACAAATGGCCAAGCAAGCGCAGACACTGACAAGATACGCGATACAGAACTAGACCAAACGCGATATCAGCACGTCTCCACACAGTAAACAAAACTGAAAAAAAATTGCAGCCTTTGATTTGATATTTGCACTAAACTATATCATGCAGCTCCATATATTTTTTTTAAATTTTACATTCAATTATAAATTTAGCCTTTCAGTAACTCACAAACCCCCTGCTTTTCATTCGCAATCAATTCCTCAATTCTGTCTGTCTATAATGTATATTAATGCCTGAATAGTTCTCAAAAAAAAAAGTGTCCTTCAAAATTGTATGGCATACAGAAAAAAAGAATATAGAAACGACAAATAGACAAACAAAGAGAGATCGTCGTTCTTATATAATATTAGCAGATGTTAGCGTGTATGAATGGCAGGTCCAGGGCTGTAGCCTGAGTGTTGGTGGTATCTCAAGTGTGTCTGACAGTGCTGTTGGTTGGGCCAGATCTTTTTTTGGGTTGAGGTTTGATATTTTATTCTGCACTTGTACAAGGGTCCAGGTGAGAAATACAGCAGCTCTGTGTGGTTTTACGTTCCTGTCGGCTGATTCCAGGAAAGAGCCTCCCCTTAGGACACAGGTGGGCGACCGGCACGGTCACTGTCCACTCACATCCCTCTGCACTCATGTTGTGAAGTGTATGTGCATACTTATTTTTGGTTGCATTTGTGAGTGTGCATGTTTCACACAAGCAGACATGCACTTTATATGTCTAAAATGTTATACAGCAGAGTGTTTTTTTGTAATTAGCAATGAAATGTTCAAAATTGGGTTTGGTTCTTAAATAGCTTTTAAACATTGGCCATGGCAGCTCATAATTATAACAAAATATCCTGTATCTGAAGTGCAATTTATGATCCATTCAATATCTACGTCTATCACACGGCATAAAGATTCACATAGATCATATAGATAATATGAAACAAATGCCTTTACAGTAGTGCAAGTGGAATTAAATTACATCAGAATTGCAGTGTATTTTTCCAGTGCACCTGTCCAATCAGTAAATAATTTCTGAAGTTAAATTTAATCTCAAAACTCTTAGTTTGAGATGACAGGAAAGAGAGCAGAAACAGAGACAGTGTGGCTGGGTCATGTAGCCAATGTCTGGCCTTTTCTTTCCAAGATTCACTTTTACACTCACAACCGTCAATGTCAGCAGAAACTGTGTTGTTTGGAGACTTGAACAGACGGAGCCAGCAACCATTTGATTGTCAGTGTTATTTTGCAGCAGTTACGTGGACAATGACCATCTTACTACTAAAGCAATTAACTAAAACTAAAACCATAAAACTATATAGATGTATTAAAAAAACCTTCCTTGCTGAATAAAAGTATTTATTTCTTTTTTGAAGAAATTAATGCTTTTATTCAGCAAAGATATATCAAAAGTGACAGAAAAGACTTCTTTATAGTTCTTTTGAACTTTCTGATTATCAAAGAATCCTGAAAAATACAAAACATTTATCACAGTTTCCTCAAAAATATTAAGCAGCACTGTTTTCAACATTTCCAGAATAGGAATCAATTAATTTATAAATTACTAATTTAGTAATATAAATTAATCTAATTTATGTATATATAAAATAAACAACTAAATTAACAACTTTGTGTTTTACTCTTATGTTTGAAAAACAAATAGCATTTGTGTGTGGTGCAGTACGTGTCAGAGCTGGCCAGAGAGGGTTTATCCTGATGGAGAAAGGTGTAGCCTAATTGTAGGTTGTAGGAGTTTGTGGGAGGAGACAGAGGGCCAGAACGACCCTAATGGACTGACACCCTTCTGTCTTTGTGTTTGTGGCAGGTGGCGTGGGCTGAGAACTTCAGGCCTGTGGGGCTTCTGCCTTCCTTTGTGCTTGTGCATTAACAAAAGAGGGCTTTGTCGGTTAATTTGGATATGTGCGAGTGGGAGTGTCTGGAGTGCGTGTGCGTGAAACAATGCTGGAAACGTTTAGTTTCTCCCTGTCTCTGATTACACAGAGAAGCATGCTCTATCTCTCCGACTGCTTTGCCTAGGCGTGCTCAACACCTGCACCGGGCCACACCTGTTTTGTGTCTAACCCACACACACACACTTTTTGGTATGTTTGTGTCTGCATAATGTCACCTAGACTGAAAAACTTTAAAGTGAACACAGGGGCTGACAGATGGATGGGTAGATGGATAGATATACCTACAGTACACTGAAAAAAAGTGGCTTTGAAACAATTTTCACTCAGAAATTGCAGTAAATATCACAAATAATTGCAAAGAATTGGCAACTAATGTACTGAATTAAACATCAGAATCAGAATCAGAATCAGAATCAGAATTAGCTTTATTCGCCAGGTGTGCAAACACACGAGGAATTTGTTGTGGTTTTTTAAGGTGCTCCTGGTACATACATACATGCATACATACATACATACATACATACACATCTGACATGAGAACAGAAAAAAAAAAAACATTTAAATAGTAAAACTTAACAATAAATGTGTATGAATCCGGAACAGTAGATTTATGTACAGATTTGTGCATCATTTACTCTATATAGAACTGTATAAATAAAGAGATATGCATATGTATTTACATAATACTTGAGAAAGAGGCAATAATTAAGGATGTAGAATGAATTACGGAAATGAATTACAGAACGCAGGTAATGATTCATATGTTAGCGGTTTAAGCTGGAGATGGCATGGGGAAAAAACTGTTTTTATGCCTAGATGTTCTAGTGCACAGAGATCTGTAGCATGAAACATGAAATTTCTTAAGTAGAAATTCTGAAACAGTATTTTCTTGTAAAATCATTTTTACAGTGTACATATATTGAGATAAAATAGAGTGAGAAACTTATGTGTCAGTTTTGTAAGACATCAGGAGTGCAGCTATATGCCTCCCACTTAAATGTTAACCTTCACTCCCTCCCTCTTTTACTGGTAGTTGCTCTGCTGTGTATCTGTTTGTGTGTGTGTGTCCTTGGGGCCTGTTAGTATCTCTTTATTGAAAGAACAGCTGCCTTTTGCTCTTACTCATACACACAGATATGACTCAGTCTCTCTGAGTGCATGGAGAGTCGTATGTCATGTCTTTGTTGAGGAGGAGGATCCCGCTTTCAGGGCCATGAGTCAGGCAAGTGTATGACAACCAGGATGGACGGCAGAGGGGCTCTTACACTGATGATCCTTTGCTCTACTGGGGATCTTTGCACTGCCGTGGTTAGCACATATGCTTGTGATATACTGTATTGTGCTGTCATGGGGACACAGACTTCAATCTGGTCTAAATGCAACATGGAAGCCCCACAGGATAAAAGTATATTTTTATAAGGTTTATTTAATTCCAATATAATTGAAAACAATATTTTAATATTAATATTGATATGATATATAATATCATATTTCAAATATTTTATTTGTTAGTAATTTTATTTTATACAAAAATCTATAATAAATAAATAAATAAATAGTAATATATAAACTCACCAAGGCTGTATTTAATCAAAAATACAGTAAAAACAGAAATATTGTGAAATATTATTTTCATTTAAAATAACTGTTTTCTATTTTAATACATTGTAAAATGTAATTTTATTCTTGTGATGGCAAATCTGAATTTTCAGCAGCCATTACTCCAGTTTTCAATGTCACGTGATCCTTCAGAAATCATTATAAGGCTATACATGGCACAACTTTTGTCTAGATTTTTGCCCTGATTTACAGTCTGGAAGAGTTGATGGCAGTTGGCGAAATTCAGAGCCAGTCTGCAGGTTTTGGGCATTTAGAGTTGACCAATTTCAAAGAAAATCAGTGCAGATATGCATGGTTTTATAATGTTATACTAAGGCTAAAATTAAAACAATGGAAAAACCCTTAATGAAACCTGAAGAAAAAAAAAACATCTCAAGCACTCAGAATAACATAAATAAACTTTGAACGATTAATTGCTGCTTTGAACGATTACGTAATTGTGGCATCTCTAATTCTAATCACGATTAGAAATTCGATTAATTGTGCAGCCCTACTTCAGGTTATGATTCC
Organism: Sinocyclocheilus anshuiensis; assembly: GCF_001515605.1. NCBI lineage: Eukaryota > Metazoa > Chordata > Actinopteri > Cypriniformes > Cyprinidae > Sinocyclocheilus > Sinocyclocheilus anshuiensis. The sequence goes on along the minus strand of NW_015541011.1, from coordinate 2,405,808 downwards.
ATCCAGATATTAAACGTGTTTGATATTTTAAGCCATTTTTCACATATTGTTTTCAGCTGTCATGTTTCTCTTAGAAACAGGGTGCATGTTTCTGAGTTTGTTTCATTCGGAACAACTCGAAAGTCTGGTAGTGTGTGATTCTCAGGTGTGTTTAGTATATGATTATTATTAATGTTGAAAACTGCTTAATATTTTTGTGAAATATTTTTGTGAAAACAGCATTTATAAATGTCTTTATTGTCTCTTGATGCATTAAAACAGCTTACTAACCCCAAAAACAATATATAAATCATATATTTATCTATATATCTAGGTGCTATTCATTTCAGTTATTGATCATGTATACATTTAAAATGTAGTTTTTGATAAAACATCTTGAAAAGACCTCCAGAAGGTTTTTTTCTTCTGATGCTGGTGTACACCTTACACCTTAATTATGTTAACCAACGACTACCTTGGCCAACCATCATCACCCAGAAAGACCATACTGGTCAACCAACTGGTTAACAGCATGGCTACAGCTGGTCCACCTAGACAGGTAGCAACCACAACCAGAATAAACAAGCCTGGACCACCATAGACATTCGTGCTGATTTTTTTAGCAGGTAAGGCAGTAATTTGTAGCTTGTTATCATTTTGGTCATGTTTGGGCCATCTGACGTGGAACTGGGCAATGGAATGTTCTGTCACTTCCTCTTCCTCAGTAGCTTAGTCATAGGACTGGGAGAGAGGCAGATGCTCTGTGTACAAGAGCGTTTTAGGCAGTTTGAGTGCTTAAATAGACATGGGCAATGTGTCCTACTGTCACAGGATAAGCTAAGAGGGATGGAAGAATACATTCAGAACATTAGTTAGACATGATATGGGCAGTGGGTCACAGTGTCAACCTGTTTCTGTTGTAGTATCACGGTGTGACTCAAACCAATCTGTATTTGAGTCACAGAGCTGATACAGCACTTACTGTGACATGTGAAAAGAAGCTCTCATGGGCCGAATTTCTCTTTCTCTTTTTCTGAACATAAAGAGGGAAAATCCAGGAAAGGCCCTTTGAGGGCACTGACTCACATATATAAAGAAGCATACAGACACACACACACACAGATGCAGTTTCATCAGACACATTATGTTCGTATGTGTGAATAATCCAGTGATCAGCAACTGCTACATAATTAGCACTCATGTGGGATCACACACAAACACACACTCTCTTACTCACAAAAAGCTCCACTCAATGAGGTGTGGGGACACAATGCCCCTCTGTCAGCATTCGTGTAAGTGTGTGTGTGTGTGTGTTCTGCCCCCCTCTTACAGGATCGGCCTCCTCCTCTCTTGGCTTCAGTCGTTTCTCTGCTGGTTTTCTTTTCCCTCGCATGCGGCAAATCTGCTGATGGCCTGGCACGTGTCTGAACGAGGGGCAGCCTGCCAGTGCGCCAGTCACACACCTCACTGTTGCCACATGGACCAGCACTGGGTCTCTGGGCAGCAGTTATTCAATTCAGTTCAGTTAAACAGTTCCTGTTATTTTAATTAATCAGAACTTTCAGTTTCAGATCCATTTTAATTCAGTTAATTTCCAATCAGTTTTAGTTGTAGGAGTCACAACTGAATCTGTAATATGTCTTTAGAATTGAGGTGAGATCATTTTAATATTTCGATTGTTTCTATAGACAGCAAGGAGATTAAATCAAAAGTACCTAATTTTATGTCGCGTTCATTTCAGTGTTTTCAGTAAAATTTGCGTATGAATTCAAATATTTCATCATCAAATTCTTACAAGACCAAATTATTGGAGTTCAAGTTTGGAGTCTGTAAGATTTTTTAAATTGTTTTTGAAAGAAGTCTCCTATGTTCAAAATATAGAAAAAAATATATTTTTTTGTAACGTTAGAAATATATTTAATTACACTTAAGATCAATTTAATGTGTCCTTGATAAATAAAAGTATTCTTTTTTTTTTTTAAAGATTAATCATATTGACCCCAAACGGTATCGGCCAGACTATGAACTTTAAACATTGTCAACCGTGAGGCATCTCATGGATATCTATGTTTTCTCTTAAAGAATTAGGAAAATAGTTTCTCAGACAAAGTTAATAATTAAAATTAAGATGGAGCTCTATTATGTGTCCTATGATAGTGTTTTATGTGCCAATGTTAAAAAAACATAAAAACTTTCTAGAATAAAGTTTATATTTATATCTGTAACAGTGCGTAGTTACGGGAAGAAGGAGGCGGGAACCGGCGGACATTTAAACATAAAACTTTAATAAATAAATAAACCGATGAGCTTTGTAAAAATCTATGCGTTTCAGAAAGGCGGGGCATAGAGGAGAAACAATAATGTACAGTATGTGGAAAATAATGTGTTTTTTGAACCTTAAACTGCATACACACATTTCATTACACCAAATACACAAAATAATGTTCTTTTTAGCAGCATCATATGACCCCTTTAATACATTTTCATAATTTTGACTTTATTTGCTAAACATTAAGTCTTTTATTCACAAAATTAAATTATATTAAAATGGCACTAAAACACAGTCATACCTGAACAGCAATTTTCATCTGGAGCCTACTTTTGTAACTTTCAATGAAGGTATGAAAGTGGAACTAATAGAAGAGAGTTAGTCTTGTTTGTGTGTGTTTGCAGATCCCTTTCTGTACGAAAACTCTCAATACATTTCTTTTTGGTCTTCAGCAGATGTTGTAGTTGTAGTAAACAAATTCCCGATCGGGGTTTTTCTCTTCAAAGTCCTTTAAACTCTCCTTTGAATTAGTGCTTTCCAGTAAAGGCCTTGTTTAGGCCTGCCAGCAATGTGTGCTTCAATAGTCCCAGTATATCCAGTGGGGTGCTGTGTGTGGCCTACACTTCTAATGAAGGCCTCTTTTCCTCTCTCTCTCTAACCCTTTCACTCTCTTTTTTTTCTGAAGAGAAGAAGGTACTTGGCTGCCACCATTGGCTGCTGTGCAAGTAACATTCTACTAGTTTCGTCTCATTTCCTGCATAGATGTGCGGACAATGAAGTAGCCTGAATCAGTAGCACTGTGTGACTTTTCTATAATAATATTTAAATTATATGCTAGGAGTTAGTGAGTTCGTTTATTCACTTTAAAAATTCTAATTTTAGCTCGCTTCGTTATGTTTGGGTGTTTCATATTATTCGTATACGTACAGGGGGCTGCCGTTGCATTCGTTTTTGAGTGTCATACCCCAGGGTGTGGGGGATGTGGGAGCTGACGTTTCGTTCTGAGGAGGAAGTCTGTGGTCAAGTAGTTTTCTACGTTCCCCTCCACTTTTTGTTCCTTCTCAATGTAGCTGTGCTTAAAAAAACATCTGGCTGTCTCTACAGATGTGGAAATCATTTTAGAGGAGAGCGTGTGTGTGTGTGTGTGTGTGTGGGAGGCAGGGCTTCGTTTGAGAAGCGTAGGATTCAGGTTCATAAGAGAGTGCGTCGAAGCCTCCCCTTGCGCTAAAGCACCCTGGGAAGGCCTTGGGTTTGGCCCGCTCATAAATGAAACCCCTGTGCTAGTCAGGGCTAGAAATAGCCCAGCAAAACGGCAAGAACGTGGGACCGCCCATGTATCCTGCAGAAAAACAAACTCGCCCCACTCCACATCTGACAACGCCTTTCAGCTCCTGTTTTCATTTTCTTATTTATTCTGGATTATTTGTTTACCTTTGCAAAAATACTTTTTGAGCGGTAAAGACTGAACTCTACAGGCCGGAAACATAGGCGGGGCATCGCCTAAGTAGTATACACACTTGCATGCACACTAGATTGAGGAGGCATGCCATGTGTGTATTGCACTGCTCTACCTCTAATTGGTCGCATTGATCATTTCCACATGGCGGTTGGCTGCACATGTGCCACTGATGTGTCCCCCACCCCCCCCCCAAGCGTCTTTGTCCTCCTCCTCGTAAGCCATTGCTCCCTGGAGAGGTGCATGGTGGGAAACAGGATGTCACCCACTAGGTGGCATGTCTCGACTCTGCACTTCCTGTTTTCTGGGTCTTTCTATCTCTGTTTTTGTCTTATCATTGATAGTCTAACTTTGTCCTTTAATGGCCTGTTTAATGCAAGCTCCCACAGTGATTAAACCTCCAGGTAGAGTTTATCAGCTTTCCCTACTGGGTTGATGTCACATTTCGGCAAAAGCAGTCAGTGGGGTTCTCTCTATATAATTTCAGAGCAACATTACAAGCCTTGTCTGTCAGTTGCTCCCTGCTGACAGGTTTTATATGAGTCAGCATGCAGATATTTGGCTGTGAAATCACAAATGCATTTGACATGCCTCTACATAACCCCTGGGATACTTAATAAAGTTGGTTAATATGTAGTCGAAATTAAAAATAAAGGTAGAGATGGAATGGTTGTGGAGTGCCGGAGGAATAGTCATGTGTGTGAGAAAACAGCTGCTTGTATATCCTTGTGTTGATTGACAGACTAGATGAGCAAGCGCCTCCCGAACTTTCGGTTTAAACTGCATATGTTAAAGTTCTTTCATGTCATATTCATTAGTTTTATAGACTGTTTATAAATAATAATTTTAGCAGTATCCCATGAGCTAGAGTGCTGTATTTCTGATGTAAGGAAAATTATATAAATTGTGTTATTGTTTATACAACAGTTCGGTAAGCAAGACTACAATAAACAAGAAGCTGTTATTGAGCAACTATTATTTTAGTCACATTATTGTTAGTTATTTTGTACGTTTTTGCTCTGCCAACAAAAATATTTCCACGCGAAGCCGCAGAAAAACCATTGTGTGACTCAGAGCAAAAAAAATATTTCACTTCTGAATGAATCATCATTTTGGAATGAATCAGTTGAATGCATGATTACTCATTCGCTTGTTTTGCTCCTGGATGAATCAGTGTTTTCAAATAATTGTTTGAAATGTGTCACCAAATGAGCATCAATTAGCATATTAGAATGATCATGTGACACTGAAGTCTGAAGTAAAGCCTTCTGAAAATTCATCTTTGACATCACACAAATAAATTACATTTTAAAACATGAAGAAAACAGTTGTTTTAAATAGTAAAAGCATAATTGCAAGCATAATTGTTCTGCTTCTAACTTTCTTAAATGCTCTGAATCGCAACTTTGTTTAATTCCTGTTGGTCACTTTGTTTCCTGTTTCATCCACTTTCAAAATTACCATATGTGGCAGCCATAAACAATTGTGGATAAATATGCAAATCCATGATAATTGAATGCTAGTTGATGCCACGCTCATCTGATGGGAGTGACTGAACTGCTGACTAAGTAACAATCGTGTCATAATCACTGCAAATGCATGATGAGAAATCAGCCCACACAGACATTCTGTACTTACAGATTTCACTTTAGCAGAGAGAAGGTGTGTGTATTTACAGTTAATAAACTTAATTTGCTTTGCATATCTCCTACATGTCTTAACACACTGGTACGTACATGTAAACTCTGGGGTATGAACATGTTCAGATTGCGCCATTGTGTTTGGAAGAAAGAAAGAGACTTTGAAGTTGCTCTGACTCAGTCATGGCACAGTAACACAGACAAAAGACATCGGTGAGACCCACATTTTTAAAGCGCTACAGGTATGAGGACTGTTTACTTATCTAACAACTGCAAAGAGAGGCAGACACAGAGGAAATGAGAGCAATATAGAGGGCAGGAGAGAGAGAGGTAGATGAACAGATGCATGTAAACCCGTCTGTCTGGAACCTATAGGCTGTACGCAGGGCCCGGATTGTTTTGGCTGTCTGAATCAAAAGCCTCCACGGCTGAATTCAATCCCAGTGTTTACTCGTGCTTTAGCACCCCCTCCCACCTCTGCTTAGCTCCACAAACACACACAGATCCTCTGTGTCTTATCCTTACAGCTGCCCCACCCAGCATCGCCGTCTACTGTACCTCCTCAGTCTTTCCCTTTGCCACCTCACACATCTATCACACGTGTTTATTGGCTAAATATAGACCATGGTCTTTATAGGTCCCAAATTATAGACTCATTAAGGTGTTTGTAGTGTTTTCTAAATGTTCTTTGAGTTGAACAACTGGCTTTTGGTTTAAGGCTACATAATTCAGAAAGGAGTTTGTCTTTGTTTAATTATATGTTTTGAGTTGCTCTTCATATTCATGTCATATTCACAGATCTTTTTTTATATCAGATCTAGATTTTACTATAGTGGTGTAATATAGATGAATATAAATAAATAAATAAATAAATGCAGTTCTTTTTAACGTTCTATTATTCAAAGAATCCTAAAAAAAGAAGTGTATCATGATTTATACAAAAATACTGAACAGCACATTTGTTTTTAACATTGATAATAAGTAAAACATTTTCTTGAGCACTAATTTTTTTGTGATAATATTTCACAGTATTACAGTTTTTGCTATATTTTTGACAAAATAATTTCTTGGTGAGCATAAATCTTGGTGATCTTACTGACCCCATACTTTTGAATGGTAGTGTATAAACATATTTTAATTTAATAATAATACTTGTTTATTAATGTCTGATTGTAATTTTTAATGAATGACTAATTGTTTTTTAATGAATTATTGTTTATTTTAACTTGCGCTTCTTCTGAATGGACATTTCTGCTGTGTTAGCAAACTTGCATTCGGTCTGGCTCCATTCTGGTGTGTATCGCCCACTTTTCCCATCTAATTAATTCCCGACGGATAAAAATCAAGTCCCACCCTACATATTTTCTTATTTATTGTCATGTTTCACTCAAAACTACATCATATTGCACAAGTAAAATGGGTTGCAAATAACAGTTCGTGTTGATTTTAACTACAAAGAAACAAAGATCTGCAGTCTTCCTGGAGGAACTACTTTAGGACTGAAACATCACAATACAAGTGAACCACAACCTAAATGTAACTACCCATCCATCCCAGCTCTTTTACCTAGTTCTTCACCGATCTTCAGGGGGTGGCTTGACTACTTATCGCCTTCTAGAAATACCCAATGAGGAAGAGAGCAAGAGAACTGCTTTTCTCATGTCTGCATTGTTGGATCGGTCCCAATGAAAACTGTGTGTTTAGGCTGATGGAGTTATGAATGTTCTTTCTGGATGAAGCCCAGGAAGGCTTTTTATATGTTATTAATGGCTATAAGGCCTGTATTTGTTGGGAGAAGAAACTGTTTGAGTTGGACAGATGGGAGAGCAAAACAATCCAAAATGATAAAAATGCATGTAGGTTCAGATATATATTCAGTATTTATTTAAGATATACTGTATGGCCCATTGTGCCGTGCTTCTCAGAAACAGACGATTTTCCTTTTGTCCCTCTGAGATATCATATTTCTGCTATGTTTGGAAGATGATGTTTTTTTGATCCCTCAGCAGTTTGTTGTAATTTGCTCTTTAATTACATTGTATAATTTTCCTAGTATTATCTCTAGATGAGTATTCACAGTCCGGCATGTTTTCAGTTAAAATCACAGTGCGGCTGAGGATATGATTTCATTTAGATCGTTGACTTCACTGATGTTTAGTTAAACTGCTGCAGAGCTGAGCAGGCTTTATTTTTCCTACCTGCGTTTTACTGCTGAGGGGACACAGATCACAGCCTACGGCACATCCTGTAAGGAAACATGGGGAAGGAGTTTCAGGAGGGCAGGTGTGGGGGTGGAAGAGGCAGACGGAGCTGTGCTTGGGAAACGGTTCCAGTGAAGTTGTTTCGAAAGGGAACATAGTCAGAAATGCCCTTCACTGCTGACAAGAAAGTTGCCGTTTCCTCAGGTGTGAAGACACTGACATGTTTTTTCATATCACTTTTTGGGACTTCATGTTTTTACATCTGAGGTGGATATACACTTGGAAATACTTTTTGAAATATTAAAAGCGTATGTTTTAGCAGTGGCCATAATAGTAAATTCAAACAAATGAAATAGTAATATGCTGGATTTTGTTTTTATTTAGTGATTTATTTATATTAGGATTCAAATCTATATCCCTGTGGGAGCACCACAGCTCTAATGTGCCATGAACATGTGCGCTACTGCTATACCACGACTCCAACAGTAGTGGTTTATTGAATCATTGATTCTAATGAGACTCCTTGTCTTGTGTCTTTGTTATTTAGACCTGTAGAGTGGTTGTGGTTTATCTTTTAATTTTTGTAAACATTTCATCAGTGTCATTCATAATAGTGACCTCTAAGTGGTTGTACAACAGTAAACATCTTCAGGCAAGAGCTACATTGGCGTTTATACATCTGTGGTAAAAAAAAATTTGTTTTTATTAAAAAAAATAAAAGTTAGTTAACATGAGTAACAGCAATATACTTTAACGATGCTTTAATATTCTTAATAATTTTCTCTCATCACTAACACAGGCGTCAGGATAGAAATTTAGGGAAACTAATCTGCAAACATTGGACATAATCTTTATTGATGTAACCATGAGCGTGTTGAGGCGTGACCGACTTACATTTATGTCAACATCAATTCTGTATTTTGAGTCAAAACACCTTGATGAACACCATTCACATTTATTTATAAAAAGTCTTAAAGGTGCAGTAGCAAAAATGTATTTGCTAGTAATGCCATTTAAGTGGCCTTTAACAATCTTCAATTTATAGCTTGTGGTATAAACCACCTTGCACAGTTGGCACTTAGATGTTTAAGGTTGACATGGTATTTGTGTTTTTGATTTCATATAAAATATTTTGGCTGATTTGTTACTTCTCTTCTATGAAATAGTGTGTATTGGTTAGTTTAACAGTCATGTGATTAAGTGTCAATATACATTACTGTTAAAAAGTTTGGGGATAGTACAATTTTTAAAAAAGAAATTATTACACAATTGTTCGATTGTGATGGTAAATACTTTGTTCAAAAAATCTATTTAAAAAGAAAATCTGTTCTTTTAAGCTTTTTATTCATCAATCCTGCAATATTATTAAGCAGTTTTAAACATTGATAATAATAAGAAATGTTTCTTGAGCAACAAATCAGCATATTAGAATTATTCTGAAGGATCAAATTCAGCTTTGCCATGTCAGGAATAAATCACATTTAAAATATATTAAAATAGTAAACAGTTATTTAAAATTTTTATAATAATATTTCACAATATTGCTGTTTATTTTACTTCATTTTTGACCAAATAAACTTGGTGAGCTTAAAAGACTTTTACCGTCCACAAACTTTTGAGCGCTGGTATATATTTATTAAACCATGTACCGTTTTTCATAAATAGTAAAAGTTAATGTTTGATAAATGCATAGGTGAGCTATATGTATGCTAGACACCACTGACATCAATGTGGTGAATTTAGTGGGTATGAAACCAGGGCAGAGAGCAGTGACTCCAAAAGCAGCTCCTCCACACACACGGAAACACACAGATGCTTGAAGGATGGCAGTAAAGTCAGACAAAGCTCATGTTGTGTCTGCACTGGCGGAGTGTGTTTGTCTGGCAGGTCGCTCCAGCAGTCACCAGCTCCCAGTGGGGGACTTTGAGTATCTAACAACACACTGCAGTGTTCCTGTGTTTCTCCGCTTTTTGGAGCAGCACGGTGGAACTTCACTCTTATTTGGTGATCGGGTGGCTTGTTGATTTTGGCGGGTAACACTGAGGATACGTGCATATGTGTATGCATTTATAGCTGGTCCTATGCCATTTATAGCTTTCCCTGCAGTAACAGAAATAAACAGCACCCACAGACTGACAGACTGCACACTTTTGTCTCAGCCTGGATTCCTCAGTGGCAGAGATGTGATATTCCTGTGGCTCCGAGCCAGACAGACGGTCATATACCCCTGTCTCCACATTCTCAACATCTCTCTCACTCTTTGT
>NW_015541011.1:2375073-2395740 GCF_001515605.1 Sinocyclocheilus anshuiensis | reverse complement strand
TCTGAGTCTCACACACGGATGCAATCATGTGCTCGCCCGTGCTGCTGTATGCACTCGTTGGCCATGCTCAGTATAAATAAATTCAGACAGGCTTTGCCTGTCTCTGCATTGGTGTACCCTTACACTCTACTACACTGGCCTCTATAAATAAACACTCTCATCACAGGAAGCAAACATTGAAGGCTGCCCTATACTCTTTGGCTGGGCTGAGAATGAGGTAGGACAGGAAGAAACAGAAAAGGTTGTAATGGTTACATGTGTGTGTGTGTGTGTGTATATATATATATACACAGTTTTGAGGCCATTCCCAGCAGTAACTTCCACTGAACAACTCACAAAGTGTTTTACAATTCAAATGAACCATTGTACAGCCGGGTGTGACATTGAGAGGGGGTTTTCAAATGCGGCTACAACTATGGAGTAGGTGGTTATGGCATTTCACCTGTTCTAAATGTTTGTTGTGTCTGTGTAGGTGGATTTATTGGAGTAGTCTTTAGACAAATCAATGACCACTAAAAGCGTGTAAGATTAAGAAAATGAAAGAAAATATTTTAAAAGTGTAAAATGCATCTGCCAAATTCTTATAAATGTAGTCTTTGTATTCACAGTTTTGTATGGTTTAAAAAAAAACTTCTATACAATTACAAAAAAACAAATCGTGAACATGTGCAGTGTACACCTATTGATAATTATTAAGTTTTTAAATGTATTTTTTATTTATTATAAGTATGATACATTTATTGTACATTTATTATTAAATAAAAGTATTATTTATTTATGTTTACAAATATTTTAAGCTATTAATCTATCAAATATCTTTTTTTTACTTATCAAAAAAATTCAAGTGACCTGATTTTTTAAGACATTTATTGATTGACAGTTATGATGTCTTTTCCTGTTTATCTTCCTCCATGTTTCTGTTTCTTTTGCATGTTCTTATATATATATATATATATATATATATAACAAAATAGTCTAAAAACTACAGTTTTTTTTTTGTGTGTAAAAAATTATAAATACTACTTTTATAAAGTAGTAAGTATAAGTAGTATAATAAAACTACTTTATAAGGTTTTGTTTTCAAGAATCAAGAATTTCAAGAAATGTTTGCTTAAATATGAGTTGCATTTTTTATGTATTTTATAATTAATTGATATGGACTAAACAATTGTGCAGGATATCATTAATCCGTCATTTAGTTGGGCCTAAATCTACTCTGAAAATGCAACAAAAGTCTTCAGGTTCTTTGTCATCTTTTATTTATTTATAAATAAAAATATAATATATTTTGTAATATCCATTGCTATTGTGCTGTGCATACATCATAATAACCATAATAACTATGTGTGTGTGTGTGTGTGTGTGCAGGTTTATCTGAAGGCTCCTATGATCCTGAATGGAGTGTGTGTGATCTGGAGAGGCTCGATTGATCTTCAGCGTTTGGATGGGATGGGTTGTCTGGAATATGATGATGAGAGGGCACAGGTACAGACAAACCACCTTGTGCTGTCAAACTGTTTCATGCCTTGTGTACGTCAGAAATGACTGGCCACTGCCTGTTTTCCTGTGGTTTTGTGTGTTTATAAAGCAAGAGGATGCTCTAGCCCAGGCAGCCTTTGAGGAAACCCGCAGAAGGACTCGTGATTTTGAGGACAGGGATCGCTCGCACCGTGAGGACATGGAGGTGAGAGCTGGAGTGAGTGAGGATGTGTGTATGAGTGTGTGAAGTTTCGATCAGTTAATGCATGCTGAAAATCCAATATGTTATTATGTTTTAGTCATAATGGAACTCAGGTCTGTGTGTGTGTGTGTTTGTGTTTGTATATTATGTGTGTGCATATATGTACATGTGTTTTCCACTTGTGCATGTTCAATACTTCTGTATGTGCTTTTTTTGCATAATCTTTACCTAATTCCTCTTGCTAATATTTTGATTGACAGCCACTTCCAAAATACTTGATGCTTTAAGGAACAGTTCACTGAAAATATTTTTTTTTTTTTGTAGCTCCTGAGCAGGCAGATGATTAAGTGGTGCCACCGGCATCTTTTCTTATGGGTCAAGCTAAAGTGGTAGGGTGAATCTCACAAAATCATGTCTAGATCATATCTCACCCCAAAATAAAAACATAATATTTTGGATAAAGGAAATGAAGCCTATTATTAAGACATTTCTGCATTGTCACATTATTTATTCATGGCAATTAAGCACATTTTCCCCAAAATATGTCACTATAGTAATGCATCTGGACATTAGACTTTTTTTTTTCATTAGACTTTTTTTTTGTCATTCTTATTATTCTCAAAGATGATTAATATTTTAAGAAATAGTTGTAATGCAGTTTTTTTAAAACAAAAATTAGAGTATAAGTGATATCTAAATATTTTATATTAATTAAAATATTAATTATATATATATATATTACAGAAATGAGAATAATATATTTTTAACTATCACTTGCTTATTTATCATGAAAATAATGTAATTATTTCTTTCTTTCTTTTGTTAGCATCCTTGATTTTGTTTTTGAACTTTAAAATCAGTTAAACCTAAAGGGTTCCATCAATTCTGAAAGTCATGCAAGAAATTACTAAACAGCATTTCAACATGAAAATTACTATCTCTGAAAGTCTTTTACTTTGACATTTTTAAATGAAAACAGTAGTTGTGAATTTTGTCTCCTTTCAAAATTGCACTGCAGGAGCAGGAAAATAAGTGCTACCTCAACATTTGTGTCTGTTCCCTGATGTCTTGAGAGCTCTTGACGTAGCTAAACAGCTTGTCTGGGGCAATACTGATTTGATCACTTGTCATTTAGCAGATGCCGATGGCACAGCTCGGTCATTTAATAACTCAGGAGGTAAGACAACAATTTAGGATTTTATGTACACTCTTAAAAATAAAGGTGCTTCAAAAGGTTCTTCAAGCGATGCCATAGAAGAACCATTTTTGGTTCCCCAAAGAACCATTCAGTCAAAGGTTCTTTAAAGAACCATCTCTTTCTTACCTTTTTGTAATCTGAAGAACCTTCTTTCGCCACAAAGAACCTTTTGTGAAACAGAAAGGTTCTTCAGATGTTAAAGTTTCTTTATGGAACCATTTAGACAAAAAGGTTCTTCTATGGCATCGTGAAGCACCTTTATTTTTAAGAGTGTTAGTGAACTGCTGCCTTAATTTTCTATTTACTATAAATTATTCAGAACAAAAACATAATGAAGAAGGGCATGTGTGTTTCTTAGTATTTTGTATGTATGCATGCATATATGTACTCTATGTGAGTTTGTGTACGTGTAAGCTATTGAAGTGCTTTACTTGTTTACTCATGGCTTAGTGCATGAAGTGTCTTTGCATTGTAAGTCCTCAAATATAATCATTCTACAGTCAATCCAAACTGCACTCTTAAGATGAAAACCAAATTGTGTTTTTTAGGACCCTGTGGCATCAAAAATCTGGGACTGATGGCCTTCAAGGACCAGGGTCTGTCTCCTCTGCTTCTCTCTATCCTTGTGTCATGCACTAAACCGTGTCTGTCTGTAAGTGTGTATGTGTGTGTTTGTTTCACAAGAGCATGTGCATGAAAGAGCATCTCTGTGTCTTTATATATTCTACTCTGTGTGTGTGTCTATATGTGTTAGTGAGTACATATACTGTAGGTGTGTGTTTTTTTTAAACGAGTGAGATTTCAGGCTTCTATAAGCAACTTTGAGCTACGGGTCTAATATTGTAAGCACAAAAAAAAAACGTTCTACTGGCACGAGAGACCCCCAGCTCGCTCTTCGCAGACCTCTGTAATGGAGACCAGACTTCTATCCCAAGATTCCTCACTGCCCCGCCCACCCACTCCCCTGCTGCAAAGCCCTCTGGGAGCTCTCAGGCACAGCTTGGCAGCACATGACCAGAAAGATTCCACTTATGAACCGCAGCCTTTATATTCCTCCCTCCTAATCTACACCCTCAGGCGTTGCTTTACACACTCTTCATCCTCTCTTCCAAAATCAATCATGCCAAGGTCTCTTTTTTAAATAGATCTGGCTGCTTATGAAAATCAAATTTCTTACTCATTGCAGTCAGGCGATCTGTGACTCACGGGCCAAGTGTTTTTCCCTCAAAGCTCAAAGTCACTGTGAGCGGTGGAAAAATGAAACCCTGTAATTATTCTATAATTAATGCTTTCTCATCCCAGCAGTGTGGAGTCTGACCCTCGTTCAGAGCTTGTTTTCGAGTTGCACTGTACGGTCGGCTTTATTTTGGAAAGCGAATAATACTTGAGCTCGGATCGTACCTTGAACCTTCATGCTGTACAATGGTCACATAGCTGTGGTCAAATCTTAAACTCTGTCATCTGTAATTGGATAAAAACCAGCACAATAGTAGTCTGGATCAGCAGAAAGCCAGAGTTTTCTGGGAAAGTGGGCCAGGTTTGTTTCGAAAGGACGTACAATGCATTTAGAGACTTAAAAATCACTTATGACCTTACTGAGAGACAAAAAGGAACATTTGCTATGCGTAAACACTTATTTGTCCTCTCTCGGTGTGTCTTAATGCGGTTCCGTCACTGTTTGTCTATGCAGGGAGTCCAACGGGGCAAATCAATGCTGAAAGATATCGAAGAGTGTAATGGCCTTCTGCGTGATAGATGGTAAAGAGATGGATGAAAAATAGATTGGCCATTTTTCATGAAACCCAGGCCTTACTGCAGGTGGGATTAGAGCATGAGTTATGTTGGGCCAGTGAAAGTATTAATATGTCATTAGTATTGATCTTTTTCATTAGCAGTGGTGTCTGCCCAGCAAAATCTAAGCACTATTGACTTGTACAGGAGAGTGCTTCAGCTGGGCTCCGTATGATCGATGCTGCGTCCTCTCATCCACACAAACACACTTTTTCAAAGCTTAAATACTACAGAGCAAACATTTTTGAGCTTTATAAAGCTCTATAGATATATATAACATCTTCTGCAGTTTGAGTTGTGCTCGTCTTTGTGCAGCATTTTTATTATTTATTGCCCTACTGAAAAAATAAATGAATCAAAATGTAAACCTAGCTGGTTTGTTGGGCTTACCTGGTCAGCCTGGTCTGTTGGCTGTTTTTTTTACAGGGGTTTGGGGTGTTTTTCAACTGGTTATGGTGGTAGACCATCTGGCCACCGAGCAACTTAAGAGACCAGCTGAAATCAGCTAAGACCAGCAAACCAGATTGTGTTAGTTTAACCTTTTTTTTTTCTTCAGCAGGGTGATATCTGATCAACATTATTGTGACTTTTCACATGTTTGTTTTAAAATATAAAAATACATAAATAACAACATTTCAGAAATAATTAGAATAAAAGTATATACCAGTAAAATAAAAATATATATGCTACTTTTCTAAAGTAAGTAAAGATGTTTACCAAGGCTGCATTTATTTGATTCAGTAAAAACAGTAATATTGTCAAATATTATTACAAATTAGAATAACTGTTGTCTATCTTAAAATATTTTAAATTGTAATTAATTCCTGTGATGGCAAAGCTGAATTTTCAGCAGCCATTACTCCAGTCTTCAGTGTCACGCGATCCTTCAGAAATCATTCTAATAAGCTGATTTGGTGCTTAAGTAACATTTTTATCAATGCTGACAACAGTTGTGCTGTTTAATAATTTTGTGTAAACCGTGATACATTTTTTTTGTATTCTTTGAGTACAAAGTTCAAAAGAACAGCATTTATTTAAAATATATATATTTTTTGTAACATTATAAATGTCTTTACTGTCACACTTGCATTTACATTTATTCATTTATCAGATGCTTTTATCCAAAGTGACTTACAAATGAGGAATACAACAAGTGATTCATCATAAACAAGCTATTTATTTTGTCCCTGCTGGAAAAAAATGTCTTACTGATCTCAAACCTTTGAATTGTAGTGTATAAATAACAAGCAACGCATTACTAGACAAATACGTTTAATTCTGCAGTTCATCGAAATCATCTAGAGCTAGCTAAAGCTTATTGTTGACAGTAAGTTTATGCACTAGACTGCTTTGTTGCTGTGTGCATGAAAGCTATAACAGCTTCATCTGTTAATGCATACGCTTAAAGATGGGATTCCCAGGCGTTGGGTCGAGTAAAAACAGCCTTGCGTAGCTCTAGGGTTAGATCGTGCTATAATCGCCGGTTCCACAGATGATGACCTCACACTATGTGAGATACACTATGTCTGCCTCTTCGTCTATCTTTCTCTCACCATCTGCCTGTCTGTCTGTCTGTCCGTCTGCCATGTCTGTGCTCAGACATCTATGTCAGGGAGAGATTTAGACATAGGCACATAAACATATGTATCTGTGACAAGGCCATCAGTCATATCTTTATTTTTAAGGCTAGTGATTTGAAGACTTCCCCCTGACTAATGACTAATGTCTGCCACTTCAACCAAAAAAAGCAGCTCAATTTTTAGCATTTAGACTGAAGTTGATCTCTGCCGTCCCCTGCTGGAGATAAAGAGCAGTTGCATGTGGGCTGCAACCTATTACTGGTATTGTTTGTAGTTTGAGAACGAACATGTGAGTGACTCAAGCACAGCACAGCCATTTTAACTGTATTCTGTCTCTGTCTCGGTTTGTTTGTTGGGTTGCGTGGGTGTTTGTGCATGTTTTTGCATGTGTGACTGTGTGTGTGTGTGATGACCCAGCCCAGGCGACAGCAGGACCCAAGCCCTGGCTCCAACATGGGCAACACTGATGATCACAAGATGCGCTAGCGGCATTCACCAAAGTGGGCAGGGATAGGGTCATAAGACCTCCAACACCACAGCAATCTCATCTCCTGATGCCTTGTTTATCACAGGACAGACCAAAGTCCACACCGGTGGGGATTTTTGGATGGGATGTTTGGTGAAGGGGCTGGGTGGGTTGGGCTGGGCTGGTATTGATGTGAGTCAGAGATTCATTTGCATTTGATTTAGTCCCTTGTTTCTTCTTGGGATTTTTGCACTATGTGATACGTTCAGTTTAAGTCCCCCATATCGCCTTTCGGTATGCATGGTTTTCCTACCTATGTTTGCTCTTGTTCCCCCCTATGCAAGGCATCTTATTTTATCCTATTGTAATGAAATGGCATTTTTTTATTATTTTATTCGTATTGTGTGTGAATGTCGGGATGTTTACTTTTTGTATTTTAATTTCCTCTATACTGTATATAAACCTGTCTGTCCTTGTGCTTTGTAGGAGAAACTAGTAAACGTCGTTAGGTAGATTTGTGCAGTAGAGTAGAACTTTTTATTTTTGATGTCTAAAAAAAGAAAAATCTAGAAAGAGGCTGCTGATGTTGTGAATGAGGAGGTCTTTTCTTTTACCATCCTTCTCTATGTGCTCTGTCTTCCACTCTCTTCCTGTTACAGTCAGTTGAAGCATGCTTTGAACGTGAACTGAGCAGCAGGAAGTGAATATTGAGGTCAATGTTACTCTGAGCGTGCTCTACACAAAATGAGGCAGAGATTCGGTTTTTCACCCTACATCTGCTTTTTCTTTCATTAATGTCAACGTTTTACCCATTTAGTTTGTTTTAAGCAGGATTTTCACAGTTTTCCTACATATTTTATTTTACTCTGGAATTCTTGAAATGAATACATTTTTCAAACCAGGTGAATTTATGCAATTTACAATATATACCAGATATGACTCCTATAAAAGGTTTTTTAACACTCAGAAAGGAGACATAAAGAATAACTACCAATATTAAATGACAGTAGTATTTGTAAATCATATATCTGCCACTTCCAGACAGATCTAAATTTCCTGAACATTTAATATCAGACTCTCTTATTATATATGCAAGTATAATCATAAAACTGGGATAAAACATTATTCTCCATCAGGTCAAATAGAGGGCATTAGTGTGCCTCTTTGGTCAAAGGTCCTGGGATCTGTTTAAGATGATTCAGTGTTTTGGGACAGTCAGTGCAGTTGGACTGGATGTTAGTTGTTAAGGAAAAATCACTGATAAAGTGAAAGGAAAGTAGGGAAGGAAAGACAGGTTAGAAACCAAGTTACTCTATCATTTTAAAGCTTGTAAAAGAACAACAACTTAACTATACACCATAAATGGAATCACAAACTGCCCTCCAATGACATTTGATTTTGAACATAATCAACATTTAACGTAATTGCATCATTTCGTTTCATGTTCTTTTTTATTTACCAAAGCCAATGGTAAGAATTTAAGGGCCAAGAATTATTTTTTGGGTGGGATGCTAAAGTCAGAAGGTACAGCCTACCTCTAGCTTAAACCAAATACACAAATGAGAGCTTATTTATAGAGAGCAAGTTCATGTTGTCTGAGTGTTGAGGAAAAGCTAATGTTGGTTTTGTAGAACGTTAAAGCTTTATATAGTTGGAGTGGTCTTTTATACCACACTATGGTCAGAGACCTGGCACCAGGAGGTTATTGAGGTCTGGGTTTATTTTGAAGATGCCAGAGACAAAGAACTTGACCAAACCAGAGTCCACAAAACAGTCCTGCTTTAATTAGTGTTGCAGATCAACTCTCTGCTTCTAGGTGTGTCTTATGCTGTGTATCAAAGAAAGAACCTTTGCTGGCCCTCTGTTAGTTTCTCTCTCATCCCTTTTCACTTAATGCTGGCATTAAGGCAAAATACACACCAGGTAGTGGATGGCTCTTTTTTTAATGAATGAATAAATAAAATGTTTATTTTCTTAATTGTTTTAAGTTATTGATGCAGGTATACCTTTATTTCATTATCAGGTTCCGCTATGATGAAATGTGTATTTCTGTATTGATATTGCTTTCCTTTTCCCCTTTGCCCCCCTAAAGAAGTGGGGATGCTTTTATATGGTCTTTGGTTTTAGCTCTTTTTCTGTTTTTAATTTTAAGCAAGGAGGACTGAAGTGTTATGTTTGATTTGTTTCTTAATAAACTTATTACAAACCATATTCTCATTCATTGTGTGTGTGTATCCAGTGGCAAAATGAAAATTTCTCTGTCACATAGCAGATCATTGCCATTTTATGTCCTGAATTACCTAAAAACCTAAATCACTGCTTCACACATCAGTTCATGTTAACTCAAAAAGGTAGTTCCACAGTAATTTCCATCACATTTCCGAATGTGTTGTGTTTATTAAAATTAAATGTTAAATTTGGAATAAAATGTAAATGTTTAAAATAAAACTCCTTTGTGTTGCTATGGCTAATATTAGACAACTAATACTTGTACATGTTTTGTAACATAATTTGACAATATCTAAAAATTTACATTTTTTTTGTATTTTCATAATATTGTCTTGTTATATAGACTAATATTCTGCCACAATATTTGGCTGCTACTAATTAAAGTACATGACATTCAGACAAAAAGCTTCCATGGATGTTATTTATAAGCTGAAACAAGTAAATGGAAGTTTTCTTGCAGTAATGATTTGACAGTGGACTGTAAAATAATAAGCCAAGGCTGCTGGTGGTCTGGATTTCATAGAACAGGGTTCCTCAAATCTTGCCCTGGAGGGCCAATGCGCTGCAGAGTTTAGCTCCAACCCTGATCAAACTCACCTACCTGTGATTTTCTAATGATCCTGAAGACACTGATTAGCTTGCTGAGGTGTGTTTGATTAGGGTTAGAGCTAAACTCTGCAGGAAAGTGGATTTCGTGGGCCAGATTTGAGGATCCCTGCCATAGAACAATATAAATTGAGCACAATCGCTGCTCTGCTCAGATCATTCATATTTCTTCATGATAAGTCTGAGTTGTGCAGCTGTAAATTTGTGCGGCTATATAGCAATGCATAATTTACAGTCCTCTGTCTCTACTACTGGATGTTGTGGAACAAATGGGATGAAGTAATAGACTGGGGTAAGGAGGAGAAGCCTGTCTTCAATGGTCTGTGCAGCAGTGACGCCTGACAATAGCAGTGATTAATAAAGATATAAATATAGGTAGATTTATTTTAGTATAACCTGCCCACAAGTCATTGTGATATTATTGAGGGTCTTATTGGAGATATTTTTATGCTTTACTAGCACACTGTTGAGCATACTTATCAGGTTCAAAGACCAGAGAAGCCTTGACTGGTCCTGTCAGATTTCCCATTCTAATAGAAATCTCTTCACCCCAGACTGTGGCTGTAAACTTCATTTGCTTAAGGAGCTGTTTCTTATCCACACTGATTTTTGCCTCCAAAACTGAAGAAATCTGCCTCTGTTGAGTTAAACATCCAAACAGTCCAAGCATCAAAACACTCTCTTTATAACAAGTTTAGTAAGTTTACAATACATATAGATTTTACCTTTATTCAAAAGATGAACGCTTTATTTATCTATGGATTTTATGTGATCTTTTTTATAAGAGTAATTTATGGGTAATATTTTAAAATAAATTATGGTTCCACATTTTTGATCCGAGGAGAGTCTCTTAATCTTATTAATAACCTCTGTCAACAAACTGTCTTGCTCAGTCTTCAGCCAGCTTTGAACTGATTTGTGCACTATGTTCATCTGACAAAGTTTCCCAGTAAATATTGCAAAGGGGAGCAGAAGCTTTTGATTCTTTGTTCTTTGGCTTACAAAAAAAAACAGGCATAATTTGTCCTATGGACTGGAACTCATTTTTTTCAGCCACTTCATTGCCTGGAGTCATCCTGACCTCTTCTCTGAGAGCAATGGAGATGTAGGAAACATACCGCCATCACGGTGTATTCACAAAGGGAGGAAAAACATTAAAAAAGAAGCATTTTTTTAAACAAATCATATTTTTTTAATAAGTAGCAAAACAGTGAGGCAGAATGTCAACTTTTCCCAAATTAAAGCTCATCTTTGAGGATCTCATCTTTATTTCAATATTTTCTGCTGTGCTGTGTAGCCATTGTGGTAGATGAAGCTAATCGTGAGGCAGTGGAAGGATGCAATGTTATGCATGAGTATATACGAAGACGAATTCATGCAATATTTTCCATTTTGTGGTGTGATTATCATCAGAACTCAGATGTTTGGGCAGTGCTGTACTTTGAGGCCAGCCAGAGAAATACAGTATCAAACTTTTTCACGTTTTAGAAGTTTAAATAACTCTGCATATACAATAACATTAAATACAAATAGTTTAATGTTAAAAATAGAAGCTTCTGGCACTTTCCACAAATATGTACACAAAAATGTATATGTGTGTGTGTGTGTGATATTTGTTGTTTTCAATAATTTGCTTCCTTCAGGCTTCAGGGAATGAATTAAGTTGCATTACTGTAATATACCACAAGATGTCAATGTATTAGCGGTGATGAAGACTCCAGCCTTGATAAACTCAGCAGGTAAGTGGCTGTGATTCATATAGTACAATATTCTTGATCCATTAGGCAAATCCATGGACTTGACCTGACTCGTTGGTTATTTATAGATCACAATGGAGTCTATTTTGTCCCATTTATTTGTCTTGACAATTGCATTTTGTTACCCAACAGCAAAGTGACATAGTTCTAGAACAGGAGAACAGATCTACTCTCTCGCTCTCCATCTGTCCTTGATTCTTTATCTTCCTCTGTATGAATCATCCCCAGTTATCTGTGTGTGTGTGTGTGTGTGTGTGTGTGTGTGTGTGTATCCATACTATTCGCATTCAGTTTAATACACACATAGTTTCTTTTTCCAACATTGAATGATAAAACATGCAAAAACATACATTATCATAAATCCATCATATCACTCATGCTTTTACATCCATCTTGTTTTACTGATTTTATTTTATGATTATTTCTGGTCGACAGGTCTCGATCCCGGTCATTCCTGCAGTAGGCACAGAGTCTCGTCTGCACCGCCTCCAAAGGCCTAGAAGACAAGGATGTCTTACCTGTGGGGAGTGAGTGAGTGTGTGTATGGGAAGTGAAGAGGTATTGATTTGCACTGAAGAGAGCTGCCCACACAGACTGAGAGAGATACAGAGAAAGAAAGAGATGAGCGGGAACTTGTATTCAGCTCTTTGGGAATAAAAGTGTCAGAGCCTCATTTATCAACCGGACCTCCACCTTATATAATGACCATGAACTGTATTCATTTGGCTGAACAGTAATGAGGTAAACTGATAACGCTATATTACTTGTTGGCTTGTAGATGTGTCAAAGTTTAGACTCCTCCATCAGAGGAGACATGTTTGCTGTCTATACATGCTGTGTACTGCAGTGTGTTAGCCTTAGAGATATTTGTGGAAGCACTCAAGTTTTCTTTGAGTACAAGAAAAGAGCTAAATTAGTTTGTCTGTTTATCATAAATAGTTTAAAATCCACAGGTCAGGCTATTTAATCTTAGTCTGGGACATATTCTAGCCATTTGTCTTTTTATAATTACCAACCTGGTTGACAGTGGACAAGGTGTTCATTAAAAAGCAGCGGATTTGTTTGTTTGTTCTGGTTGGTCTTTTGGCCAGGATATCCTGGGGCTCTGCTTGGCCTCCATTCCTGCAGGGCTCTTGTTTCGGAGAGCTCTAAGTGGCTCTTGATGCTAGTGGTTGGGCTGGCAAGGCCCTCAGCAGACCCTCCTTATTCTCCTCTTGGCAGCCACCCATAGTTCTCGCTCACTGGCTTCCTAATTTAGTAACGGCGGGTAAAAATATGCACTAACGAACAGGGTCTGGTATGTCAGGCTGCCGTCCAAAAGGGGAGAGAGCGCGCGCACGAGAGAGAGAGGATGAGTGAGGAGGGGGAGAGAGGAAGGGGTTTGAGACCAGGCATTCCAGAAGATGGCAGTGCACAGAAGAACCACAGCACAGCACTGGCACTCTATAGAACATCTGTAGTTATAGTCATAAAAACAGTGTAACAAACTATTAAACAACAATGACACACAATATGTAACATCCTCACTACATTAGGTTACACCAATTGAAGTCATTTTTAATTTTGAATAATAATTGAGATTTTGAATTATAATTTAAATTATAATTTAAACCCTAAAAGTTTTAGGATTTTTAAAAATGTATGTATGTATGTATGTATATATATATACAGTATATATACATACATACATACATACATTTTTAAAAATCCTAAAACTTTCCAGGTTTAAATTATAATTTTAACTTATTGTAATGTAGACAGAATGGAGAAAACATACATTAGACTTTTATAAACATGTTATAGCAGCAACTAAAGATATATAGACGGTAACAAAAAATTCTTCCTCTTAAATGGGCTCAACAGCTTTGTGTATCTCACACCAAGCAGGCCCGCAGTGCTTGTCTCATTTCACACTCCTGTCACATGTCAGGGGCCTCTGTCTGTCTCTGTCCCAAACCTGTGCCAGTCCTTACTAATGAAGACAACATGAGGGGTAAAACATGTGCATGTAGTTCACCTTATTATTGCAATAGCCTGTTTTGCATAAACGTGCTCTTCAGATGAAAGTGAACAGTTCTGTCTTAATCTTTCTATGCTGATCTTTCGTACAGATGTATAGTTAAGTGTAGATCAATAGCTGCTGTTGCGAAATGGAGGTTGTCAGCAGAATGGAGGAGATGCATTTGAATGTATCAGCTTTGCACAATGTAAAATCCACATGTATAGAGGTGCTTGTGTGCGTTCGTCTTTGTAAAGGCAGAAACAGACGTACAAAGACTGAGAAAGGACAAGGGGTGGGGGGTGGAGGCCAGAGTGTGTTTGCGCATGCATGTGCTTGTGTATTTGTCCAGCCTTGTTTGCACAAATGTGTGTGTGTGTGTGTGTGTGTGTGTGTGTGTGTGTGTGTGTGTGTGTGTGTGTCTGTCTGTCTGTTAACAGGTCTTTCTCAGGGTGAATGTGTGGTCGGCCTGTCTGAGACCTCAGGCTTTGCTGGCTGTGTCTGGGGGCTCTGAGTCATCTGTTCATGTCTACACAGCGGTGAGACAACGGAGGAGACCAGCAGCTGACATAGGCTCTCAGGAGCCCCCTTCAGGCCTCAAGACTCTTGACTGTGCTGAAGGAGTACTGCTTGCATCTAATGAGGAGCAGACAGCAACACATCTTATATGTGTGTTTTTGGTTGATGGATCATCTTGAACTTTGACCTGCAACATTATTTGTATGCAGATGTGGAGGATGTTCTCTCAGATCAGAGGATGCTTCCATTAATTCATTAGTTTTTGTATCGTTGTGTCAGTGTGTGTTGTTGTTGTCTTGATATATGGTAATTGATTCATTGACCTGGACAGCTAGCGTGAGTGGGGTGAGGTCATCTACAAGAGTGGGTGATCATGATGTAATCGCACTGAACTAAATGACCTTCTGTCTTGTTTATCTTTTAAAGGAATAGTTCACCCAAAAATGAATGACTTAAGGCCTGTTCACACCAAAAACAATAACTACAAAAGTAACTATAGCAATAATTATATTAGTGTCCACATGAACACACCGATAATATTCTGTTTATTATAAGAGTGCACTGCGGTTATGTTGTCTGCTACTTTAAATGCTCAAGCACTTTAAAGTCATGTGGATTCTGATTGGCATCTACTTGAAAAAATCGTTCTGAAAATTATTCCATCGATATTGTTCCTCTCTGTCATTAACATTATAGTTGTGGTGTAGATATCCCTATTCTCATAGATTTATAATGATTATTAAAACGTTAGAGTTGTAGTTATCGTCCTTGGTGTGAACAGGCTTTCACTCTGATAAAGTATACTTATTTTGTTCCAAATCTGTATGACTGATGAATTCTGTGGAACATAATAAAGAATAACCTGGCCACTCTGGGGCTGAACAGCTCCAAAATATATGCAAAAGCACCATAAAATTCACATACAACCTTAACCAAATCATTGAGTATTAGTTAATCTTCAGTTGATATAAACAAATCATTTAGACGTGTGTTATGAACTGGATCAACCAATTAATTGAAAAATTACAGCTCAAAAAATTTGTTCAAGAATTGGACATCAACTCTCATGAATAAGTCAAAGATAAGACACATGGCATGATTTTCTGTGAGACTGAAATTTCAGTCTGTTTTGTCATACAAACCTATTGTTTGGCTTCAGAAGATCTGAAATATAGTCCATATTGAACATGTTTATGATACTTTTATGGTGAAAGCCGTTTTTGGGCTCGACAACCCTTGAAGTAGCTAGAATATTCTTGTAAAATTCATTTAAAAAAAATTGTTATATGCAAAAGAAAGTCAAATGACAGATTAATGACTCAGAATATTGCTTTAACAATTCCCATTTTGACAGTGGGGCCAGTGGAAAATCATTTCTGTCTTTGGCTAACATAAAGCTATAACAATCGCAAACATCTTCATCAAGGGGGAAATTTCTACAGATTCCAAAGTCATTAATGTACACCGCCTGCCTCTGTTGCAGACTTTTACCTACATCTATAGATTCAAATTGAAACCCAGTCTTTACATGTTGACTTTGAGAGAGTCGTAGTGATCAACGTGTGGTTTGACATACCACATAGTAGTCATAGCCTCAGAAGTGCCCCAGCATGCATATGAAAGTGCTGTTTCTTACTGAAAAGCATGACAAAGGCTACCTAACCTACCTAACAAAGACATTAAATACTACATTAGATGGTGTTAATAAACCATAGTATCTGTGCTGACTTTAGTGTCCAGTCCATTCTCACTTACATGCTAACATGATGCACATGTAGGCTCTGATATGTAGGTGTGGAAACGTGTGAACACTCAGCAGATCTTCATCTACTGTAGCAACATCATCTCATCTGTTCCAAAGGGCATCTGTATACAGTGTCTATACAGCCTGACACTTTAGATGATGGATTTCCTTACAATAGGGAGTATTTACTTTCTTAATGAAGAATGTAATTGCCCTACATTGTTTGCTGCTTTTAAATCGTCTCCTTTTTCTCGCTGTTTGGATTTTGTTCTTGATGTTCCTCTTGATGATATTTACCGTAGTAATCAACTGCTTATGTGTTTGATTTCTTTTTTTATATACTTACACATGCTAACCATTCAGTGAGCATTTAGAGGTGGATTTAAACCCTCTTGAACTTGGACTATGAAATACTGCTTGTGCTAAAATGATGCATGTAGTCCTAATCTAGGAATAATGGAGGATGGCTGTTCCAGAGTTTGCTTAAACGGAAATACTCCAAGTAAATGACCCACATTTATGTTCTTAAGTAATTGGGCCGATATTATGTAGCTGAAGATTATTTGGGTTTCAGCAGTTTGCCTTAACAGACCTTATAGTAATCACACATCTGTTACTAAGTTTCAAAGGGCCACAAACATTTAAAAAACAAATAATGAGGAACTTGATACTGAAATGTGAAATATACTGCCTAGTACAATATACACAGACAGAATACGAACAGCAAGACTATAAAGAGGCTTGTACTGAAGCTATATTTTCGGCTGTATTGAACAGATTTTAATATTATTATTATTATTATTATGAATGATAATAATAATAATAATAATAATAATGTACAGCAAAACTGTAAATAGACTTATATTGGAGCTTCATGTCTGTGTTGAACAAAACTGTATTTGATTTATTTTTTTATTATATTATTATTATCATTAAGAAGAACAAAGAATTAGCTTTTTTATGGTATTTATGGTTTTTGAGAGTCAAACGTGTTCAGATCCTTTATAAGAAAAACCTCTCCAATGTTTTTGTTGGCTGTAGGCTTCTAAGATTTTGGTATACTCACTCATATAGCAAACATCAGAGATAGTGTTGTAATTCAGGGAATTGATATTTAACAAATGTTATTTTGTTTAGCTCTCATGAGGCTGATTAGTTTTACAAAATGTATGGAATTTCGGATCTCAATAGAAGCAAAGCCATCCGCATCTGCACTACAGAAAATATTTTCTGGCCTAAAGCTAAACAAAAGCGAGGGCAGGAAACTCCAGCTTTGTGAAGTACACTGACCTCGCATCACTCCACCGATCCCTCGATCTCCATCTTATGATTATTCATAATGAACTACAAACAAATTTTGGAATGAGAGCACAGTTAGTTGGCTGTAAAATTGCGTAAGTGGTTTAACACTTCAACAAAGGTGGCTTATTCTGACTCACAGCAGGTATGCTAATGCATTCACAGCTGCTGCACTTCTGATAAAGACTGCTATTCACAGAGCAAGCGCGCAACATTTTACCCTATGTTTTAAACAAGGTGTTTGTGCAAGTGATGAGGAACAAAATCAGCCAAACACTTTAGCCACGGGCTGTCACCAACCCTGCCAGCCTGCTCGCAGTAATGGTTGTGATAGCTACAATGAGATAAGCTGTGTTTTCTCCACGCAAAGCCAGCATTCCATTCCAGCTTCAAAGCTTCGCAATAGTTTGACATTCAAACTCCATTTGTGTTTTACGTCGCCCAAATCTTAGATTGCTTAGAGTGCTGTTTATCTCCTAAAACCATATCCTAAATTTTGAAACATAAGCAGAGAACAAATACCAGATTGTTTCCAAAGCAAAGCTCCTAACTCCATCTCTCGGTTCATGTCAGAATGGAAGATTAGTGCGAGCTTTCAAGGTGCCATTGTCTTCCTGTATGGCAACAATGGCGCAATAAACCAGCCAGCCACTGTGTTTTGTTCTCTCTCTGTATGTAAATGCTTTGTAAAAAAAAAAAAATACTTTTAACATGCTTGGAGGAGTGCACATGTGAACGTCTTGTCAGCAAGGAGATGCTTGCTTGCTGAAGCAGGGCTTTGTTGAGAGAGCCAGCCAGCTGATTCTACACCTCAGGCATGTCTAACAGCAACATCAGCAGAGAGAGAAGCTTTTCCTCTTTGAGTGTTTGTTCGTCTGAATCCCTGTCGAGGTAGACATCCAGGAACAGGCAGGTCAGTTCTGTGTCCTTGGTGCACCCTGGCTTTCTTTCATGGCCTTGTGTCGTTGTGGTGTTAACCACAGACAAATGTGAGTGATGCTGAAGGAACTAGGAATTTGCAGTTTATTATACTTGTGCCACACTGTCAGGCTGGCTCATAGAGCTTCATTTGTTTTTTTTCTGGGCTGTGGAAATGTGCTGGAATTCTCTTAAGTGAAAAAATATATTTTTTCTTCTCCCCTCATTTCTCTTTGGAAAATGTTCAGCAACCGGTCTAGTTTTGAAGTCAGTTTGTTTAACAAGATCTGAAGGAAAGGTGAGATTAGGACCTCCTATGCGTGGCAACAGAGCAGACTCAAAATTGCATGGCGTTACCAAGGAAATCAAGCATTTTCAAGAGGCTGGGTTAATTTGTTACCTTGGTGAAAACGGCATGCTTTTTTTGCAGTTAATATGGTTGAAGGGCTGGTGAGAGAACTTCTACAACTATATTTAAAAAACAAAGACAAGCTGTTCTGAGCATTGCAGGTGGTCATTTTTGATGTAGCATCACTTGTGGAGCACACCATTTGGCCTTAGAGTCGAACACACATAAGAGTGTCCCTGATAAAGGAAAAAAATATATTTTAAAAATCTAGTGTAGAACACATATGCCAACTTCACAGAAATGAAATAGAATAAAATGAATACACATTTTAGTTTCATATGGTTTAGTGAAATGTCATGTGGTGTAACCATCAAATTGTTTTGTGAGCAAAAAAAACAATGTTATGTGTGTTTATGTTCAAGTTAGTGCGGGTGGTTTTGGTTCATTTACTGCCTTGTTATAAAAAGTGTGGCTGTCACCGTCATGGAGAGAGATGTGTACGGGAGGGACTTGGCGATATGGCCTCACCTGTGTAAGTTCTTATATTGTGTTTAGAATAGTGATGGGAAGTTCGGATAATTTTACCGACTCGGACCTCTGAGTCTCGTTCAGCAAAATGAACGAATCTTATTTCGAGTCATTTCGTTCATTTCGTTCACATGCTTGGAGGAGTGCACATGTGAACGTCTTGTCAGCAAGGAGATGCTTGCTTGCTGAAGCAGGGCTTTGTTGAGAGAGCCAGCCAGCTGATTCTACACCTCAGGCATGTCTAACAGCAACATCAGCAGAGAGAGAAGCTTTTCCTCTTTGAGTGTTTGTTCGTCTGAATCCCTGTCGAGGTAGACATCCAGGAACAGGCAGGTCAGTTCTGTGTCCTTGGTGCACCCTGGCTTTCTTTCATGGCCTTGTGTCGTTGTGGTGTTAACCACAGACAAATGTGAGTGATGCTGAAGGAACTAGGAATTTGCAGTTTATTATACTTGTGCCACACTGTCAGGCTGGCTCATAGAGCTTCATTTGTTTTTTTTCTGGGCTGTGGAAATGTGCTGGAATTCTCTTAAGTGAAAAAATATATTTTTTCTTCTCCCCTCATTTCTCTTTGGAAAATGTTCAGCAACCGGTCTAGTTTTGAAGTCAGTTTGTTTAACAAGATCTGAAGGAAAGGTGAGATTAGGACCTCCTATGCGTGGCAACAGAGCAGACTCAAAATTGCATGGCGTTACCAAGGAAATCAAGCATTTTCAAGAGGCTGGGTTAATTTGTTACCTTGGTGAAAACGGCATGCTTTTTTTGCAGTTAATATGGTTGAAGGGCTGGTGAGAGAACTTCTACAACTATATTTAAAAAACAAAGACAAGCTGTTCTGAGCATTGCAGGTGGTCATTTTTGATGTAGCATCACTTGTGGAGCACACCATTTGGCCTTAGAGTCGAACACACATAAGAGTGTCCCTGATAAAGGAAAAAAATATATTTTAAAAATCTAGTGTAGAACACATATGCCAACTTCACAGAAATGAAATAGAATAAAATGAATACACATTTTAGTTTCATATGGTTTAGTGAAATGTCATGTGGTGTAACCATCAAATTGTTTTGTGAGCAAAAAAAAAACAGCATTTTAATTTGGGGTTGAACTATCCCTTTACTTTTTACCTTTAGATTTATTTTCCAAGGTAAAGTTTCTTACTTTATCACACAGCCTGAACTAATTGTGGTTTGTCATAAAAAGGTCAAATTATCTGATATCAGGGCTGTCCGGAAACTTGTTTTAAGAAACCTAAGGCACGGCATACACCTTGATGTCAAATAAAATAAATAAATTACACAAAGTTTAAATAAAGTAAAAATCAGAAACACTGTGGAACCAATTAAATAAGAAACGAATGTTTAAAAAAACTTCCAAAATCACCTTAGATAAACGGCAAAAGTAAACAGGTTTTTCAAAATCCAAAATACTGCCAAACAGCATTTGCATTTCGTTTCGAAACAAAATAATCCGCAATCGTCTTGTCTGTCTCATCCCACTCTTCTTGTCAGTCAGTTTGACTCACTCTCCTCACTGGATAAATTAAATCTGATCTGTGATGCGACTGTCGTTCGGCGCGCTACATTGAGCATCCGCGTTCAGTTTTTAATTGTAGTGTCTGTTTATTACTATAAAAAATCAAAATGACGCTGGGGGTCGGTGCCGCGGTGGGCAAGTGACGTAACCGGTGTTGCGGCTTAACAACGGTATCACAGTCAGCACCGTCTATCGCGGCAAGCCTAAAGCATAGCAAATGTAGGAAAAGGCCAAACCCCAACAGCCTAAAACTATTAATTAACTGTTATAACTACTTGAAAATAAAATGTTAATTATTAATGTTAATAATGTACTGTATTGTTTGATAATGTATTGAATATATTATTATTTTTTATTATATCTTAAAATACTATATATATATATGCATTCATAATTTGAAGAAAAACATCTGTGTTGGATATATACTGTGTATATATATATATATATATATATATATATATTGTAAT
>NW_015541011.1:2371509-2374969 GCF_001515605.1 Sinocyclocheilus anshuiensis | reverse complement strand
TAGTGATGGGAAGTTCGGATCATTTTACCGACTCGGACCTTTGAGTCTCGTTCAGCAAAATGAACGAATCTTTTTTCGAGTCATTTCGTTCATTTTAGCAAAATATAATTAAAATGTTACGTTACTTCCCTAATACGTCTACTACTTACGCAAACGTTGATCACACTACAAACAATACAAAACTGCTATAAGAAACAGAAAATTTTAATTCATTGTTTACCTGAGTCTTCAGTCTATGAATAGCTCACCTCCTCTTATCTGACAAGTCTTCGGGTTTGGGCTTAATTATGGGGCTGTCACGTGATGAACGAACGACTCGGAAAAACCCGAAGACTCGCTCGAACCAGGTGAACTACTTGACTAATTCCAGTACAGAACCTATAGGATGTTGCGCATGCGCGACTGAACGAATCGCTCCCCGATACGACTCGTTCTTCCCGAGTCACATTAAAGATTCGTTCAAAACGAACGAATCGTTCAAGAACGACCCAACACTAGTTTAGAATAAAATGAGAAAGATGATAGTACTGTTTTCCAAAAGTCTCGACGTGTAGTTGCTAGCACCCTGCTAGCAATTAGCTTAGCAGAAGTTTAGTAGGCTAGCTTAGCTCCGGTTAGCCCCACGTTCTATAGAACAACTGTGCATTGTTACAGTGGTGGCAGAAGTGGGATCTCTGAGATTCAGGCCGTTTCGAAGACGCTGTTATGGAGCAAAGTATAGGCGAATTAGAGCGTGCTATCCGAGAGAACAGCATCATGCTAGAGCGCCTGACGAGCGAGACGACGCAGAGGAACAGGGCTCCGCACTGGCCTGATGGGGCCAGCGTTCCTCGGTCAGTGTACCGCCCTCCTGGTCGCGTGCAGAACGAACCTCCGGCCATCACACCGACACTCCAAATCAATGGCCGGCCAGGCCTCCTCACACGATCACTGGCTAAGCTGCCACGATACAGCGGGTCGACGCCCCTGGAGCCCTACCTGGCGCAGGTCGACCTGGCCGCTCTTCACGATGGATGGAGCCGCGAGGAGACTGCGACTCACTTGGCCGTCGCCTTGGAGGGTCCTGCGCTTCAGGTCCTCATCGACCTGTCCCCTGAAGAGCGGCGTGATGTCCAAGCCCTCACTGCTGCTCTCAACCGCCGCTTCGGGCAGAGAACCTCCGCAGAGCAGAGTAGGGAGGAGCTGACTAACCGACGTCGACGTGAAGGAGAGAGTGTGGGCGCATTTGCCGCTGACATCCGGGTCTACGCCCGGAAGGGCTATCCTACCTTCCCGACCACAGCGAGGGAAGAGCTGAGCCTCCACGCTTTCCTGCGGGGCCTTACACCTGAGCGGCTCCGCCAGCATGTCCGCCTGTTGTCACCCCGAGATCTGAGTGAGGCGCTGAGAGAAGCTGAGCGAGCTGAGGAGGTGCTACAGGCTGGGCCGGCGACAGGCCGATCTCCGCTCCAGCGCCAGCTGACAAGAGCAGCCGAACGAGAGGTGGACGGGGTCCAGCCTGAGGAGGAGGAGGTCAGCCAGGCCCAACCAGCGGTAACCCCCCGACGGAGATCGAGACTAGACCGCTGCTTCCGCTGCGGAGAACTGGGGCACTTCGCCAGGGACTGCCCTGCCCCGAGCCCCCGGCCCCGGGGAATGTCACCCCCGGGAAACGACCTTGGAGTGAGGCAGTGAGGGGACCCTCACTCCCATCTTTGGCACCCCTCCACAACGACTGCCCTACTGTGGGGCGCTGCGGGCTTGCCAGAGGACTGTACCTGGACTCTGTTATTGACGGGCAGCCCTGTAGCGCCCTGGTTGATATGGGTTCCACCATTTGCTTGCTACGAAAAGGACTGTTGTCAGGGACAGCCGGTCCTCTTCCGGAGGACTGGACCCCCACCAATACCGAACTGCTCACCGTCACGGGTGAAAGGACAGTAATGCCTGGGAAAAAGCTGATGTCTGTGGTGGTGGGGACGAGCCAGACGAGCCACGAGTTCTGGCTCGCCGACATCAGAGATGAGTGCATTGTTGGCTTGGACTTGTTGGCCCACTGGGGAGCACGTGTCGACGTGCCGGGGGCCGCCCTCTGCCTCAGTAACGAGACTGTGCCGCTCCGGTCGGGCCAGAGCCGTCATGGAGAGGCTACCGCCCCGCAGCCGCCACCTAGACACCAGTGCTCGCCGGCTCCGCCCCCCAGCCACCGCATGAGAGCTGCAGAGACTCAGGTGGAGCCCCGGGGGAATATTGCAGCTCAGACCAGCGCATCCCAGCTGCTACCACCGCAAGCTCCATTCACCTCCCTGTCACCTGAGACTGTTGCTGCTGTTGAGGAGTTGGGGCGGCGAAGCGGTGAGCATTTGAGCGTTCCGCAGCAGGAGCAGTTACAACGCCTATTGAGAGACTTTGTAGACATTTTTGCAGCCCGAGAGGAGGACTGTACCAGGACAGCTTTGGTGCAGCATCACATTGACACTGGCCCCGCTGCCCCCATTCACTTGCGCCCCCACAGACTGCCTCTCGCCAACCGCCAAGCTGCCGAAGAAATGATCTGAGATATGGCAGCTAATCCAAAACTGCGTTTACCATAGGGCAAGGACTGTGGCAGTTTAAGGTGATGCCCTTTGGACTGTGTCCAAAGGCCACCTTTGAGAGGCTGATGGAGTGGGTCCTTAAAGACATTCCCCGCACCCGCTGTATGGTCTACTTGGACGATCTGTTGGTCCATGCCAGAGACTTTGACCAAGCTGTCCACAACTTATGGGAGGTCCTGACAGCCATCCGTAGCGCCGGGTTGCGGTTGAACCCGGCCAAGTGTAACCTGCTCACCCACCAGACGCAGTTCCTGGGTCACGTGGTTAACGAGAGCGGGGTGGCCACCGACCCAACAAAGGTGGCCGCAGTGAGGGACTGGCCCCCACCAACCAACATCACTGAGCTGCGGAGCTTCCTGGGCCTGGCCTCCTATTATAGGAGGTTCGTCAGAGACTTTGCCACCATCGCCAGCCCCTTACATCAGCTGACAAACAAGGGCCGGCGGTTTAGGTGGTCTGAGGACTGCGCGGCAGCCTTCCGGCAGCTAAAAGCCGCTGAGCGGTTCAACCGCACCCTGGCCACCCAACTTGCCATCTTGACCAGTCAGCACCAGAGAGACTGGGACCAGCATCTGCCCCTGGTCCTGTGGGCGTATAGAACAGCAGTGCAAGAGTCGAGCCAGTGCACACCGGCGGAGCTGATGTTTGGGAGGGAGCTCCGAACACCGGTGGATTTGGTGTTCGGGTCGCCCCCCAAGCCGGAGATTGCTGGTGGCCCAGAACTGGACTACTTCCGGCGATTGAAGGAGCGTCTGAGCACGGTCCATCAACTGGCCAGGGAGGCTCTAGAGGACGCTGGAGCCTGCCAGAAGCGGGTGTACGATGCTCGGGCCCACGGGCCTACCTTTGGGCCAGGGGACAGAGTGTGGGTGTTCTGCCCCCTG
>NW_015541011.1:2371052-2371499 GCF_001515605.1 Sinocyclocheilus anshuiensis | reverse complement strand
TATTTGTTATTAAAGCATCAACATTCACAGAACACTGTTTGGTATGGTAATGACCCGGCAGTGAGCGCTAGCAGCCAGGTGCATTATGGGTATTTGTTTAGAGTTGATTTATGTGTTAATTAAGCAAGATGGTTGGGTTTTTGCATTAGCAATGTTATGTGTGTTTATGTTCAAGTTAGTTCGGGTGGGTTTGGTTCATTTACTGCCTTGTTATAAAAAGTGTGGCTGTCACCGTCATGGAGAGAGATGTGTGCGGGAGGGAATTGGCGATATGGCCTTGTTTGTGTAAGCTCTTATTCTGTGTTTAGAATAAAATGAGAAAGATGACAGTACTGCCTCCTGCTGGTTTGTTCTTTCTGTGCTTCTGCTCACGAAGACACTCAGGGTCGTGCGGTGTATGGGACGCGAGTGTTCGCACTTTCCACTAACCAAATTAAAAGTCTCGAC
>NW_015541011.1:2360020-2369605 GCF_001515605.1 Sinocyclocheilus anshuiensis | reverse complement strand
CACACACACACACACACACACACACACATTTTGACACTCTTCTGGAATGAAAAAAAACATCAGTCTAGTGGGTGCCCAGGAAACAGCAGCATAACTGAGTAAATCTGGTCAGTAAAAACACAAAAGCCCAAAGTCACAGACAGCTTATGATATGAAGAAAAGCTCCACTATGATCTTTCAGCGTCTCTTCATTCTTTACATATCAAGTTTTGATAATTTCTTCATTCCTTGGAGGAAAAAGCATGTCTATTCTCCTCACTAATGGTTTATATTCAGAGTACGAATGTTACGGTGCTCCAAAGGTTTCCAGTGTGTTTGAAAAAGGTTGTAAACTCAGCAGCACAGGTTGTATTTGCAGCAGGTCAGAGAGAGTTCAGACACAGGTGTCTCTCCAGTGTGTGTGCGTGTGTGTTTCGTCTGCTGCAACTATATGGCACATAAACACCATGTGGAACACATTTTCTCCTGCTTCTACAGAGAGGTTTATTCTAAATCATGCTATTCTCTTAGCAAAAAAATGCTCCCGCTTTGTCTTTTCAGTCTTATTTGAATCTCTTCACTGAAAGGCCACGTCTCTCATTTCCCCTAAAATTTCCATTTTGTCTTTTCACACGCAAAAGAGAAAAAAATAAGAAAAGATTTGTACTCCGTATGTCTCTCTCTCAGTCGTGTCTTTCTTACTCTCTACCCTCTGTATGCTCTCTCTGCCTGTGTCAGATGGCCGAGTCCCACACCACAGCCTGTGGCCTCTGGCAGGGTGGTGTTCCAGTCTTGCGGGGCTCTGGCGTTTTCCTCCAGCTGGGTAAAATAGGCATACTGTCCTGCTTACATAAGCTCCTGTCCGGCCGGCGATGAGCTTTAATCTCCTTACACAGGCAGCGCTTTCTCTCGATCACCTCCAGGAGCTTGCCGTCCCGCTGGGCCGGGGCTGTGGAGGTGCAGGCTGTGCCCGCGCTGAGGGAAGCCTGGGCCTGCACGGCGAGCTGAGCCAGCTGCTGGAACTGGAGCTGGACCTGCTGCTGGTGCTGGTACTGCTGCTGCCGGCTCAGAGACGGACTGCAGGGAGCCTGAGTCTGTGCCTGAACCTGCGAGAGAGCGTGAAACTACACACAGAGACAGAGAGAAATTGTAAAAATTACTTTGCATAGTTGAGAGCAGATGAAATACATAGTCATGTGATCGTTTGGCATAAAGACATAAAGGTTTGGCTGGTTAGCATGGTCCAGTTAGCCTCTGCTGGTAGATGAAGTACATTTACATTTAGACATTTAGCAGACGCTTTTATCCAAAGCGACTTACAAATGAGGACAATGGAAGCAATCAAAATCAACAAAAGACCAATGATATGCAAGTGCTATAACAAGTCTCAGTTAGCTTAACGCAGTACACGTAGCATGTTTTTTTAAAAATCATATTGTAATGACCCGGCAGTGAGCGCTAGCAGCCAGGTGCATTATGGGTATTTGTTTAGAGTTGATTTATGTGTTAATTAAGCAAGATGGTTGGGTTTTTGCGTTAGCAATGTTATGTGTGTTTATGTTCAAGTTAGTTCGGGTGGGTTTGGTTCATTTACTGCCTTGTTATAAAAAGTGTGGCTGTCACCGTCATGGAGAGAGATGTGTACGGGAGGGACTTGGCGATATGGCCTTGCCTGTGTAAGTTCTTATTCTGTGTTTAGAATAAAAGGAGAAAGATGACAGTACTGCCTCCTGCTGGTTTGTTCTGTCTGTGCTTCTGCTCACGAAGACACTCAGGGTCGTGCGGTGTATGGGACGCGAGTGTTCGCACTTTCCACTAACCAAATTAAAAGTCTTGACGTGTAGTCGCTAGCACCCTGCTAGCAATTAGCTTAGCAGAAGTTTAGTGGCCTAGCTTAGCTCCGGTTAGCCCCACGTTCTATAGAACAACTGTGCGTTGTTACAATATATATATATATATTCAGCCAACACAGATTAGTTTTTCTTGTTCTTGTCCATGTTGCTGTTGCAGGTTTATTAGTCTGCATTTACACAGCAACACTTAAAGGGATAGTTCACCCAAAAATGAAAATTAGCCCATTATTTACTCACCCTCAAGCCACCCTAGACGCCTAGGGTGGCTTGAGGGTGAGTAAATAATGGGCTAATTTTACTAACGTAATAATCACTTTAATCTAGCTTGCACCAACAGTTGTACACGGAAGCAGCTCCGGGAGGATGACGTAAGATGTCGGCGTTGCACATGCGCCGGTGAGTCTCGTGAAAACCAACGTTTGTTCACAGGAGCAAAGGTAGCAAGGTTCCTTACTTTAGCTAAGGAAAACCAGTCTCCTCTTGGCTTATATCGAAATCCTCCGACATTCTTCTTTACAAATCCTCGTTTTGTACTTCTAATAAGTGACTGTTGTTTTGTTTTGATCTCTCCCCTGCGCTTCCGCATTCGTCACTTCTGAGCGGCGCATGCGCAACGCTGATGTTTTACATCATCCGCCCGGAGCTGCTTCCGTGTACAACAGTGAGCGCAAGCTAGATTAAATTGATTATTACGTTTTAAATATGGTTATTTTTCTTACAAAAACGCATTGATTCGCTACAGGAGGCCTTTGTTCACCCCCCGCTGCCGTGTGAGGCACCTTTTATTATGGATGGATGCGTTTTATTTAACTTCTTTTGGACTGATGCACTGCAACACCCACTGAGTGCCATTAAACAGCTTGGAAGATCAAAGACAATTTTTTATATAACTCCGACTGGATTCGTCTGAAAGAAGAAAGTCATATACACCTAGGATGCCTTGAGGGTAAGTAATTTATGGGCTACTTTTCATTTTTGGGTAGACTAACCCTTTAACGCACATGTTTATTTATTATTAATTGTATTACTTTCAATAGTGTCATTTAATGCATTTGTTACTCCTGAAACTTTACGTGGATGTTGGTCCTCTGCATGACAAACAAAACTTTTCTTCAAATTATGAATGCATTATATACAGAAAGTGAGAAAAAAAATGCCCCCTTTATGGAAAGATATATAGAAAATAAATATCTTGTTTATTATATTTTTTTCTTCATTGTGATATCAGGACAGTTTTATCACCCTGACAGTTTTGGATTAAAAAAAACATGCTCATCATGGACAATATATCACATAATTGACCAAAAAAATTACTAAACGACCAATCCTTTTTTGTGAAAAAATGCATTATGGTGTTTCCGTCTGATTCTCTTAGGTCATGTGGCCAATGTGCAAGATTTCCAGGCTAAAAGTCTGCATGGGGTTCTCTGACCTTTGCAGCTTCTCTGCTGTGGTGCTGGAGGTGCGCTGAAGTTGTGTGATGCAGAGGTATCAATAATAGAAAAAAGGGGCCTCCCTGCTGTAGGGCTGCTATGTGGGTCAGGAGAGGCTCTCTGTGGATGGGGGGAGATTGATGAGGAGCACCAGGGAGAGCGCCCGAGCTCCAGCCCCAGCGTCACACATTCACAGCCAGGCTCCCCGCACGCTCTCCCCCAGCTCCCCTCAAGCACCATACAGCCTGGCACTCTTTAAATGACCTTCACTTTACCCTTGTTTTCCTAGGCCTGACAAACCTGCAGGGTCTTCCTAGAGAGATGCTTGTTGGTCCTTCTGTTGGCTGGTTCCTTTGTGCTGCTTTGTCTCATCTGTGCTGTTTCTCATCTTGCTGTACATTTGGCTTTCTGCTGTGGGCTTTGTTAACCATCTGATTGTCTGATAGACTTCGGGTCAGCCTGCAGCAACCCAGGAGCTTCCATGAAGTCTTCTTGGTGTCTGTATCTGACATGGTTTTGTTGCACTGTGAGGTAACATCTAAAGATTCTGAGGCAATGTAACATTATAGTCTGCGTTTAAGACAAACGCATGTACAAGCTAGTCCAGGAGGCTCAGTCTTTCTCCTGGGAAGGGTTGCACCAGCTGTTCGTAAGGTCTTGCTTAAATTGGGACGTGAAGTTCACAGGAGGAGCTAGTAAGTAGTACTAGTTTGTTTGTAACTAATCCTGTTATTAAATTGAGTTACAGCATTTATTTTTAAGGCAAGACTTAGATAGAATGCTGTACACTTTTTGTAAAGTAATGTGTAGTTGCAGTTTAGTATTGCCTCATTTGTAAACAGGTGCAGTTTCAGACTTATTTTGCTTAAAATAACTTATTCCATTTCCATTGAAATTTAACCTGTTTATAATCATGAAATAAAATATTTAGCATATTCAATGCAAATAATTATTTAAATAAGAAATAAATATTCAGGAAGAATATCTAAATCAGATATAATAAAATACTTAACATATCTAACGTATATTTCTGTTTAATGTACAATATATGTACAGTAATGTACATTATAGTATGCTATATAATATGCAATAACTATGTAAATAAAAAAAATCAGGAAGGGTATCTAAAGGCAATAAATAAATAAAATTAGACATTTCACTGAATTATTTAATTAATTAATGATATTTTATATTATTATATATTATATTAAATTATATTAATTATTTTGTTCTAGGATTCTAGAAGTGTTTAGTTTAGATGTATATGGGCTAAGTTTCAGCTAAGTTTATTGGTGCAACACTCAAATATGTAGAAGTGTGTATTATAACTAGGCTAAGTAACTTACACACAACTGGTGCACCCAGCCCCCAGAGATCTACCTTCCTTCAGCCTGCACTAACATGCCTGCCTGTAATTTTGTTTTAATGAATAAATGTTTGATCAGGGTGGGATCGAAACTGTACAAAACAGTAGATCTCTAGGAAAAAACACTGAGCACCGCCGAGCTGACATACTCTATGGACCTTCCACATTTTTTTGTTTTTGTCCACATCGCAGGCTGTTCACCATCCAGGTTCATCCAGCATCCAGATCAGAGCTTGACCTTTGCTCTGTTAAGTATAAATCACTTTTTGTTAACACATGACTCGCTTGTATTTTCACTAGTCCCTTCTGATCACTGTTTTGTTCCTTTTTTCCCACGCATGTTGTTCAGAGAAATGACTGAAACCCAGTTTGATATGAACCCTGGTATCTCTGCATATCTCAGTACACATCAGAATAAGATTAATTTGCGTCATATACAGTACATCAATCAGGCGATACAGACTAGAAATCTGATTCCCCATGGAAATGGCATGAACTCTGTGGTTTCGAATATATATATATATTTTTAAATGTCTTATGCTCTTAAGCTCTCAGTAGTAAGGAGTCTTCACACCATCACTGTAATATTACCTCTGTTCCTCTTGCACATCTTAAAGGGTTAGTTCACCCAAAAATGAAAATTAGCCTGTGTTTTACTCACCCCAGAGCCATCCTAGGTGTATATGACTTTCTTCTTTCAGACGAATCCAGTCTGAGTTATATTAAAAATTGTCCTGGCTATTCCAAGCTCTATCATTGCAGTCAGCGGGTGTTGCAGTTGAACAGTCCACAAGTCGTCAAATAAAGCACGCACATCCATAATAAAACGTGCCTCACACGGCTCCGGGGGTGTATAAAGGCCTCCTGTAGTGAATGCAAGCATTTTTGTAAGACAAATATCCATATTTCAAATGTAATAAACACTTTTCTCTCACTTACAGTATCTGTCATACGCAGAAGGCATTCCGGTGGATGACGCAGCACGTATGCGCAGCGCGAGCGCCTCTGAGATATGCTAGCCTCGCGAGTTTGTTTATAGGAGCAAAGGAAGCAAAGTTTCCTTACTTTAGCAAAGGAAAACCAGTCTCCTCTTGGTTTATATCGAAATCCTCTCACATTTTTCTTTGCAAATCCTATAGGATAGGATGCCACGAGTGTGAGTAAAACACAAGCTAATTTTCATTTTAGGGTGAACTAACCCTTTAAGCCGGGCACACACTGTATGATTTTGTCCATGATTTGGCCGTCTGAGACAAATTTCACAAATCCTAAAAGATTCCTCCAAGTCTAAAATCTGTAGTCTTTAATTGTTAGTTTGACATGTTCACCGAGAGCCAATTAATGACCATTGCAATCAAATTTTACCTCTGACGAAATTCTGCCAGTGTCAGAAGATTTGGCACATAGTCCTGCAGTGTGACTTTTCATACGACAAACGTCAAATTGTCTTCATTTTTCAAGACAAGCCATGATCAGAATTAATGCTAGAGATTTCTTCTAACCGCCATAAACCGCCGCTCATGTAATTCTTATAATATGTTACCTTTGCTATGATAAACACCGGTTGCGCTGCTGTTTTTATGTGGGTGTGTTGTGCTGCTTACACTATCTTCTTTAGTATTGCCACCGTTCATGGACTTTTCATGATAGCCAACATTTCAGCACTACGTGTAATGCAGCTCACAGTCACTGAACGTGTATGGGTTGATAATGTAAAACTCTAGACAAGTTTTCTTGCGCACATCCGTTTTTAACGC
This sequence comes from Sinocyclocheilus anshuiensis, assembly GCF_001515605.1. Lineage (NCBI taxonomy): Eukaryota > Metazoa > Chordata > Actinopteri > Cypriniformes > Cyprinidae > Sinocyclocheilus > Sinocyclocheilus anshuiensis. The sequence continues at coordinate 2,363,217 of NW_015541011.1, read as the reverse complement.
GTCTTGACTGTCGTACAGTCTGACATTAATGACAACTGAGATCACAGTGGGACATGATCATCATGTTCGTACACTCTAACAAGCAACAATCGTATTATTATAAATCATACAGTGTGCACCCAGCTTTAGGCGGCATTCGTTGTCTTTGCTCAAGCATGCCTCACAGTTTTTGGATGGATAATTGTGTGTGAAACCACTGAGAAGCGCCTCTCCTCACCCACTGTTAGCTTCAACAAAAACGCCCTCGAATGTAACTGATTCCTTCATCTCTAGAGGTGTTTTGATGGGGCAGATGTTTTTCTGTCAGGATGAATATTACAAAAGAGGCCTGTTGGAGGGAGAAATTAGGATTAAACGCCCTCTGTGTGCTGAGCTCTCGAGGTTTCTCTGCCGGTTGAGTCTATGCCAGACATTTGAAGCTGGTTCTCCAGCTATTGAGATGGAAAAATCAGAGAGAAGGCTATCGTTGCTCTCCATCAAGAAGAGGGAAAGTGAAAACAACGAGAAGGGGGAATTTGAGCCGGTGGAAAACATAAGTCATCATGTAGCGGAGGAGTAAGAGGAATGGTGTGAAAAGAGCCAAGAAGACAAGCAGAGGCTGTCTGTGACGAATGAGTGCAGGGAAACTGGGCTTGTCTCTCCAGAAGGGCAAACCCAGTCTGATTAATTAGAGCACCTTTTGAAAAAGGCCTGATACCCAATAGCGATTCTGAAGCATCTTACAAATGCTTCCTTGCTCTTTTGAGAAGTGTGCAGTATAAAATAATAACAGCAGTCACAATGAAGGAGAACAAGGGATGTTTGTAACACTTGCCTTAATGTCTGTGACTCATTTATTGCAAAGTTTGATATAATTTCCCCATATGTATCTGTTGCAAATTGTAAAATGCACAATATAATAGTATGAATTTATGTCAGGTAAAATCAGTGCTGTTGTTAATATCTACCCCACTATTACAACAAATTTTGTACATTAATTTATTTTGTTAATGATTTTTTTGTTGTTGTTATTTTTATTTTTTTAACCACCATTAATCCCTATCCAACTATTTATTTTATTTTATTATTTAAGCATTTTAATTTATAAAATGTACAAAAAGTGCATGTGTAATGATAAGTAAACTATTATTCTAAAATAGCAATACTGTCCTGCAGAAGTAAATTGAGAAATTATGTTACAGCCTTACCTGTCTGCTCATATATCTGGTTTGTTTAGCATTTAGGTGAAAGATCTGAGCAAATTTTATATATAAAATTAAACTACAAAACCTACAAATTTTGTCAGGTGTTAAAAGTCACCCTGTGACTTACAGCCATCCCCGTTCTCCCCTAGTAAAAATAATCCTTAGTACAGCAACAAAATGATGTATTTATGATTATAGAAAGTCATTTCCTTATTTGGAAAGAGTAACCTGAAGGTATTTTTCAAAATTTCCATGTAACATAATCATTTATGATCTTTGCTTAAAATTGGCAAACTGTAACCAAACTCCTTCCAATTCACTTACTATTTCTCGCTCAGTCTGCTCAAGGTGTAAATATATTCAACTCTCTTCCCCTTTGAAACATGTGCATGGCTGCCCTTTGCTTGGCGTGAAGCTGTGAGTCACATGTAGTTCTAGTTATACCAAGGAACTCGTAGCCTAAGATGATCTTATCGTAAGCTAAGCCGACGTTAACACATGTGACATAAGCCACCGGTGTACGGACCTCTGCGGGGTCATGTCCAGAACTTGACTTCAAGCAGCTTCTCTCCATACAGGGATACAACTGTTTGCAGCTGTGATCTCATCTTCATTGCGTTTCTGCTTCTGAAGACCTATTGATTGAGAAGAGACCCTATTGATTTAGACAGCGCTCACTCATTTAAACGCCCACCTTTAGCCGCTCTCTCATTATTATACATCAGCATTGTAGTTATGTGCTCAGAAGGTTACGATTTAATGGCTCTTTCACTCATGATTACATTTGTTTCTTCTTCTTTAGGTTCATGTTTAATCTCTCATCTTTCTTGATTGCTCTACAGTTCTGCTCCAGGCTGACTATCTGTGCGCCAGGCTATCTGTGACATCCTGGGAAAACACTGATGCCTTTTAAGAACCCACAACCACTTTTCCCATTAGACTAAGTGGGATTTGCAGATTGTGAAATTACAGCGAAATCTGAGGTACAGTTATTTGAGAAATGGAAAATAACTTTCTTTTCACAGGCTGTTTGCACGCTACCCTGCATTCCCAAAGCATACACACTCACGTAATCATGAGCCGGTGCACTCTAGTAAATCTATTTACTCTGAACGGCCTCTCTTTGCGCAGGGGTTAGGAGATTTTCGGTCTACAGCGTTTTCCCTCTCTCTTCTATTCTCAAGGGGAAGCTTGTTAAATGGGTTGCTTCCACATTGTACTCTAAATCCTCACTCATTCCTTTTGAAGCGGCTTCAAACAAAAGTATGAGTCGAATACAGTGTGTTTTTTGTTCCCTGCCAGCCATGTGGATGGCATATGCTAATGGTATGGAGTGAAGAAGTAGTGTTTTGTAAGAATGGGGCCAGTAGCTGCTGGTCATAGCCCAGGGGAACGGAGGCTTTGAGTGGCACAAAGTCTGCGGAAGAAAGGGAAAATGGAAATGTTTCAGATGTGAGTGGTGTTTTTCACAGTCGCCACATGAAAAAAAGGGCCATTTGTGGCTTTGTGCTCTGAGTCCTCTCCGTTGAGATGGACAGCTTCCGTCTGTGGTTAAACTTCCTGTCCAGATGTGCATCACAGGTTGTTTAGCAGGGCAAGGGTTGAATGAGAGCCTTTTAGGTTTTGGTTGTCTCTTTGTCACACATAGTTGAGCACTAAAAACACCTTGCATGTGTAAAGTAAAACGTCTTCTTAAAGTGTCAGTTTATTTGAGTGACAAAAATGTTTCAAGTTTCATTTTTCCTTATTTTCAGATATGCACCCCATACAACGTATAACCTATAGAATATGTTCCAAGTCTTCTGAAGCCATACGATAATAAAAAACTGCCATATATTCAGATGTGATGGCAGTGATGCCAAATGTTCATTGGCTCTTACATGTCTTGAATAAGATGCCACATATCAAGTGTGAATATGTGAAAGTGGCAAGATTTTCAGGCAATAATGATTATTTGCAAAAATATTGTATAGTTTAAAACAACGTTATAGCTCACACACACACACACTCACA
>NW_015541011.1:2345404-2359903 GCF_001515605.1 Sinocyclocheilus anshuiensis | reverse complement strand
ATATATATATATATATATATATATATATTTATATATATATATATAGTATAGTATACTTTTTGTTAGGTTTTTGTTGTTGTTGTTTTAAGGTTTTAGTATGTTAGGGCTGTCAAAGTATGCTGGTATCATTAAATTGGTATAATAAATAAAATAAAATAAAAACATTTAGATTTTTCACTGCAGTCTAGTACCATTTTCATGTTTACTGCAGATGGTTTGTAAAGATTTGAAGCATTGTAATATACCATCTATGAATAATAATAATAATAATAATAACATTTATTTGTGGGCAATTTTATTTTAGTAAGTTTTGGAGTCCTGTTTATTTATTTAATTCAACAAATGTTTTTATTATATTTTTTTGTTTTTGTTAATGATAACACACAAGTTGCATGGAGCATTTTTATGGTGCATTTTTGGAGCTTGACAGCCCTTTTCTTGCATGGAAAAGAGCGACGAACATTATTCACAATATCTGTTTTTGTGTTCAATGGAATAACAGAAATTTTACTTAGCAAGTATCCAGACCCAGGTTTTAAAGGGTAGACCTGTAAGAGGAACTGTGCTCCTTTGCCGTGGCACTAAATCTGACAACCAAGTGATAACAGTTCAAAATGTCCCTATTATGGCCTTTCATTTTTATCGTCCTTAGATTTTATGTAACACCAGAGGCAATGAAGCATCTAATTGCCTTACCTTCTCCTCGTGAGAAATCGCTTGGCTTGAGTACACAGTTTCATGGCACCCTCCCCTCTCATTGCCCGTCCACCAAAGCATATCATTTTCTCCGGCTCTGGATGAACCGCTGCCTCCCCGAGCCAGGATAATTGACTGTGTGGCTTAACAGCTTAATGGAGAGGGGGGCAGTTACTCATGCGAAACTCGGGGAGCTTTGCTCTGAAGCGTGCTACAGGTCGTCCTACTTTGCGCAGCTGAAAGGAAGGATATGGAGAGTGCGCTTAGATTGGGGAGGATAAGATTTCACAGTAAGATGGCTTCATTCTCTCCCAGGGGTCTTTGCCTGTGGGATGCTAATGAGTTTGATATGCTAATAGGGGTGGAGCTTTTCAGCAGTTTTCCCCTCACTCCGCCTCCATCTTCTTGTCCTTGTCAACCATCCCTGCAGCCCTGGACTTCAAAGACGTTCCTACATGTACTTTCCAGCCGCATTTGCATTAAGCCAACACCCGTTCACGAGTGAAATGAGCCACCTCAACAACAAATAAAGAGTCAGCAGTTTAACGTTTGACATTTAGCGGAGCATTAGTGATTTTCTCACTTCCTGTCCTCTCGCTCGTAATTAGCAGGGTGAGGCATTACACTTCACTGTATAGTGCTTGAGAGTGGCATCAATGAGAACATCATTAATGGACACCTGGAGATGAACAGCTTGTGGTTGCAGCTTGGTGTGACCCTGAGCAGGGCACAGGCTGCCTCGTAGAATCAAATGAGGTGACTGATGTAGGGGGATAATTTGTCAGATCTGGGGCAGTCCCAAGAGCTGCAGTTTGTCTCTGTTGACAACCGCGCTCACCTGAAGGGCTACTCATCCTGTGTATGCCGTAATGTGATCACGCAGTAAAGGAGACTGATGCCCTCTACTACGTCTCCCCCGCTGTCCTCTGGTGCGTCCTCTTTTCTGCTTTTCATCATGTTCCTGATAGGGATTCTCTCTTCATTTGTGTCCTTTCTTGTCCTCTTCCACTTTTCTACCTCACTTTTCTACCTTTCTACTGCCACATTAAAGAGATAGTTTACATAAGAATGAAAAGATATTCTGAAAATATCTTCTTTTGTGTTTCACAGAAGAAAGGAGCGCATACAGGTTTGAAATGAGAAGAAATTATGAAAGAGGTTCAATCCAGTTTTATTTAATTATCTAAATTCTAATATAGTGTTTATTAGTTTTTTGAATTAGCGTTTATTTCCATATTTTCAGTTTTCATTTTATTTAAATTGTAGTAATTTTGTGCTTCTGTAATGTTTATTAGTATTTTTATTTTATTTTATATTTATTAGTTTTAATACATTTTTATGTCCATTTTAGTTTAAGTACTAAAACTTATTTTATTTTGGTTGCCAAGGCAACATTTATTAATTTTTTTATTTAAGTTTACAATTTTTCATCTAATATTTCTATTTTATTCTATTCCTGCTCTATTTTAATTGAATTTTGTTTTTTTGTTTTTTAGACACTTACAACACTTACTTGTAAGTAAATGGGCCATTTTTTCCCCAAATACTTACATTTTATACATTTATAAAAGCACTTACATTTAATTCTTTTGTAAGCTTATTTATTAAGCTGCTTAAATCATAATATTTACAGTTTTAGGGTTTATGCCATTTGTCATGGTGACAAATTTATCAAATTCAAAATTCAATATAATTTTGAATATATAAAATGGCAAGAATTTTTACATTTATGGATTAGCTCTGTTCACGTCAGTGCCTCACTGTAACCTGGATATTTGCCTTTTTTTTTTTAAGAAAATGCGAGGCAAGTGGAAATAAATTTGTGTAATCAACATTAAGCCACAAATTCTGTCGATTGAGCTTACCTTACTGAACACGTAATAATCCATTAATTCCATGTGGATTCTCTAGAGTAACTTTTGGATCTTCAGTTATTGCTTTCATTACAAGCCAAAAGACTTGCCATTGTTCACCATTCTAAATTCTCATATACTAAATAACTCCCCCATCCCTCTCGCTCCTTTAACTGAGTCCAAACAGGATATGAGAACCATCTCTCTGCTAACGTCTAGCAGTGTATGGATTGAACCTTGACTGCTATATGATCGACGTTCGGTGGCTGGGGAACAAAGTGAATGAGAGATAATATGAAGGACACATGGATCCAACAGGACGCATATGGAACAAGACTGTTTTGGCTCGGACACACATCCTCTGGAAACGAACGGTGATCATATGTGTCCCGCTCATAACAACGATGGAATGATGTAATCTACTGAGGCTAGACCTCAGAACCCATTATAGTAAGTAGCCATTTTGTTTTCTTTGCTCTTTGACCTTCCTTTTAGTTTTCTCTCAACCCCGTTATGCGGCATGTTCATATTGTCACCTAAAGTAAGCACAGATACTTTATTTATATCATGCGTGGGAATCAAGCACAACGGGTGTTTTCAGGGAATTTTCACACTGATGGACTGAGATAAGAGCCTTAAATCAGAAAGGAAATATACTACATTTTGTGTAATGTTTATCATTTCTTTAGGCAACCCTCGCAGGATGAAATGGCGTGAAATAAAAAAAAAAGTTGAATATTTGACCACATGTTGCCTTGAAATGGGTTTTACAGGTGGCAGATAGTAGATCTTTGGCCACAGAGCTGGTACAATAGACTTCTGTAACCTGGCCATTCACAAGGAGTTCGTTACAGTGGAACATCTCGTCTTCTGCTGGAGAAAGGTTGTCTGAGAACATTCTGGAACAGATTCTTTCTTTTTTATTCATACTGTCTGGTTCGATGCAAAGTGTTTGGCAAGATCTGACTGTTTAGACGTTAAAAGTACTTTGCATTGGATTACAACATTAGGGTTCTCTGGTACCTCGTGTTTATCCAGAGAAAATTCCCTTTTCCCTCCAAGGGTGTTATGTGTCACATATACTGTACATGTTATGACTGATTATCCAACAAGCACAAGGATAAAGCTGAATTTTAATAAATGCATCTAAAATTACAAAGCAATTGTGAGTCTCTAAAGCTAATAAGACTAAAGTGTGAAGTTTATTATGAAATATTTTATTTCTTAAACTTTAATTTTATGAAAGTCATATATGGAAAGTATAACGTAGTATAAAGTGCATTGTTAGATCTAAAATTGAATTTTCAGTAAGTGTTGATCATATGTGTTTAAGCCCACATCCGGGGCATTTAATCTGAATGCAGTTTAGTAAGTGCAACAGATGAGTATAATGACATCACTTCACACCCCTAATATTTCCCCTGTCATATTTATAGAACATATCAGTGATCTTTATAGGAAAACAGTTTGAGTAAAATGTTCTCGTTGTATGTTTTATATCTGTTATACATGTTGAGAGTCTTTCAATAACACCATTGTTATCCATTGCCATTGTCAGGTGGCTGCTGAAGCTCCTGTGATGTCTGCTGGGATAGCCATGTTTACCACCCTCCCCCTCAGACTGTTCCCCACTGAGAGCTTCATGCCCAATGAGGGTGCAGCGCACCGAATCCCCCCTGATTCAGGAGCTCACGTAAACAACCCGCGGGCAGCACCTCCTCTCCCCAGACTTTACCCGGTTACTAAGATTACATACTGCTCCCCTAAAGATCACCTCCAGATTTCTTCAGAATTCACCACAAGAAGTCCTTTCTATTTCTTTTGGCCTCCTGAGACCCTGCATCCTCATATGAGGACATTATATTTTAGTGAATTTCTCTGAGACTATACAAGCCACAGTTTTAAGGTCTGGATGTCCTGTACAGAGCACATTCAGGGCTTTTCAGAGATACTAAATGTTTGGATGTTTCACTATGACCACTCCCTCTCCTTGGTCTTCAAAAATGTCTGATATTAATTTAGTGACACTCTTATGGAAATATGATCATATCTTGTAATTATCATTTAAATCTAACTAATTTTTAAACTGTGTCATAAATCAACATCTCAGGAAAATGTTATGGGGTTTCAAATCAAAATATGACTTTCTGTTACGAAACAGGACGTTGATTTCATACATGTCCTCATATAAGGACACCGGGACTAAAAGCATGTTTATTACGCATTTTGGGAGACACAATAAATGAATAGGGAAACAAATTATATTTCAATATTCCTATGAAATATTATATATTATTATGAAAATCTTGTCAATTATTACTCCCATTATTACACTTCTTTTTTCATTACATGTTGCCCCAAAAACACATTAATATGCAAATTAGATTTAGTTTATAGATACATTATATATAATGAGAAAACCTATTTATGGCCATTTTACACACATTTTGCATAAAGAAAAATGGTATATCAAATCATTCTGTTATAACATAGTTGAGAATTATCTTTATATATATTTGGTAAAAAAAAAAATCCTGAAAACTAAAAATGTATTGGTGATTTAAAAAAAAATCAATTGTTTTTGCCTATGCATGTTCATTCATGCCTTTTTATTACAAAAATAATAATAATTGAGTCCCGATGTCCTCTACCAAGGACGTAGCATAACTTATGAATGAAATATCATTTATTTATTTATTTTTTTACTTTTTTTAATGCTCTAAACAATGTAATGACATGAAAAAATACTACTTTTTTTTCTAAAATGTTTTTCTGAATGAAAATGTTTTTTGTTTTTTTCATTTAGCTAATATGGTCAATTTGTACAATTTTTTTTTTTCAAAACATTAAAATAGAAAACAGTTTCTTTAAATGGTGCTAATCTTTCACAATATTAATGTTTTTACTGTATTTTTAATCAAATAAATGCAGCCTTGGTGAGCATAAGAAACTTCTTTCAAAAATCTTAAATATTACCAACCCCAAAATTTTGAATGGTAGTGTATTTCTTAAATTAAATAAAATTCTAATTTTTTTTATGAATTTAAATTTATTTATTTTTAAATTGTATTAATTTTCATGTGCTTGTAAAAAAATCAATAATATTTTTTTCTCTCTATGATTCATTAGATCACGTTACTTAGTTTTGTCTTTATGAATGAGATATTTAGCTTTAGGAACATTGCTGGTAAAAACCTAGAAGAAATGGCTCTTTTTTTAATGTATAATAAAATTCTTCTCTGCTCTCTATTACATCCAGGAGATTACATGCCTCATTGCTCCCGTCCTCCATCACTGACTGAACTGAGCATATGCATGGAGTTGCGCTGTGTTTACCACAACCACACGGCCTCTCCATTAAGAACTCTGTGATGACAGGTATTTGAGTACCTGATTTTTGAGCCCCGTTACAACATCTCTCCTCCCTTCCCCATCCACTTGATTCTTAACGTCGGTCCTTGACTTAATGTGGCCGTCATGGTGACTGTGTAGGGCAGATGAGAGCTAATTGAATTAGAAGGCTGCTTCTCACTGATCTAGACTGACAGCACCCCCTCGCCAGAAGTGACTGTGCCACCCCATGCTGGCAGTTTTCTCAGCAAAAGAAAAGTGTGCGGTGGTGAAAAAGGCAGGCTGTGCTGCAAGTACTTGGGCTGCCTGCAAAAGCCGCCGGATGAGTTTATTAGAAACAAGAAGAGAGATGCATATATTTCCATTTTTATTTTTTTTTGTACCCTCAAAAAATAAAAGCATAATTTTGAATAACGTGTTGCGAAGGACTGACCCTTCCAACTTAATATCAGAGATCAACACAATGAGCCGGGCTTGGGGACTGAGCGAACAGCACAGCACACGGTCTAAATAATTTCACATGCCGGGCATGTCAGTTTTGATGTAATGAGCTCTGATTTTGTCATCCAGCACTGTGCAGATAGGTTAATCATTTTCATTAACGCCACCTCCTCTGAGAGACCTCTTCCTCTCCAGTGCTGTCAATGGTATGTTGGCTTGGCGAGCGCTCAGACCCCGGCGCCCGTCCGATGTGTTAGTCTAGTGCCAGAAGAGACTGAATCGATGCACGCAGACAGGCAAGGACCCCTCAGTGGGCCCTGAGTGGACGACTGTGATTACTGCTGACAATAATTTATGGGCCTGGCTGATTGAAAACATGAGAGATGTAGTTAGAGTTGCAAGGGTGATTAGGCACCACCTTAAGACACAAAGATGGTGTCACAGCTGCTGCTGGGAGAAAATCTGCAGCCGAGCGCTGCATGCCTTCTGCTCCACAGTAAAAACCAGGATTACACCCCACGTCTGTGCCCCCTGCCAGCCCATGCACATGCACATAGAACCAATAATATTGCATTGAATTGCTCTTGTGCATCGTGTTGTGTTTTTAACATTAGAATCAAAGTTCCATCTGCAGAGTGGATTAGAGTAGATAACATGCATTTATTCCTATTGTTTTGAGGAAATCATTCATAGTCAGTGTTTAGCTGTAAACTGTGAGCTCTTCATCATAATCCACAATCCTCAACACTTCAGATGTGCTTTCAGTAACACCTCCATCCTTTACATATTCATCTGGTCTTTCTCGCCCCAGAGGGAGAATTACTGTGGCTGTAGAACAATGCCTACACATCTAATATCATATCGACTGTCAGATATCAAATATGTTTTTGTGGTTTCAATGAATTTAGGTTGCGCTGTAGAAAGGCAATAACTCAACATGTATTTCAGTGTTCTGTATTGAGGTTTGACTTAAATATCTGCAGTACAATATATAGTAATACTAAAGATTTGTTTTAGACAACTTACTAGACTTAATTTGCAAAAAATGGTAGCAAGATATTAGTATCTAGATGCAACACAGAAGTAGGGACACATCTTGTTTCCCATATTATGTACATCTGAGTGAAACACATTATTGAAAAAAAAAAAAGTAGGACAGGGACTTATTTTTAACCATTGGTTGTTTATTGGATGGAGGCAGATCTGAATGTGAGCTTTCAGAGGATTCCCTAGTAAAAAAGTAATTTATTTAAAATACATTTATTTCATACAAAGTATTGTTTAAATCTATTAACATATTTACTGTCATATCGCTTGAGACTTAATCATATAAAAATTAATTAAACTTTATTTGGATTACTACTTGTGCACAATGTACATTTCTTAATATTAAGCCTAAAATGTGTTTTAATGTCACTATTGATGAGGATAGTATGATCTTTGAATAATATCGGTCTTTAAATGCAAGATATGTAAAGTGCATCTAAAGTACACTTGCAATAGTTACACTTCAGCACAATCAGATATACTTTAGTTGGACTTCAGCACTTCCGCACAATTAAAGTGTATTAAGTACAAAATTAGTTGTTCCAATTTAGCCGACTTTAAGTATACCAGTTTTGTATACTAATAGTACAATTGCAGGGTATTTTTATTAAGTACATAAATATGTACATTATCATGAAATAAATGTATTTCAAATACATTTTAGTATATTTATTTTTTCACTAGGGTTGTAAGAAAGTCTGAGAATTTTCACCAGAAGAGTAAGTTATGAAATTTTGTTAAAAAAATTACGAGGTCAATAAATAAATAAACATGTATAGAGGAATCGCTCAGAAGAAGATCGATAACATGCATGCAGAAAGCAGATGGGTGAATTTCTGTTTCATTCCATCTTAAAAATTTATCCGTTTTTTTTTTTTTTTTGCAAAAATATTTTACAACAAAAATATCTTGAATGATCAATTTGACTAAAATTCAAATTTCAGTTCCATTTCAGAGGTTGCGAGACTTCATCTACATACCTTTTAACCCCTTCTGAAGCACCCCCCATTTTGGCAAGGGGGCATAAATGACATACCCAAAATAAAAACATTGCTGCTCATGAGTCTTTCTAACTAGATATACAGTATAACCAAAGCTGACACTTGAAAGTTAACTGTTCGAGATTCCGAAATACTGTTATGGATATGGAGATATAGAAGCTCAAACATAAAAACAAAAATTAAAATATCAAGAATATATTTTTTATGTGGCTGAGGTGAATGATTTTAGAAACACAACGAAGCTGAAGCTGAAGCTTGCACATGCTCAAATCTGAGGATGCTATCTCTAGAACGATGCATTTTATTAAACATTTTCTAAGACCATATCATGTGTGTTTTTAGAGAAGTTTAATAAAAGGCTAATTCTTTCAAAGTTTGTAACGTCAGTGACACGTTGAAAAGTATTAACCAGAGATGCCACTGAAGTACGCATTATGGAAACAGGAAATAAGATATAGATATAGAAGAAAATATGTTGTGTATCTTTGGGTGTGACAATTTAATCAAGCATTAAAGCATAAATTCATGAAGCTGTTAATAAATCATGAAGCGTTGCAACTAAAATGATTAGTGACTGCCATTACAACCAACTATAAGTAGTATTTGCATGTTTGTTTGCTAAATTGAGCTTAGTATGAATCTAGAATTGGAGCCTCTGGGGGTTTTGTATCCACTTTTTTTGTTGGTCACGAAATACAGTTATCATCACAAATACGGTCAAGGTGGGTCTAGATGACAAAGTCAGCTGTAAGTTCTACCACATTCAATTTGTAGAGTCGCAAAGCAGTTTCAGCACAGTCCTTTATCATGCTCAGAGTATGGTTGCCCTGAAAAGTTTTCATGAAAACAAATGGTACGTAATTGGGTCATTCATAAGGGCTATTCCCAAGGTGTTGGCAAGGGATGAGAAATGGTCCATGTGCAAATTCCTCTTTATGGTGGAACTCTCTGGTGGTTTGGGGCAATATCACCCATTGCAAACCCCCTCCCTTTTTTGTGCACACAATGGATTGCATTAAGCTTGTACGGTAAAAAAAACATCATCAATGTCCCCTTTATGCACCACCATGGAAATCAGATCATGTGATCAACTGCATAAAGCAAAATTACTGCTATGAGAAGATTTTTACTAAACTAGTTACCAGCAAAAAAAAAAAAAAAACTTTTGTACCGAGCCTTTTAAACCAGCTCCCCCCGATTACCACAGGTCCTTGTAGACCTGAAGATGGAGCCCCCTTCTCTTCCTTGAATACCTGCAGGATTTCCGTCCCCTAATCTCCCATGATTAGCCTTTGCCACTGGGTCCAGGTCATTAATCCCGTCCCCTAGAGTGAGTCACAATAATCTCTGCTCACTGGGCAGGGGAGCCATTTTGTGGCTTTTTTTTTTTTTTTTTTTGCGCTAAGGCTACAAAATCTTTGTTATCAATGCCTACCACCATTGAGAACTTCTTGTATTTTTGTGTGAAGTGTTTTAAGTTTTGGGCTGTTATCATCTCCAAGACAGACTAGCAAAACTAATGACTGTTTTCAAAAAGGTTTCTCTACATATTATTGGTCGAACAAACTGGCCCCATAGACAGGTCAGCAAACGAATCCCTGTTACCATAGTTACCAATTTAATCCAATGAGGAAAAAGAGGTGAAGTACATAAACATATTGGGAAAACATACAGAAAAGCTGTTGTGTAGGTATTCTCACTTCAAACTACTAATTTTTTAGCAAACTGAAAAAGAAATGAATGGGTAACAATGATAACCAGGGTTGGGTTTTTTCCCAGTTGTGAGTGGGGGGGGGGACTGTATCTATATTGCTGATCTATAATAGATTTACATTTATTGAGGTCATTGATCTATGCAGTGCTGCAGGGATGATGTATTTTTGTAGGCCAAAACCCAGAAACTAGTTAGTATTTTAGCATTTCCGGTTCCATTGTCTTAAATTCAAGGTTTTTTTTTTTTTAATGGGTCTTTGGTTGAGTCAAGATATTTTCACGTTTATTCTACAACATAGATAACATTAATAATACCCTCTTATGATCGTTTATTAAAGCTATTACTTGTCTTGAAACTGGGAATACAGAGATTGTCAGAGACAAGGAACCTCATCACACCAAGCAGGAAAACTCTACTACACACAAGTTTGCTTTTACATCCTCAATGTTTTTATAATTGTGCTCTTGCAAATTATTCTAGTTCAAACTTCCAGGGATTTTAATTGTTTTAAATTACTATAAGTTTAATGGTGGTGACATTGAAGGCAACCCTGGTGTAGTTTGTTTATAGCCTACGTTTAGCTTTTTACTTCTGAAGATTGTATTTAGGCTTCAAAATTAATAAATTGCTTTCATTTCTGAAGAAAACTTTTGTTGGTCACAGAGCTTATTTTCTGCAATAATCTTAAAGCCAAAGGAAAAATCCTATCAGGTTTTTGTCGAGGGAACCAGGGGGATCATGTTTATTGGGTCGGCTTACAAAAATACATCATCACTGCACCGCTCTATTGGTTGAGTCAATGTTACGATGTCAGGCTGATCAGGAAGCTCAAACAAAGAGCGATGTTTTGATGGTGCCACAGAGCCAAAATGTTAATATACTTTTCTGGGAAATCAGCCTACGAATAGCTTACTTAGTCGTCTCTGCCTGCCAGGTAAGATAAAAAAAATCGCTTCAGCATTAACATGTAGTTGTCATTTGCCTTTGTATTTGTTGTATACCTGTGCTGAGTCATTTGTGTGCATTTCAATCATTCAGTTTACCTCAGACTGTGTGTCATACCAGCAAACAAATCATTTTAAGCATGATTGACTCAAGAGGTGTGAGAAGAGCTTGTTAGTTCTTCCTCTCTTGCACTTACTCTCTCTCCCACGTGCTAACCGAAGCCACAGAGCCTCGGCAGACTTTCAGATGAATACTTTTGTATATTTTAAAGTGTATTCCTCTGTGGTGATGAATTCTCCAGAGGCCTCTTTCTCTTCTCCCATCTTTTCTCCCAAGTTTGCCTCACACACCCTATGGAGTCATTAGTCTACTTGCTGCATTGAATCTTTAATCATCTGTGTTTGAGGGAGATAAAGGTGGAAATATTGCTCTTTAAAATTAGAGTTCAGCCGTCCCCACTTTGGCTTTTTTTTCTTGAAGTGCGCTGGTTGAACTATATATTTCTTGCTTCTTCTGAATTCGACATCTGCAAATTGAGACGTTACACAATTGCAGCTGAGATTGGTGTTGGTGGTCTTGTGTGGGCTTGTAATTTTCCTCCATGCTCTGTACAGCCAAAAAACCCTGTGCTGCTGTTCTCCAGTCATTTACCCACAGATAGATATTGGCAGCACTTCTGCTGAAGGACAGCTGGCAGCAATTGTTGAACTCCTCTGCCCAGATACTGGATAGCGTGACGCCTTTTCCAGTTCACCCTCATATCACCTTGGATTGTAAAAGGTAGCCTATAGCACAGCTGACCTAGAAATTTTTAATTGTGTTAATATGGCATTTTGTCCAACTACACATGCCGAAACACTGTATAAAAAGCAAAATGGTGCAACTGTTGCCTAGAAGAAACATAGTTTTGTTGGTGTAATTAATTTGTTTTCAGTAGAACTGACTTGCATAAAACCTGATAAATTATATACTTTTATGAATTAATTTCTTTATATTTGTAAATATATTTATTTATGAAATTGTAAATACACTATAATATTATCTCAGTGATATTAAAATGGTTTCAAATTATGTAAAGTGGGTGATGATTTTCTTTTTAAAGCTGGGTGCTTACTGTACAATTTTGAGAATCCTAGTCTTTGGTCGCTAACGACATGTTTGCCGACAGCCGATTAATGACCATTGCGATCAGTTTTTTTCTCTAATGAAATTCTGCTAGTGACATAAGTTATGAGGGACTGTCCTACAATGTGGTTTTTCCGACAATGTCCATCAAATCAAAAACCAATAGAAGCATAGAACCTGATGACGCAATTAGTGCAACAACAACAAACCACCAAAGGCAAAATGTTGAGGACTGTACAGACAAGCCAAGATCAAAATTAACACTAGAGATTGTTTTTGTTTGCCAGCCACCATTTCAGTTCCACAGGTAAATGCAGCTCACCATCATAAAACATTTCACAGATTGATGATGGAAAAATCAGGACGAGTCTTCTTCTGTGTTCCCGCTTTTAACGAGTCTTGACTGATGTAAATGAGATCTCACAGTGTGACATGGCTTATAGCTGAGATCATGTTCGTACAGTCTGACAAGTACAATCGTAAGGACTATTATAAATTGTACAGTGTGAACTGGCTTAAAGCCAATGATCTGCAAAGGGAAAGACTCGATTTGAATGACAAATATCTGTCACTGCATTTTACTCTTTTTAACTACCATAATAGTGTAGCATAATTACCAGAGATACTTTTATGTATGTATAGTGTATGCATGTATGTATTTATTTATTTTTGCCATTCAGAATTTATTCAAAAACCCCACATGCACTATGACACTTCTGCCTGACAAAGCATTTTATGTACTTAATATTGAGTACACAGACTCAAATATTTCCCTGCTTTTGTAATCACAGATGTAAGGGATACACAACAACAATTGTGACCTCAATGAGTCTGATCTTACAAAAAAATGGCAGGCCAGCCCGTCAGACCTGCTCAAAACGTCACACACACTTACACACACAATAGATTTGAGGTCAAGAGCGGGAGCTGTCGTGGGAATTCCCAGCGTACAGGAATAACCTGAAGTCTGTTGCAGTTTGAAGTGGTTCACATGTGCGTATGACAGAGTTTTGTTGACAATGCTCTCCTTTCCCTTACGAAACAAAAATATATGGGAATATACTGGACAATAGAATGCAATATATTAAATAATACATATATACATATATATATATATATACACATACTATAACTAGTGCTTACATTTTTCAATATACTGCAATATATGCATTGACCATGTATGGCTATATTGACAAATATAAAAAAATATATAGCAATAAAGTAAAAACTACTACATTTTACATGTAATATCTTAAATACTGAAACACGCACATAATATTGAAACTTAATCTCACTTTATTGTTTGCATTGCCACACCTTTCATTTATGAAAATATTATTATTTAATATTTATTATTATTGTTATTATTATTATTATTATTATTAATTTGGACAATTGGATGTCTTGTCATGGCAACATGGTGGGTGGAAAATGAGATTTGACTTTTATAACTCAAAGACTAAGTGCTTTAAGTATTATATATAAATACAGATAAAAGTTTCCACAATACTTATTGCACATACTTTACATGTTCCCATTTTATCACATGTACAGCTATATATTATAAAGTGTATTAATGAATTTGAAACTACATACATTAACATATAGAAGGAAATATATTGTCACATATTTTTCAGTATATGAAAAGTGGCACTATCTTATGTATTATACAGTATATTGTAATATTACCACAATGTCACACCCGGGACAAGGAGGCAAACAGGCAGAGTAAATCAGGTTGGTTAGTTTATTAACGAACTGAGGAGAAGCTTCCAACAGAAAAGAAACAAACTGAGGAATCAATGGAAGCAGAGAACACAGTCTTATCGACAATCTAGTCCTTCGGCCGAGAGAGGAGGAATCCGAGGTTTGACAGGCAGGAAGGTAGGCCAGGAACCCGTGCTGAGATGCTTGTAACCTTGAGACCAGCCGACGAGTGACTGAAGTGAGTGTGCTTTTGACTGGTGTGGTAAGTGGGTGCAGGTGTCCGTGATTAGTAATCAGGTGATTGTGAGCGGGTGTAGGAGGCTGATTCGGCTGGTGAGGCAGGTGTTTCCGTGACATTACCCCACCCCCCCACGGGCGTCTCCCGACGCCCGAGACCGACGGCGAGGACGACTGCGCCCCCTGGGAGCGGGGCGGTCAGGATGAGCCTGGTGGAAGTCGTTGAAGAGGGATGGGTCCAGTATGTCCTCTCTGTCTACCCACGATCTCTCCTCAGGACCGTACCCCTCCTAGTCTATGAGGTATTGAAGCTGGCCGCCTCGCCGCCGGGATTCGAGGATCTCCTTGACTCTGTAGATTGTCTACGATCGACCTCGGATCG
>NW_015541011.1:2316112-2345242 GCF_001515605.1 Sinocyclocheilus anshuiensis | reverse complement strand
GGGGGGGGGGGGGGACCTTGTGTTCTGTGGAGGGAGGGAGAAGAGGATTAGTGAAGGGTTTAAGCAAGGACACATGAAAGGTGGGTGAGATCCGGTAATGGGCAGGCAGGTGTAATTGGTACGTGACTTCGTTGATGCGCCGTGCTATGGGAAAAGGACCTATATACTGGGGACTCAGCTTCCTGCTGGGCCGCCGGAGGCGGCTATCCCGGGTGGATAACCAGACTTGGTCCCCTGGTTGATAGACGGGATTGTTGGACCGACGAACGTCTGCATTGACCTTGTGCCTCCGGACGGCCCGCTGGAGATGGATATGCGCTGAGTCCCATACCCTCTCGCTCTCACGGAACCAGTGATCTACCGCTGGGACTTCCGAGTGTTCCTCGGTCCAGGGAAACAGGGGCGACTGGTAACCCAGGACACATTGAAACTGAGTGAGTCCAGTGGTTTCCTGGCGCAGGGAATTCTGGGCGTACTCGGCCCAGGGTAGATACTGGCTCCAGCTTTCCTGATGTTCATGGCAGTAGGCCCGGAGATACCATCCGATCTCCTGGATCTTCCGTTCGGTCTGGCCGTTGGTCTGCGGGTGGTATCCAGAGGACAAACTGACCGATGCTCCCAGGAGGCGGAAAAACCCTCGCCAGACCCTGGAGATGAACTGAGGGCCTCTGTCGGAAACAATGTCTTCCGGGAGACCGAAGTTCCTGAATATGTGTTGGAAGAGGGCTTTGGCTGTTTCCAGGGCGGTAGGTAACCCCCGCAGTGGGATTAACGGCCCGCTGGAGATGGATATGCGCTGAGTCCCATACCCTCTCGCTCTCACGGAACCAGTGATCTACCGCTGGGACCTCTGAGTGATCCTCGGTCCAAGGAAACAGGGGCGGCTGGTAACCGAGCACACATTGGAATGGGGTGAGTCCGGTGGTTTCCTGGCGCAAGGAATTTTGGGCGTACTCGGCCCAGGGTAGGTACTGGCTCCAGCTGTCCTGATGGTCATGACAGTAGGCCCGGAGATACCGTCCGATCTCCTGGATCTTCCGTTCGGTCTGGCCGTTGGTCTGCGGGTGGTATCCAGAGGACAAACTGACCGATGTTGCCAGGAGGCGGAAAACCCCCCGCCAGACCCTGGAGATGAACTGAGGGCCTCTGTCGGAAACAATGTCTTCCAGGAGACCGAAGTTCCTGAATACGTGTTGGAAGAGGGCTTCGGCTGTTTCCAGGGTGGTAGGTAATCCACGCAGTGGGATTAATTTGCAGGATTTGGAGAACCGGTCGACGACTACTAGAATGGTCGTGAATCCGTTCAAGGGAGGTAAGTCGGTAGCGAAGTCCACCCCTAGGTGGGACCAGGGCCGGCGAGGGATGGGTAACGGAACCAGTATACCCTCGGGCACACGACGTGGTGTGGTGGAGATGGCACAGACCGAACATCCTTTGATATACCGGACGACATCTCGGGCCATGTTGGGCCACCAGTAGTGGTTCTGGAGAAGCGAGAGGGTTCGGCGGCTGCCTGGGTGTCCCGATCCCGGAGAGGTGTGAACGGAGTCCAGAAGGGTTATACGCAGGGTGGATGGGACATAGTTCTTCCCCTCTGGGCCTCCCGGCGGAGCGGGTTCGGTGAGAGTGGCGGCACGGATTTGGTCGTGGAGTGCCCACTGAATGGGAGACATGAAGACTGAAGGTGGCAGGATTGGCTCCGGTTCTTCGGGGGTAGGATCTGGCTGGTGTTGGCGGGAAAGCGCGTCCACTCTGACATTCTTATTCCCTGGACGGTAAGTGACCACAAAGTGGAAGCGGGTAAAGAACAGAGCCCAGCGGGCCTGCCTCGGGTTAAGACGCTTGGCCTCTCGGAGGTATTGTAAGTTCTTGTGGTCGGTGATCACTTCAAATGGATGTTTGGCACCCTCCAACCAATGCCGCCACTCTTCCAGAGCGAGCTTGATGGCCAGCAACTCCCGATTTCCCACGTCGTAGTTCTGCTCCGCCGGGGATAGTTTCCGTGAGAAATACGCACATGGATGGAGTACTGGGGTTTCACCTCTCCATTGGGACAGGACGGCGCCCACTCCCAGGGTCGCTGCGTCCACCTCGACCACGAAGCGGAGATTGGGTCTGGGTGTGAAAGGGCCGGAGCCGTACAGAAGGCAGATTTGAGCTGAAGGAAGGCCTGGTGTGCCTCCGGGGTCCAGGTGAGGAGTTTGGCCTTCCGACGGAGGAGAGAGGTAAGTGGTGCCGCCAACTGGCTGAAGTGGGCGATAAAGCGGCGATAGAAATTGGCGAATCCCAAGAATCTCTGCATCTCCTTGATGGTAGTCAGTTGGGGCCAGTTCCCAACGGCCTCCACCTTCCTCTGGTCCATTTGCACCCCTGTCGGGGTGACGATGTAGCCCAGGAAGTGAACGGTGGATTGGTGAAACTCACATTTCTCCACCTTTAGGTACAGGCGGTATTGTAGTACCTTGGTGACATGGCCACGGTGTGCTTCGAGATTGGGTGAATAAATTAGTATATCGTCTATGTAGATGAGGACGAACCAGTTGAGCATGTCTCTGAAGATCTCATTCATAAAATTTTGGAATATGGAAGGTGAGTTGGAAAGCCCATAGGGCATGACCCGGTACTCATAGTGCCCGGTGGGCGTCACAAAGGCAGTTTTCCATTCATCCCCCCTGCGAATGCGGATGAGGTTATAGGCGCTCCTTAGATCAAGCTTGCTGAAGATGCGGGCACCGCGGAGCTCCTTGAAGGCGGCCGGGACCAGAGGAAGGGGATAGGTGAATTTCACCATCTGGTCGTTTAGGGCACGGTAATCGATGCAAGGCCTCAGACCCCCATCTTTCTTGGCCACGAAGAAGAAGCTCGACGCTGCGGGTGAGGTGGACGGACGGATGAATCCTTGTTGCAAGGCCTCGTGAACGTACTCCTCCATAGCGGCTGTCTCCGGGATCGATAGTGGATAGACGTGTCCTTTGGGTAATTGGGCCCCAGGCAGCAGGTCAATGGCACAGTCCCATGGCCGGTGAGGTGGAAGGTGAGTGGCTGCGACCTTGCTGAACACGTCCTGGAACGCCTGATATTCGGGAGGAATAGGAGTGACATGTGATGAATCTGGGCTTTCCACCGAGGTGGAACAGACAGAGAGGTCGTTTCGGACAGAGATCGGGATAGGCAGATTCCGTAGGCATTCCTGCTTACACTCCACACTCCACTTGAGTATCTCTCCGGACTTCCAGGCGACGGTGGGTTGATGTTTAGAGAGCCAGGGGCGTCCCAGGACGATGTCCACGACAGCCTCCTCCAGCACCAGTAGCGAGATCCGTTCGGTGTGGAAGCACCAAATCCGTAGAACGACCTCGGGCATGCGGTGCCGCACCAGCCCCTTGCCCAGCGGCTTTCCCTGGACAGTGGTGATCTGGTAGGTAGTGGCATTTTTGCAGCGGGGAATTTGTAATCCTGCAAGACTACGGGAGGAGATGAAGTTCCCCGACGCTCCAGAGTCCACAAGGATTTTGACTGGAAAGGATTGGGTGTGATACATTAGAAGAGCATTTATATGCTGCATGCAAGACACATCAGGAGTGATCTGGATAGTACTCACCGCTGGGCGTGGTGGACGGACGGGACAGGTGCGGAGCTGGTGCTCATTGGATCCACAGTAGAGACAGAGTCCACGGGTGAGTCGCCGAGATCGTTCCGTGGACGATAGATGGTAACTATCCGTGATCATGGGCTCTGGTGCGGGAGAGGAGAGGCTGGGTGAGGCAGCGGCAGCGGGCATGGATTCCTTATGGCAAGCGGTGAGGTGCTGGGAGATGCGAACCGCTTTTTGGAGGAAGCTGTCGAGCCCCACGGTATCATCGTAGATGGACATCTGTTGTCGTAACATGGGGTTTAGGCCTCGGCGGAAAGCCGAGAGCAGGGCAGCTTCGTTCCAGCCACTGCTGGCAGCGAGAGTGCGGAAGCGAAGCACATATCCATGGATTGATAAATCCGCTTGCCGCAGTTGAAATAGCTCCCCATGCACGGTGACCTCCGTGGTCGATTGGCCGAATACCACCTGGAAGTGTTTCACAAAGCCGTCCAGCGAGTGAATCCACGGGCTCTGTGAATTCCATAAGGCCTCTGCCCACTGCAAAGCTCTTCCAGACAGCAATGAGATGATGAAAGACACCTTGGCCCGCTCGGTCACAAACAGGTGTGGTTGCATTTCCAGGTAGAGGGAACATTGCAACAAAAACCCGCTGCAGAAGGCTGCCTCACCCGAGAAGCTCGCTGGCCGGGCCATGGGACAGGCAGGTGGGGAGGCGGTGACAGTCCGATCGGTAAAGGGTTCCGGTGAGGATGTGCTCCGAAGATCCATGAGTCCCTGTGTATTCCGTTCTTTTGAGGGGCTGGTCTTCTGTCACACCCGGGACAAGGAGGCAAACAGGCAGAGTAACCCCATGCACGGTGACCTCCGTGGTCGATTGGCCGAATACCACCTGGAAGTGTTTCACAAAGCCGTCCAGCGAGTGAATCCACGGGCTCTGTGAATTCCATAAGGCCTCTGCCCACTGCAAAGCTCTTCCAGACAGCAATGAGATGATGAAAGACACCTTGACCCGCTCGGTCACAAACAGGTGTGGTTGCATTTCCAGGTAGATGAGGATTCCGAGGGGGACAGGCAGGTCGGAAGGCGAGGATCCAGGACAGAGAAGCTTGCAACCTTGAGACCAGCCGACGAGTGACTGAGGTGAGTGTGTATTTGAGTGGTGTGGTAAGTGGGTGCAGGTGTCCGTGATTAGTAATCAGGTGATTGTGAACGGGTGTAGGAGGCTGATTCGGCTGGTGAGGCAGGTGAGGCAGGTGTTTCCGTGACACACAATATATATTTTTAGTAGGAAATATATTTTCTTTGCATAAGGGTTGCCTTATTTATCTTCCTTGTGATTTACAATAACACATTATTTAGCAAAAACAGGCTATATGAGTCTTGTTACCTGTGAGAGCTGAAAGAAAAATAAGTAATAATAGAAACAAATTTCCATGGGAAGATTAGAAATTTCTACTTTGTTAAAAATAACTATGAATATTTATCTCCATAAAAGGCCTTTTATATTGCAGAAGTGAATCACATCAAGCCATGACATTGTTTGATACCGTAGGTTATTGTAGTTATTGCTGTGGAGACCCCGGTCCCTGTCTCTCAGTGCCGCCTCTGTGGCAATCCTGTTTGCTTTATCTCTGTAGAGTTCTGCTCTTTCCTCATTACAGATAGCAAGAGAGGGAGACTGAGGGAGCACAATCCATTCTCAACACTTGTGTCATAAGCTTGTTGAGCCTTAGACTCAACATTTCTACTTTTTATCAGAAATTTAAGCCCGTTTTCATCTACCACAGCACATTTGCACAGTTTCAAAATCAGCTGGTGGTGTGCAGGATGGGGCAGACAGTTTACAAAGGCTCACATGCAGCTTGAACAGCATTTGAAAGTTACAGAGATGTCACAGAAATTAAGAAACCAACTCATAAGGCTGTAATTGTCTATGCGAGTCTCACTAATAGGCTGTCTTAATGCAGAAACGCGGTCAGCCAAACAACCCTAGCAGCTAACTCAAAACCCCACTTGCCCTCTGTGATAGTCCTAATTTAGCTTCCGAGTTTGATATAGCACTGCAAATATTTACCCATGCACACATTAAATCTGTTTGCTCGGGATGTTTCAACAAACAAACCGCAATGGTATATTACATGAAATAAATGTTCAACAGTGCATGCGATTATGTACTACATATATCTGACCCTCCTCAGTGAAAGAGTGGCTTTGTGTTCTCAGGTCTTGTTTGGACAGATGGTTATTCTTCCAGTCTTGATGTTATGATCATTTTCTTTGCATTAGATGGCTTAAATGATTTATTTACATGGCGTCGTGCTAAAAACATTTGTCAGAAATGTTTTGAGGACTTTGAGCTGCTCCAGCAGCATCTGCTGTGCAAAAGAGGCACATTTTAGGAGGCTTTTCAAGCTTTCACCTAGGTAGAAAATTAGTTTCCTTCCATTGTCACAGACTTCCTTCCTGCTCATATTCATTTTTACCTATCCATATTCATTTATTTCCTGCTCAAGGGTCTGCTATCAGCGTGTCCGTGAAGTTCCTGTCCTCACCGGAGGACAAAGAAGAACAAGAGCAAGGAGGTACAATTCATCTAGACCTTGGTAACTTTAGAAGTCTCAAGGTCCTGGGCATATTTCAGTTGCTATTGTGAGTATAGTATTTTATGCTGTATCAGTATGGTACTTTTTTCAGATCAGAATTGCTATCAAATAATGTCCTTTTCAATTTTAAAGAAAGAATAGTATGTCGATCGTATGTAATGTATGTAAAGTCAGGAGGAATATAACAAGCATTCTGTCAGAATTTGAGATCTGTTTACTTTGTGCTCATTAATGTAATCTACCATATCTTTTTAGAGTCCAGAAATGCCATTTATAAACATTTTAACCATTATGTTCAGTTTATCCACAAACTGACACGTTTCATCTGAATATATTACAGGGATCTTTTTAAATGCAAGAGCGGCATGAAATGTGAACTGACACAGCAGTTTACATTCAAACAGCTGTTTTTTGGTATGATGTTGGGTGTATCACTGGGTCTTTTTCTTTTTAACTTATTAGGAGAATATGATTTACAATATTTATGAGCAAGTATGAGTTGAATTTTTTTTGTTGTTGTCATAAATGCCTGTACTATATTAGTACATGAATCATGGCTTTAAGGTGAAACAAACAATAAATCTACTGTTAAATCTTATAATATAATGCCAGTATTCACCAGGAGTACATTTATTTTCATCTTCAAGCTGTGCTACATGCATAGCAATACAGTACCGCAACCAACAGGATTTTCAAATCATGTCAAAATCATATTACTTCCATAATCTTTTGACAGTCATCTTCTCTTCACAATATTCCTCCTATAGTTTCCATGGAATGGTTCAGCAATCTTCCTTTGTTGAGATTTACAGAGAAATGCTGGCTACAGTGGGTTACCAAAAAAATTGCCCTAATGCCCTTAAAAGACTTAAAAATTTGGCATAAAACATGGTTCTTATTAATAAATCTAAAATTTCTTGATTTATGTCTCCCAAACATTAACAGAAACCAAATTCTGCATAAAAGAAATCAAAATAAACGATCGTCAGCACAACATATACAGTAAAACTTATGATAGAAAAAAAATTGTTTACTTGACCTCAGAATGACTTAACAATAAGGCTCGGGTGCTTGAGTGCTTAATTAGCATTAGATTAGATTTTACACATTAATTATTTAGTTATATGCAAGCCAGAGTGGTGAGTGTTGGGTGTTTTAAAACACATACCATTCATTATATAAAAAGCATGCTCATATCTTAGTCATATGACGTCGGCCTCCTTTGTGGGTCCATGAACAATGTCAGCCTCAAGGACACCCATCCAATTTTGCAATCTCAGAAAACACAAGAGGGCATCTCAAGACACTCTAGTCTAGAAAACCAACTGCGTCTGAAATAAAAGTGGCACTGGATACCAAACAACTATTCAAGCTTATTGAGTTTACAAAATGCCATATCAAGTTCTGATAAGATGAGAAATCTCAGCGCTTTCATGGTGAGGTTGGAGGAAGACGTGTCTCTGTCTTCGACCAGCTTGAAATATGAATTTAAGAGGCTGCAATGATTGGATTGAATCACGGCTGATTAACGTTTCAGGCCTAATTTACTCTCCCATTCATTTGCGCAGACTGACAAATACTGGCAGATCTTCAGAACTCCGCTGGTCATCCATGAATCAGGCCTGGGAAAGCCAGAGGGAGAGAGTCCTTACCTCACGTCTGTTATTCTCACAAACCTGGTGTGCGAAGAGTATATACTAACTGTAGTGAGCCTTCCCATCCTGAGGGAGCAGTAAAGGGCTCCCAAACACCAAAAGAGGGCGAGACCAGACCGAAGACTTTGTTGCAGTTTCCAGGCAACACATAGAACGAGCCTGTGGAGAAAAGGTGGAGGAGGTGCACCACGGGCCGGGCCGGCTCACATGCACACGGGGCCTGGAGGCTTCGGCGTGATTAATGGCACAGGTATGCGCTATAGCAGGCATCCTCCGAGAACCTACAGATCAGTCTTCCTGTAATACAAATCCGACATTTCGCTCCCCTCTCCTTTCTCCACCCCACCCCACCTGCTACTGCAGCACCATCATCAGAAGCTCAGCTCCTCACTGCCAAGTGCATCACCGACATCACACTCATAAATCATTCCCAAACAAAACACGCTTAATCTGTGACACGCAGGCCTGACACACAAATTTATTACCTGTGTGAGATGCACAACAACATGTCCCTAGCACCTTCTGTCTGTCGGAGAAGAAAAAATCATACGGATGGGAATGGGGAGGACAATTGCTAAACTTCATGCTTAGTGTAGGGATGCTAGCTCCTGTTCGCTGAGTATGAGAGACAAAGCATTTACAAGGCTGGTTAATTTCAAGGGTTTATTACAGTACAGAGAGCTCTTTCTTCTGCCACCTCACTCTTGCCAAAGGATTTTACTCAAGCACATTTGTAAGACATGAATACATAAGTCCTTTTCATGGATTAGGTTGGCAATGAGATGAATAGTCTGTGGTATGAGTCAAATTGCCTGATTGTAACTGGCTGTTTTAAATGGAGGAGGTTAATGAAACAAACGCTTACCTCTCTAATCCCAAAACAAGGAAAAAAACAAATGTAAACTTGCTTTATGAGTTTATTACAATTCATATTCTGCAGCATTATGCACATTCAGCTCCAAGGAGTAGAAAAAATGGAAAGGAAAGCACTGGTCTAGATTTTTTTTAAGACAGTGTTGTGATATGTAAAAATTATCATCCACAAGAATGATCACTTTTACATAATCTCAAATCGCAGAGTGTTTTTTTTCTGTAACTCCGCAATGTTATATTTGTTGATGTATTGTCTTTGGAAAAGTGTTAAAGGAGCTCTATGCTTTTCACTGTGGTTATTTGATGTATTACTTCTGGGTTTAACATTTGGAGTGTAGACAAATGATTCCACAGATCTTTCCTTCTGGAGACAAAGTCACAGTGATTACAGTCAGGTTATAAGAGCAAGTGAAAATCACATGGGAGTTTCCCCTGAGGATCTGCCCTGCTGCATTTTATACGACTTTTAGATGTGAATCAGCATGAGGATGTTGGGATGGATCAGGAGTAAAACAAGCAGGAACTTTGGTTTGGTCTGTACTCAGAGTTTAAGGAGTGTTTTAATACATTGTCTTAACATCTGTAACTCTATGTGTTTGTGCCTTACATGGTTTCCACTGTGATAATAATAAGAAACATTTCTTGAGCAGGTCACCTATTAGAATGTTTTCAGATCATGTGACTGAATAGTAACTGCTGCTAATAATCCAACTTTACCAACTCAGGAGTTAATAACATTTTAAAATATATGTATTTCAATAGAATATGCTAGTTTTAAATAATAATAATGTCGTGTCAATTATTTGACCTTATAATTTAACACAAAGACTTATATTGGTTATCTCGGCAGGGTGTTGGTCTCATATAATTGTGATTTCACCTTGTAAATAAACTGCTCCTATGGCAGTATCTATTCTTAGTATGCCATGACAGTTTTGCAGTGAGGTTGAGCAGTAAGGGATATACAGTACTTGTGTCAGGTGTTCATTGAACATCTTCTCTGGAAACTCTTTGGTCGTGTTGTGTATTAATGATTTCAGTACAAGGCCTTTGTGAAGTGATAAAAGCTTCTGTGTTTGGCCTTATTGATCAAATGCTTTTTATGGTGTCTACCTTACTGTCCTAACTTAAGGTACTGTAAAGTGCACAAGGATATTGATTGTTCCTATTACACGTTTTGTTTTTCTTTTTAGAGAAAGGTGTTCAATATTTTGCTTGATTACAGACTGCATTATATAGAGGGCACTTGAATACAAGCAGAGGCCATCTGACCAAAACATTATCATGAAGGTTGTGTCAAGGCAAACATGAATGATTTATTATGCATTGTATATTGGAGATTTGATAGGATCTGAAAATAACAAACAAGTGGTTTGGAAAACATGAAAGCATTTGTGCGGTAATAAAAGTATTAGGTCCATGACTTTCAGTTTTATTGCAACTCTAAATGGACAGTTTAATGCTGTTAGACTTTTTTTTAACTATATTATAAACTATTAAACTATTATCATCTAAAAATAAATAAAACATGAGATAAAAATCTCTGGAACCTTACCATAGTATAACAAGAGATAATTTCTGTTGATGCACCTTAGTTTCAATCTTGTTTATCAAGTAGGTCTCTAGTCACGTTACCCGACAGCTATGTATCAAAGTGAATTCATTTGAGGCCATTTTGTGAGATTAATTAAATGATTCTTGATATTAAGGACTGAATGAAAAATGGGTGGAATGGTTTAATTTCTGACCTTGCTCAATTTTTAATGAACTCGCTATGTCTCGTACAAAATGTCTCTCTCTCTTATAAATGGTGCTGTACAGTAACTTCAACAAATGGTGGGCAAATTAAAGGGATTTTATTGTCTCTGGAAGTAGCTGTCTGTAAGTCTTGAAAACCCAGTGAAACCCAGATGATTTGAAGTATACGCTAACCTACAGTACTACATTTCTAAGTTGTGAGGTAAAAAATAGAAAATGAAAGTTGTGAGTGTCAGGTGTATAATTACAAGCTCAGATATTAGTTTCTTTAGAGTGAACAAAATGAGAAAAAGTAGTTGGTGAAAACTTCTGAGGTTTTGATTAGATATGTTACATAGATGCATGAGTATGTGACAGTTGTGTCGGTGCTGCGCTACTGCGCTGGCAGGGCATGCTCAGTGTTAATTATGTGTGGTAATGAGAGAACAGAGCCAGACTGTGAGACACAGGGTATTTTTAGAGCCTCTGCAAAGTTATCTAATGCACAGACTCAATCTGCACAGAGACATACTGATGTACCTTTGCTCTATTCCAGTTCCTCTATTTTGTCGTCCTAACTTTAGGCTCCGTCTGCTGTGGTAAAGATCATTTCAACAAGTGTGCGGATGGTGAAATAAAAAAAAATAAATAAAAAAAAGGGTGAAAAATGGCGTTATTATCAACACTTCACTATAAGGTTCAGTTCATTAGTAAATGCTAACAATGAACAAGACGCTTTCAGCATTTATTTGTCTAGGTTATGTACATTTATACTATTTTTAATTACTCACTCATGTTAATTTATAATAACTAATGTTAATTTGTACAACATGAAATTATACAATTTATTAGTTTGTAGAATTTAACATTAATCTAGATTTATAAATTCTGTAAAAGTGTTTATAGTTTATGATACCTAGTGCATTAACAAGTGGTAAAATATTGTATCGAGATGCTCTTTCACATAATATATGAATAACTTATTGTTTTCAATATTTTTGGAAGGTCAGATTATACTTAACATTAAGGAACCATTTCACGAGCTGGGAACTGTGGACAATGAGCGGGATATTTGAAGGACTTTGGCTAGTTTAGTTCTGCCTAGTTCTAATTGTAATGATGTGTTAATCAAGAATCTGCTGTCAAAACAATGATCTTCAGTGTGTTTATGAGTCCAACGAGCCTTTTGTTCTTCAAAAAGAAAGTTGAGACAGAAACTCTAACTTGACTCTGGTGCTCTAATAGTCTGTTATATGATTGATATTATAAGATCCTTTATTTAATTGGTGGCGTAGTATCTAAGCAGTCTGGAGCTATTTATGGTCTGGTACAATGCTGAAAATGTCAGCTGTCTTCTATTTGAGTATGTTTTATAAACCCCACTGCAATCCTCTAGGTATTAATGACCCATCAATACAAAACTTTAACTTCAGCTTGCAGCGAAATATAAGCTCTTCAGCTGGCTTAATTTTCACTATTCTGTTGAACCCAAAACTTTATGGCAGTATACTATTGAAATTTTGCTCAAATGTTGATGGTTCATGTTTAGATGACTTTTATTGGCAAGTAAAATGACACTTTGAAGTATTGGTGGCAGCGCTGGCAAGGCTTTATTATGAGAAATTGAAACAACAGGGAATCTTGTGAACAGTCAGGCATTGTTGTTCTCCGATCAGCAATTTTTTTTTTTCACTTTTATTAATAATAATAACAACACAAAATACATCTAACACCCTTGGTATTGGTGAGTGACAGCTGCGGCTGGTCCACCACTCCCCTGAGCCAAGCCCTGTCACATACACGCATGCCCAGCATGTCAGCGTCCATCTGGGATCCTACCCTTCAAACTTCTGTCGCCCAGTTCCCTTCCGGCAGAAAGACCCAGGGACGAGAGTGTGAAGTCAGACCTCACAGGGGCAAAAAGAAAGCCGTCCAAAGCCAGCTGGTCTGGCTTTGAGGAAAGCAAGGGAGACAGAAAGCAAAAGAGAGAGAGAACGTGAGAGAGGAAGGCAGATAGAAAGAGAGACAGAGAACGAGAGAGAAAATTAAAGTAATGCAAGGGAAATTAAAGTAAGAGTGGCACACCTGAGAAAGATACCTGAGGAAGGCCTTAGCAGCAGGTTCTGTGAAGGTAACTGATCGTCACATGAAACAGGTGAGATACACAGCCATTTACAGATGGGAGGGGCAATGGTGCAGATGCATTGTATACAAAATATTAACACATGACCTGGCTGCTTGTGATTGGTAAGTAATGGAATAATGCAAGCAGAAAAATCATTCAAATTAATGTATGGTAATATAGAAAAAGCTATTTAAGAAAAGTATATATATATATATATATATATATTGAGTGTGTGTGTGTGTGTATATATATCTTTGTCTTTAACTTTCTATATTCTATATCTGTTTTCTTCATCATAATTATGCTTGAATTTGTAACTTTTTTCCAGGATTGCACCACTTTCATTTTACTTGAATAAACCTGAAACTGTGAATAGAGGAAACCGATTTTTTAGGAAGATCTTTTAAAAGTCTTTCGCTTCTTTTTATTCAGTAAATATATAATAAATATATAATACTATTTCAGTGTTAGTTGTTTGCTGTCTATATCTGCACCACATTTTATTATATTAAGTAAATTTGATCAAGAGCTCAGTTTTTTTTTAATTGCTATAAATTAACTTTTGCATTTCATAATATTTTTACTCTGCTTACTGGTCATTATCTACAGTATTTTCAGGTACAGCTGATTAAACGCTAAATTGTCTGTAAGAAGAAAAAAATGTGTTTCTTTCTAGCTAATCTCTAGACCACAGGTGGCTGGGTGTTCAGTGTGGTTTGTTAGGGTTCTGGTGCCAATGGGTGTTTGCACAGGGGATCCAGAGTATGTGCCTAGCCCTGATTGGACTATTTTTATGTACAGCTCCAGCTTTACAAGGCTTCAAATAGAATGTGAAAAAGTGAGAAGTCACAGAGGGCACATAGTCAGGGATTTCTTCAATATCCATAGCCTTTTTCCAGGGATTACTTACTGCAGAATGAGTTTGCTGTGGATTCTATGGCTATATTTTCTATAGTATGTATATTATTGTATTGTTATTTCATGTGGCACCTTGTCTTAAAAAACGATAATGAAGTACTTTTACATTTTTACATTTTCAGGCATTGTTAGGAAGGATCAGCAAGGAAAAGATGTTATTTCAACTTAACACTCTAAAATTCTGCTAAAACGTCAATAAATTATATTCTGCAAACTGTTTACTCGAAGTGCAAAAAAGTTAAAAGATGTTCTTAAGACTAAATATAATGTGGATAAGCTGCCAGTTTCGATTGTTGTGTGAATCCATGATGATTGCTTATAATTACATCCAAGATTTATGTCCAGGTGCAATTTGAAGCTCAAAGTGCTTAAAACACTGGATATTGAGGTCAATGTGTTTTAGTAATCACCTGAATTTGCCTGTATTGTTGCATAGGTTAAACTGAACTGAAGTTATGAAAGTAATGACACTCTTGCTGTATTTTAGTAATAAAATAGGCCTAATGTAGTGTTTCAATTAAAACTAACTGAATTTTGTAAATGTAAATCATTTATGATGGCCTCTGAAAACTGATTCTGGTTTGTTTTATTTATTGGCCCTTGCATAACTGTTTTGCATTGTTTAAACATGTTGTAATTCCTTTGATGTCCTGTATGTCCCATTTCACATGTGGTAAAACGGTGGTAGTGCAAATTCCCTTTAAGTCCCAGCAAAAACAGCTCATGTTCAGTTCCACACCTCTTCCACAGATCCTACAACTACACGTGATACTGCCACATGCAACGTAAAACGCAGCCAAACTCTTTTCTCCGATTGGTCACTGACAAGCCGCTGAGGGATTCGATTGGATGAGAAACATGTAACTTCAAAAGCACTGACCCTATTGTTACTGTTGTTTTATAGAACTTACGTCAATCGTATTTAAGGTAGTGCCAGTCTATGGACCATGATAAATATTAAAATTGTTCTGGACGTTAACGGGCTTTTAGCAAGGAGCCACTAATCGTTGCTGTGGAGGATTTTACTCAACAGTCTTTGTTAACTTTTTGAGGGACAGTGCTTTAACTGTCACTTCCTCGATTCGATGACATGCACATATACTTCGCTATTCGGGTTGTTTCCTCGCTTTCTCAAACTGTTAAACACGGTGATGTCATGGTGTGGCGGTTAGGGAGCCGTTTCCTCTCTTTCTCGCCTCATGTCGCGCGCTCATTTGCTTTGCCACCTTTTACCTTTGACAAAAACACAGTGTCGGGACTTCCTTCGTGTTGTTTTCATCATGTTTAACTCTATTCTTGAGTTTTTCATATTTGTTTTTAAACTGGAGATGAGACACGAGTAGAGTAGGAGGTGGAGGATGAGGAGGCGGCATTTTTTATGGCAAGCCCAAGTAACAATTATTCCTCTAGACCAACTATGGAATTATAATCTGTTTTAATTGTATTTGGCTAATTACTACGAAGTAATCAAATAGTGACTAGGGTTTTTCCCCCTACTAGCCACTTTCCTGAAAACGATTATCTTTTTCCAGTTAACTCTGTGGAGATATGTGGTTTAGATAATGACTGCATGCACTGGTGGTAGGCTACCTTAACCAGTTTTATTTGTGACTACTTTATGTACTAGTACGTCTTAGTTACTCCAGTATTTAAGCCTACTAGTATTCCAGTTTTCCCGATAGTAATTAAGTAGACATTAGTACCTATTTATTAGAGAATAATATGCATTCTGATCATTATAAAATTTCCAACTTTACGTATAAGATTCTAATCAATCTATGAAGTAATCTGTTTGACTAGTCATTACATAAACTATAAGTAAAATGACATCTTTAGGAACTAGTACTCGTAGCTTAGTTATTCTAATAGTTAGACCTACTAGTAGGGCTGTGCAAATAATCGAATGCTATTTGCATTCGCATCTCGTCAGTAAAGCCGGTTCTGTGATTAGTAGTAAATCTCCAGCATCGGCAATGCTTCAGCATTTACTACACAGAGCCGTAGTTCACTGACAAGCTATGCAAAATCGCGTTCATAATCGGCAATGAATCGCCTGTGATCTTGAACGCGATATTGTGTAGCTTGTCAGTGAACTACGGCTTTGTGTAGTACAGTGGTTCTCAAACCTGTCCTGGAGTACCCCCAGCCCTGCACATTTTGTATGTCTCCCTCATCTATCACACCTGATTCAACTCATCAGCGGAGACTGCAAGACCTGAAGTGGGTGTGTCAGATATAGGGAGACATACAAAATGTGCAGTGCTGGGGGTACTTCATGGAGAGGTTTGAGAACCACTGGTGTAGTAAATGCCGCTCCATCTGAAAGCACATGCTGGAGATTTACTAATCACAGAACCGGCTTTACGGACGAGATGCGCATGAAAATCACATTTGATTATTTGCACAGTATTCCAGTTTTCCTATTAGCAATTAAATATACATTAGTACCTATTTATTAGACACTAATATGCATTGTGATAATTCTGATTTCTAACTTTACTAATAAGATTTTTGATATATAAAGTTGCCTGTTTGACTGGTCATTACATAAAATATAAATAAAAATGCAGTTGTGCATATTGAGATTGTAGTGACTAACCAGTGGAATTCATACTTGTGTCTTAAAAATAGGTAGCTTACAGTAGGCCTACTATCTAATAAATAAGTACTAGCAGAGCTATAGATTGCAGTAACCTGGTAGGCCTATAGTTTTTATTTCGGCATTATTAGACCTATCTATGACTAAAGGATAGTTACTAGTAAAATTGAACCTAGTCACTATTTCATATCTTCAAAAGAAAAAAAAGTTACAGGAATGAGACGATAGACACTATTCAGTTTTAAAGAATATACGTTAAAAGGGCTTGCCGTAGGAGGTTGACTCTGTCCAGTGTTCGTCATATTGGGGGAGGAGCTTATGTTGTGACAAGAGAGACTGCTGCTTCTTCTGAGTTTGTTAGCTCAGCTCCCGAAAATAGAAGCCGTGTGTCAATGTGACTGAAAATACGTTTATGTCACAGTGTATCCACGGGAGTCACTGATACACAGTATCTATATACAGCGAGGGGGACCGCGAAGAAAAAAAGGTGAGTCGCAAAAATAGCAACAATGTTACACAGCAGCGGAGTCAGAGAGAGAGGAGGGAGTCGTGGAGTGAGACTGGATGAGCGCAAATTAAACGCGTTACAGTTCGTTTGAGAAGCTAAACATGTTTGTAATATGCGTATCTCAGTAGTCGGCAATACGTCTGGATGTGTTTGGTACGAGTCGCGAGCTCCAGACTGAAGTACAATGTTTTTCGTGCTCGTAATTCTCTAAAGAAGAGCTCGTGCGTTGTTTTGGGTTAAGTCCACTTTGACACTTGGCAAATATTACGCTCTAGTCTCGCATCATTATTTTCCGGGCGGTGTTCAAAATTTTTGGAGGGGCGATTAAAAACGAGATATTTTATTCAAGAAAGCCAGCATATAGTGAGATATTTACTGTAAAGTTCGAATTTGTGACTATATACTTTGCAAACCGTTAAGCATTCGATTCTGAATATGCAGGTAGTGTCAGTGGTTGAAGAGGGTCACCTGCAGAGGTTCAGAATTTCAAAACAGGGCAAGATCAACTTCAGGACCCGTGTGACATAATGTTTTCTTGCTTTCTTTTGTCTCCGAATGTGTGGACTGGCTAGTTGAAGTTGCAAGACAGATATTTATTGCATTTGATCTTGCTTTTTGGACGGAACATTTGTTTAAAACACCCAAACTATAAGAGACAACTGGATTTATTAATCTGTTTTACTTCGGACACTGTAATTTGGGATTAGTAAATGTTTTACATTCTAAGACACATTAAAACACGCACAGTCAACAGGGTTAAAATGTAGGATATTTCCTCCGAAGCCATCTAAAGCACTTTATGAATATTAGGGAAAGTTATTGATCTTCCATTATGCCTAACTTTGAGAATGATTTTGAAATTTGGAAGCGTTTGCACAAAGTTTTCTCTCTGAAATCTAGATGGTGCTGGTCTCTTGCAGAGCTTTGGATAGTTGACACCAGTCACAGCACGAAGTGTTACATTGATGAAGCAATGTATTTATTGGAGTCTTTCATACTGTATGTTAGTGAATAAACTGAGACGTGAAGTGTAAACTGATGCCATCAATTAATTTATAATAGCGTATTAATTTCACTTGTGATTTAATGTTATTCTTGAGGTCACAGGGTCTTGTTACAAACTAGTAAGAGGTCTAACTATTGTGTGGTACATGATTGTGACTCATCTGCAGGGTCATTACTGCAGTAAAGTTATTCAATTAAATATATAAACCATAAAGTTTCATTCATGTTTAGTTTTGCTGTTAACCAACAATGGGGTCATTCCCAGTTATTAGTTAAAAAAACAATCTAGACTAATACTGTTTCACGTTATGAAATTTAGAACTGATTGTTATGCAAAAATTATTTGGTATCAACTTAATAAATGCTTGTTTAAAATATTAGCTTTATTATTTACTTTGCTTATGGACAGAGAAAAAGAATGTTAAATAAAAAATTAAAGTGCTTTAAATGCCTTTACCTTTATGTACAAAAAACATTAATTGTAAATCTTTTTGCGTGTCTGTGTTTGTGTGTGTGTGTGTGTGTACTTTCTGTAAGAGCTCTGCTGACTTTGACATGCACAGTGAAGGAACAGCCTAATCATCCACAGGCAGAGTGTAGTACTTGTGCTTGTAAGATTACACATGCCTCTGTTAATGGCCCTGCAGCCCGCCATTTAGTTATCTGTAAAATGCCTTAGACTCACCTTACACAACATTACAAGATGATATGTCATTTTGACCTTCACAGAATGTTTTAGGCATGTCAATTATAAATATTTAACTATTCAAATATTTATCAACATTTTATATTGATAAAGATATTAAATTGATAAAACCAATACTAAAGTAAGCCACAATGTCTTGACCTGTTGTCCGAATGTCAAAGGCTCAATGGGGCTGTTTTCACATGGTTGCTCATTGTTTGTGCCTGGCAAGCATTGTAATTACGAGCCACACGAGGCAGGCAATCAGGTCACGGTACATCATCATGAAAATGCCCTCAGGAACAATGTTTGTCTGTCCCACTGATTGTTCGGAGCTTACAACCTGTAGTCAGGGCCCAGCACACCGTAGATTCATTGATTAGTTCAATATTTTAAGCTGCACAGAGAGATGATAATAGAATATGAAGTGCAAAAAAATAAGTGGGCCTTGTGCATGAGTGCTTATTTTGTGCTTGCTCGTTTTCTAAGTAAATAAGAAGTAGAGTTATTTAATCAAAATCAAGCTTTAGATCCATTTTAACTACTTTGTACTAATATTTAAATTAAGCACATTTATGTGTACATTAATTGTATGCTACCTATATTATGTACTTGTATATACCCGCATGTAATTACATCTGTAATTAATTTCTGTAATCTATAAATATAAAATCTATAATTACACTGTTGACTCTACCCCATAACTCATCCTTAAACCTAACCATACCGTGAAACCTGTCCCTATCCTTACACATACTGCACTTCAATAGCAGCACAAACATTTCCCAGTACAACAATAAGTATACAATACTATGAATACAATAAGTATGTTGTACCCAAACGATTTTTTTTAAATGTAAGAACATAGTAGTTAAATACAATTAATATAAAGTTGGACCCAATTTTGATATAATATCATAAGGGAATATGAAGTATGTATTTGTGAAGGACAGGGATTTAATCTGCCTTGGTGTTAGAATTGTTGCTTTTTGATTATTTGATCTCTATGCACTCTGACTGAAATATTACTTCATTAACTGTGCTTACAGCACACACTGAATTTGTTTTGTTGCAAACCACATTAAAATATGTTTTAATTAAATTTGTTTTGCTGTCCTCGTTTTCATCTGAGGTACATTGTAAATAATTATTATCCCAGTCAAGTGTATAATGCCATCACGCTTTTTCCATCTGGCTTTCTGTGTGAATTCATTATAGTTTAATAAGCCCAAACTAAACATGGGTGCAAAGTCAGCACTGAAAACATCACACTGAAACTCAGTAGCTTTCTGTTTACAATGAATTAGTCAGCGAAGGAATTCTTTTAATATTCTGAATGCTGTTCACCCAACATGGCCCTCTTCAAATCCGATAAAGCACAACATCACACTTGAAATTGGTGTCCTCCTGTGCTCTGTTAATAAACCATCTTTTGTTTATTATGTATTGTTTCTTTATCACTAGATACTGACAACATCAGTGGTATTTGTTTTAGATGACGCTGCAATTTATGATATGTGGTTTTTTGTTTTTCATACATTAATTTAATTTAAATCACTCCTCTTTTCGACCCCAGTCACTGCTAGTGTAGTTGAATAAAGTGTATGCAGTCAGTATCTATTAAGTTTTCCAGGTTAGACACAACAGCCTTAATCGTCATTCTAACTGACATGTGACTTCTTGCATCTTCCAGCTTGAGATCTGAGTGCACTTTGGCTATAGAATTTTTCTCAGGCCTGCTTCTTAATATTTCTCCCATAGGCTTGAAGTAGACTGTATTTACACTTCATCAGGTATAACGCAACAGATTTATAGCATATGCTGTACGATGCACTTGTACCACACTGTCAATTTGCATCGATTCGTCTCATGGGCATCTGTCCATGCCTGTGCCGTTCTTGTGAAATAAAGTCAGCTGTGGTGAAGTCGAGCTCCAGAGGTGGTGATTGGTGTTGCGCAGGGTGGGGGTTAGAGCATCTCCCACTGTGCTGTTCATAGCACTCCAATCTCACAGCCTGGTCTCAGCTCCTTCCAGGAGAGAGTGAATAGAAAGAGTTTGGAGTGTGTGGGCGAGTCTGATCTGCAATTAACGCTGGTTGTCAGAAAGAGAAGGCTGGCGTTTACGCCATGCTTCTGAATCACTGAGCGAAACACTTTTCCTCTCTTCCCTTCCCCCTCAAACAGGGTATTTTACCCGAGGAGGAGAAAGCATCAGGAAGCTCCAAGTAGAGAGACGCATTGAAAGCAAAGGAAGAAAGAACGTAAAGAAGACTTGAGCTGGATATTTTGGGTCCAGGACTGAGGATTGTGCTGCTTCGTTTGTTAGGGTAAGCCCATCTCTTCTTCTCTTCCTGTCAAACAATGTTGCATCTGTTTTAATTATACAGAGGCTCACTTTTTTTGTATTAAATTTAATAAAGTAAACATGATACAGTGCCTTATGGTCAGTTGACTTCTAATGTTGAGTTCCTGCCGTAGTACTCTACATGCACGATATGCTTTATATGGTGAAACTGTTGAAAACAAGTTGTTTGGCTTGTTCCAAATAGGAGTTACACTGTCCATGCTGAAGCTGTAGTGTTTAATTTGACGTTTAATTTGATGTTAGCTGAATTTAAAGTGAAACACCCTGTTCTTAAGTGTCTTATTTGAGTCAGCTGCAGCTGGCAAAGGATGCATTGTTCGGTCTCAAAGTTAGCCACAAATGTTAGTTAACAATTGGAGGCAGGACCTTTTCAAAACAAGGGTACTGGTATGTAATTTTGTTAGTCTGTACGTTTTCTTGAAATTAGATTTATTAATTTATTAATTATCACTGCTGATGATGTGAAGAAATCTATTATGTAGAGACCCAGATTGTGCAATTCTGTAAAATCTGTATGTTTCATCTGCATCAATTATCTGTAAGTTAATTGAGCTTAAGGATCTTAAGTGAAATGTTTGATGCTAGTTTGCTGTCATCCATTTGCAATATAAACCAAAACAAGTAACAACAAAACCACTCAATGATACATTTAATGACACATTTGTGCAATCTTTACTGAAAACAGGCCGTTTTCAGGGGACGTCATTGACTCTGCATTTGATGCATCATGCTCATTACTTGTTTGAATGCTCTTGTCGCAGGCCTGTTCTTTTTCCCTGAGTGTGAAGAGACTTTAGCAGTTCTGTTCTAAATATTTTTCAGATCAGCCCAATGGAATGTGCTATACTTTTGCACCATGTCCATTAAATCACGCTCGGTTTTCTTTTTGTGCAACGGCTCTCTTTCACGCTTGCTCAGAGCAGCGTGATTCATTGTTTATTGGAACTCTATCATTGAGCTGGAGATTCCAGCATTCTCCCGTGAGACCTGGAGGCAGGATGCAGAATCTTGAGCCCAGCAGATAATGTTTGAGCCATAGTTTGCTTGTGTGGGCAATGCAGACCTTTTTCCCTCCTCTGGGAACATCTCGAAGGATTTTTTTTTATTCGATAAAAGGCGTATAAATGGGCTGCTTTTATCACCATAAAGGTCAGAGTTATGAATATGCATCCACATGCATATATTCAGTTGATTTTAGTCTGCGCTGACTTCCCTCTCTATTATCTGTGGTTTTTGGATCGACTCTCTAACCCAGCGGAATGTACGATGTCCCAGCGGGGTCACCCCATAAGTAGCAGCTCCAAAACCAGAAACCTCTGACTGCCTCCTGTCCCACCACCACGCCACATTGCCGCACTTTTGATTCTAAATAAGTTACCAAAGGATATGAGGAACATGTTAGGCAAACAGAAAAACCATCATTTAAGATGTATATCAAAATATTAGCTCCTCATTTACCTTGTATGCACACACAACTGCATCTGTTGCAAGCCGTAAATAGGTTTCCACTGCTCTTGCCAAATAAAACCATCTATCAGGTTCTTAGGCTCCTCAGTTTTAGCTTTATTAGGCAGCTTCTTAATATGTAGTGATGATGATTTCCAAACCATTGGCCTGGGGGTTAGCATCCAAGTTGGCATAGGCCTCCTCACCACATGAAAATACAGCTCACTTTTTGACATGTGGATAAGATTTCAGAGTTAATATTGGTTAAATCATATTTAAAGTGCATAGCCAGTGTTGCAGAATGACTGGGGCAAAAAAGCATGCACACAATTATAATTAAATAAGAGCATGTGAGAGGGACTTACAACTGAGAATTATCTGGCTAGACACACGTCAGCTGAATGTATTCATGTTTCTCTATTTGTCACTACCTAGAAAAGCCGCTGGGTCTGTCTGGGTCATCAAAAACAAATTTAGTCAAGAATGCTGGGATAAGTTGTCAGTGTTACCCAACCAAAACGTTTATAAACACAAACTTTCTACCATCTTTGTAGATTAAAATATGTTGTGAATGTGCAAGAACTTTATTCAGTTTATCAATAATCTCCATTTAACTTCTGACATTCATTAAAGGCTATTAAACTTTAATGACCAGCAGAAGTTTAATTGAGACTCTGTAGTCTCAGAGTGCCATAGACACACTGTATCAAATTTCTATTTAAACAATATTGAGATCATGTTTAATATTGTGAGCATTTCAAAGTTTCTAGGGAACATTGTATTGTTAGGTTCAGTTTGTAATTTTGTACTGGCATTGGCCAAGCAATTGACCAATTTGGTATTTCCATGCATAAAGACGCGGCATTAGAAACCCATTGGTTTCTGACCATACATGTTTGATGTAACAGCATGTTTAATACCAGATCTACCTCTTTAGCACAGCACGATGGGAAAGCTACACCTGCATTGTCTAAAGTAACAGCTAGCGTTGACCTTTCGACTGCTCTGCCCTTGGCTGTGACCTCTGGTGGTAAGCCACCTATACGGTCCACTCAGCACATGTGCTGCTGAGCAGTGCAGAGCGGCTTAAGGATTGACAGCCTCTTTCCTGTCTCCTTCTCCCTTCCCGAAGATGCGGTCATGCTTGACGACCTGGCTTCAGGTGTCTCTTTCGCTCAAGGCCGTGGCTGGTCCTTGGCATCACGGGTGTGAGGCTGGAGCCAGAGCAGCAGCCCAAAGCTGCTAATCCTCTTTCCCTACTGATCCTCTTCCTCTCTGCCTCCTCACCCTCTCAGGGTTAAGAGGGCAGCTTAGGGAGAAGTCCCATGTTACTCAACACCAGGCCAAAACAAAACAAAACCTTCAAGTGCTGAACATTAATCCATGCAGTCCATGGAGGGTAATTTACCGTAGATTATCTCATTTTGCGGGTCAGCGATTAGCCTTGACACAAGCTTCATTATGAACTCCTATGAGTGCTAATTTATCTTGAAGTGCCACTGTGGTGAGGATTATGTCTTTTATCTGTTGTTGTACTTGTCATCAGAGTGCCTTTTTATCATTCTGGGACCCAGCAAAACATTTTTGTCCTCTGTTGGGGACATTTAAATTTTTTTTTTATTATTTATTTATTTTAGTGTTGTGTTGTAGAAATATCAGTTTTATAGTAAACTAAAGACATGCATCATTTTACAAAATATTTCTATTTCAAATAAATGCTGTTCTTTTAAACTGTCAAAAAAGAATCCTGAAGAAATATTAAAGAATGCTGAAAAAAAATATCATAGTACTGTATTCACAAAAATAAAGACATTTTTATTGAACACCAAATCACATATCAGCGTATTAGAATGATTTCTCAAGGAACATGTGACACCGAAGAATGGAGTAATGGCTGCTGAAAATTCAGCTTTGCCATCACATGAAAAAAGTATATTTCAAAATATATTAAAATGTAACATTATTTTAAACTGCACTAATATTTCACAATACTGTATTTCTGATTAAATAATTGCAGCCTTTGTGAGCATAAGATACTCTTCCTTCTGCTGACCAGCTTTTTGAAGATGCTGATTTCATTTTCCAGCAGGATTTGGCACCTGCCCACACTTAGTACAAGTTGCCCCAAAAGCACATACATCTGATTTACTTTAAATTAAATCTTGAATTGCTTTCTGAGCATAAGACCGAGCACATGCGAAAGAATAATTTTTAAAAGCCTGTGAAAGTCCTCTCTCTCAGCCCTCCATTTGTCACGTGATGTCACTGAGGGTACACGTAAGCAAGTGTGGCTTTGAGGTGGGCTTGTGTGAATGTGTGGTAGAGACAGACATGTCTGATGGCTCGGAGGAGTGACGCAGACTGCACCTGTGTTCTGCTGACCCCCCCCCCCCACTGTCTCTCATTACCTCTGCTCTGTGGGCACTGATATGTGCTTCAAACTGCAGCCGTGCACTGCTCTGTGTGCTCCGTGTGCTCAGGATATCAGCATTGAATGCTATTGTGAACACACCTTAAGAGAGAAACATGTCTTAATAGAACCATACAGTAATGTTGTGCTTATATTGTTTTGAGCCGACATCCCTTCTGGCTTGTTGTTTTTCTCTTGTATCATAGTGGGTGAGTTTTGAATGTGATGTTGTTTTCATGTCACATTATTGTTTTCTATCATCACTGTGTTTGTAGTTTTAAAGAATTGTTATCGCATAATGGCACATCATCTGTCATTCATGACAGAGTTGTAATGCCAGAGTGTCTGTAATGCTTTCAGCTCAAAGACAAGCACTCCTTTTGAAGACAAAATACCTCTATTTTTTATTCCTACTAGTTATACTTACTTCACAATTAGTGATGGCATGTATAGTATAGTATAGTAATCTATAATTTTTGTTTTGCTGTCACACATTTGATCAAAGTGAGATTCATTATTCTCAGATATTCCCGAATTGCAGTTTATATCAGACACTAGTGCTGGGTGAAATAGCTAGAAGAAAAAAACTCTTTATGACGTTCAGTAAATATCTTAATATTAATTTCTTAATATTTTCTTAATATTAAGAATAAATATCTTCATATTTATTGATTGAGGAACTGTCAATAAGAGCAACTGATCAACCATTGTAGCAAATTAGATTTGAAATGTTTAATGCAAAAAGTCTAGATAAAAATAAGCAAGGCATATTTTCCAAAGTTTTAACTAAATATGAAAAATGGTAAAAGAAGTATAGGCAAATAATTTTTGTTTATATGCAATGATATAACAATACATAATAATAAACAACATTTAAATATCTGCATATTTTTTAATAAAACTTTTTAAAATGTCACAGAGACTATTTCTTTAGCTGATGAATTATTTGATTGACAAGAAATACATTAATCATAATTTTGAATTAGTTAATTGAAATGGACAGTTTGATTAACAGATATTAATTTAATTACCAACTCAAATGCAGCTGACATCAGAGGCTAAATAAAAAGTGCATTAAAATCATCACAATGTTCACAATGTTGCTTCGTTTTATAGTGGCAGCAAAAGCTTTGCAAATAAATTGTGAAAATTCAATAAATTGCCCAGCCCTATGTCACAGTGAACTGAAAGAATGTTTGGCATGTAAATCATAATAGCAAAACCATCTATTGTCCTGGGTGTGTCTTTTTTTTTTTTAGCAAGACTTTCCCTTTTTGCCAGAAGCACAGTTCTCTTTAAACTCACTTGAACCTGACAGGATGCTAAAATGATAATGCTAGATAGAGTAATGCATTCAGTCATGAAGGAAATAAAACTATGATTAATTACTGATGAAAAAGATCCTTCCAAAAAATGTTGTTTGTTTTGTCACACTGTATCAGTTAATCATAAATGAGCACTGTTGCATTTCAAGTCATGTCAGAACCTGTAGCACAGTAGGAAATAATGCAGCTGTGCTCCACAAACAGGAAGAAAAGGGGCCCACATCCGTGTTTTTCCCAGTTGTTGGAGAGATTTGGTGAGTTTGTGGTTGCAAAAGGATATAATCGATGTGATACATGACAGTCAGGGAGCCATACTGTAAATTTTTATTAGTGGACATTTAATTATTGACATTCCTTCTTTGGTTTTCTACTTTGGATTGAAGTTTTAGTCTGATCACGAGCCACTGCGAGAAGAAAGAGAAACTCATGCTGGTGATGAGGCCATTATATCATTGTAATGACAGCCAGATATGTTCTGAATATAAAATGATAGAATTACTCTCTTTTGTACTGCGCGATTCCTCTCTAACCCTAAACACATGTCCGATCTGTCTGTGAACCCTGCCGATATACTTTTGGCACACTGTCACATCTAACTGTGAGGGAGTTTTAAATTACCCTAATCCCCTGAATTTGCAAAGACATAATTCCAGTAATGTATGATTCCAGTGATTTATCAAGGCCACCTGGAATATTTTCCATCTTTCCACTGTCTGCAGCACACTGATAGCAGGATGTCCATGTAAAAAGCTCCATCCTGGATGTAAATGGAGCTCTTTGTCTTAACTGTGCTGAGAGGGAAATTGCCCGTGCTTTTAGATCCATATTCAGCTCAACGCTATTTCAATGGGGTCTTTTATTTTACTAGTGTTCAGCTGAAGAATTTGACTATAGCCGGGCCCTCTTCCATCTTGATTTTTATTCTGTTGCCGGATGGAAACAATCTCAAGCTTCAGAGAAACATCAGCCTGTTTTCAGTTGAATTCAGCACATTTCATTGCCGAACTTAATGATTTAAAACCAGTATGACATGACTTGACTGATAACAGTATCTGCTAGCTTCAGGTGGTTTGACTGTCGTGGAGATTTTCTCTCCATAGTCTTGTATCCTGTTCTGAGCCATAACTGAATATTGTGAATAGTTAACCATAGTAAATCTCTGTAGCATGTACATGTTTTATTAGGTTTCCCCTTTCATTGATTTTGCATAGTGATGAGATTAACTCTTAACAGGTCAGCAGTG
The DNA here is from genome assembly GCF_001515605.1 of Sinocyclocheilus anshuiensis. Classification (NCBI taxonomy): domain Eukaryota; kingdom Metazoa; phylum Chordata; class Actinopteri; order Cypriniformes; family Cyprinidae; genus Sinocyclocheilus; species Sinocyclocheilus anshuiensis. Next base: position 2,318,150 of record NW_015541011.1, on the reverse strand, counting down.
TCCGTCTATTTATCACTCTGCTTGCCATGCCGATACCCTGATATCGCCGTAAAGCAGAGGAAGCATGGCGAGATTGGTACGGGCTGAAAGGCTCATTCGTTGGGAACCGATATGAAGTAGTTGACCTCTGCCATGTAAGGAGAAAGAAGTGGAAGCCAGGAGAGGGAGGTATCAGTTTTACAGGCATGACATCACCCTCCCTCTGGTGCTGGCACTTTACAGTGAGGGAAAACATGACGCCACTCCCTCAGTAAAAGTCTGAGCAGTTAAAACACAGCGAAGTACACAGAACAATAAGATGCACATGTGACTTTATTTTGGTGAAGGGTTTTACAAATACAGTAATATGGGTCAGTCTTGAAATATGGTCACTGGCAAGTGTTATAACTGGTTATATGCAAATTTTCCTGGTTTTAATGTTAATAAATTTCATTTTAGTGAAGTCAGAAAACTGAGGGCACACTATACAGTGATTGATTCCGCCAAGTGTACCATGTCATGTCACTGTGTTCTCAAACTCTTTGGTTGTACTACACCCGCAAGTGCGTACAGTTCTGCTTGTTGCCAGCTTTCTCTCTCTCTGCTGATCCAGGTGAAATAGAACTCGGGGCCTGGTATCTCAGCTGCTCTGTGGCCATACTTGGCCAGCATCTCTGACACCCGGGGTCTTTATCTCTCGCTTGGCCTCCCTCCCCCTCTTCGCCGATCGGCTGTCTGTCAGTGGCTTTGCTGCTAGCCTGCTTCAGAGCACACATGGGAAGAGAGCTAGGCCATCACTAACCACCCAGTCAGGCCACAGGCTATCAGGAAACAGTTGGGCTGAAAAGATTCCTGGGAAGGCAAACAGCAGGGCCTCAATCGCGGGCACAATGTCACACTAGACCCCTTTGTCTCTGTACTTTGTCTTTAAGCTAGTTTTATTGACATTGACGATAGAAATGAGACATGTCAGGTCGGGCTCTAACCTGCATTTCCCATCAACCTATATGTCACATCTCTAGCCCCTTTCTTTCATTGGAGTGTCTGGACCTTAAGTGGCACATGTAGTCAGCAGTATGTAAGTCCTGTCGGATTCAGTGATTAATTCGTTTATCAGACGCTCTCAGGAATATTGGTATCGTGTTCCTAAACCAATCTTTGCACTTTGTTTCTCTGCGCATTTGAGAACTCATTAGAATAAGGCAACTGAAAGATTTGCTTTACCTAAAGAAAGCAATATTTGTTATGCTACACAGACCAAAGAATTCCCGCTAACCGTAAATCAAACATACGCAAACAATGCATATCTTCATTAAGTTCATTGTGTAGAGTTAAGAGAGACTGCATTTAAGAGTCCATTAAAGAGCAGCGTTTTCTAAAGCAGTGCCTCCATTGTACTGTACATTGCATAAACACCAGTACAGCTGCAAGCAGATATCTATATTTTAAAATTGTTTTTGTGCTGAATGGAGGAAGTACAAATCATCACGGCTGCCTCTCCAGAGCATGTATGCTACGGTGACATTCTTTTCTCTCATTTTGTCTCCTCTATTTTCTCAAACTATTTCTCATCAGGCGGTCTTGTACTGCAAAACAAAGAGCCAGTGGTTTTAACCTTCCGCAAAACTTAACAACAGACTTCAGCAAAATAACACTAAGTGGATTCTACCGTTTCAGCCCAGAATGAAATTAAAAGAATAGTTTGACTTGCCAAATAGATGGATTTTTTTGTGACAGTCTCTTGAAATTATAGGCAACTCTGCAATTGTATTTTTCTTCAAGGGCCCCAGAGAAAGATGCAGCTTATGGCTTGGGTTGCCATCATGTAAAAAATCACACAAGGGGAAGAATTTTTATCCTGAACAGCTTTTTGCTTTAGATTTCAAGCAAATGACATTGTTACTGCTTTCTTTTCTTTAATAGAATGTATTTTTTTTTATCTGCTACGCTGTCTGTGTTTGTCTGTTGAGAGATTATTGTGCATCAGTCTTTCTATATATATATATATATATATATATATATATATATATATATATATATACAGTGGGTACAGACAGTA
>NW_015541011.1:2314053-2315364 GCF_001515605.1 Sinocyclocheilus anshuiensis | reverse complement strand
TGGCTGCAATATAACAAAGAGTGAAAAATTGAAGGGGGTCTGAATACTTTCCGTACCCACTGTATATATATATATATATATATATATAAAAAATCTCATCAGTTCACAACCTTTCACAGTTTATGAGTCATTGGCATCTATGCTGCCTGTATTGCATAAACCTTTTACATAATGGAGTATTGTAGAACAGTGGGATTGAAGAGGAATGAAATGTCATAGGGAAAGAGAATAGTATCAAATTTATTGCAAGCCGTTCTTAAAGTTTTCTTGTAAAAAGCTAAAGTATCTCACAGGTCAGGCAGCTGTGACAGCTGGAGTTCTAAAGTGAGGATTTTTTGTTTTATTTGGCTGCAGAGATTACCGTAGTTATTGTACTGTAGATGGTTTGTCAATTGCTGATACCTAGATTTGTTTTTATATATTTTTTAATTTTATATTTTTTAGCACCGGTGCTTTAATAGCATGCTAACAGCATGCTGTGTTTTAGTTGTTAGACGTTTTGTGGTAAAACCCTCTTGGAAAAGTGGCGTCTTTAAATCCATCCCCTTTAAAGCACAACTGTACTCTAAGTAGGCAACTCACTAGGTTTTGGAAAGCAGTCACAGTATTGTCACGGTATTGTGAATTTTCAGTGATTTGTCAGTTTCTGTGAGTTGTGTGCGCATTATGCATTAAAGGCACAATATGTAATTTTCGCCGCTAGAGGGCGCGTATTCAAAATAAACAAAGAGGCAAAGGTGTAGTTTGATGACGCCGTGACTGGGTGTGGAATCATGGGAGTTGTCGTCTTCATCCCCACAGCCGATGCAATCCGACGGGACTCGGGCAGAAATCATGTTCATGGATGAGCTAATGATTTATTAACGTAGTAGAATGAAGCAGGGTGAGGCTGAAAGCCGTCGAAGCGAAACGAAGCCGCTGAACGAGCGCGACACACGGCTCGAAAGCAGCGGAGCTTTTATTATGCCACAGTCGACCGCTTCCGCTCCTTCCGGTCGTGCGTATGTGGGGGGAAAAAAAGCAGTGCTGTTTTATCATACTAGATACATTTGAAAGTTCTGTTATAATGCTACTCTGTGCGGTTGTCACCGGTCTAATAAAACGCACAACATATTAAAGCGTCTTTGGTGTTTCCATGTTTTCTACAAAACAAAATGTATTTTATGGGGTTATGACGTCATTGGCAGGTGACACAATGACACTATGGACACGCTCCATGTCACTAGTTTAAATCCAGAGAAATAAGCAGTTTTAACATTCTTCGAAACATTTGGGATAATGTAAGTACACAAGTCAGCAAAATATATAACA
>NW_015541011.1:2288224-2313991 GCF_001515605.1 Sinocyclocheilus anshuiensis | reverse complement strand
TTCTCTGGATTTAAACATTCTTTGAAACATTTGGGATAATGTAAGTACACAAGTCAGCAAAATATATAGCACTGTTCTAGTGGTTTTGATATTTTAATAAAAAAATCTTACATATTGTGCCTTTAATGCACGGCATCTTTAATACTCATGCTTCACTGTTCCCTGAGGAGGAAAATCTCAATTCATCTCCCCTGTTTATCATTTCTGAACTGAGATCTGTGCAACATCAAAAGACCGCCATGCCAGTTAACACAGCTCACAGGGTGGCTCTGGGCAAAATTGGGGGTAGTTCTGAGGGTGGGCAGACACTTTGTGCATCAGTGGGGGATTAGTTATCTCTGGTGATGACTCTCTGATGGACAGTCATGCAAAGAGAGCCAGGAACACATGCCATCACTTCATACAAGTCAAGAATAATTCTTTCTTGCAAACATCTAGAGATCACACCGACTGTGTGTGTGTGTGTGTGTGTGTGAGAGAGTGAGAGAGAGAGAGAGAGTGGGTGAGAGAACGAGAGAAAAGTCAGAATAAATCTTTGTAAAAATCATGTAATTGAAATGAATCACACAGAGCATGTTTCATTTATCAACAGATTTATAAAAATAATACAAAAAACAAAAAAACTTGAAAGATTAGTTGAATCTGAAAGTTTTAGTGCCAATGTTTGACCTGTGAACTCCTGTTGTAATTTTACAGTCTATAACCTTTTACAAAAAATGTACAGTCAAAGAGCATATTTAAATAAAGTTTAATAATACTCTTGAGAGACTCACCAAAGTGGGGAGTAAGAAAAATCCTATGCTGACTTTTGTGTCAAGACATTGTGTCAGCACATTGACATACTGTCATAATGGATTTTGCTGATGAAATTATTTTCAAGACAAGCTCACAGTTTTTTTCTTTTTGATTTCTCTTGTGATGGAAATGTTGAGTGAGCTGGTGTAGATATGATGTCAAAGATGATCACACATCAGTCAAAGACCCTGCTATTTTAGTGGTAAGCTTTGTTACCCACTTAAAGAGAACATGAAATTGCATTCACAACTCTTTTTACTCCTGTGATGACACATTTCTGAGTGAAATAGTAATAATAAAAAAATAATAAGGGCTTAATTTTATGCATCGGAAATTGATTGGATCATAAAAAGTGGGCTTTCCATAAATTATAATTGTTTATCTTAAAATAATATTTTAAAAACACACTGTTTTAATAAATGTCTGATCTCAGTGATTCATCAGTGCATAGTACTGTACTGTAAAGAAAAGATTGATGTTTTTATAATTTTTTTATCAAAATGTTAAAACTTGCTCCACCTTTGAAATTACTTTTCTTTTCTGCTGAAGGTCGCTTGGGTGAAAAAATAAAAACTAATTGAGAAAATGATGCGAAGAGATTTTTCTTTTAAAGATAATTTCCCACTGGAATAGTTTCATTCGGAAATGTCACATAATGGAAGCTAAACGAGTCTGTCATATTGTTGTCTTTACTGTAGATCATGATAAATAAACTCTCTTGCCACAAATTTTTTTTTTGCTGGAAGTAGGCCAATATAGTTAAACGTTGAACACAGTGTGTTTTAAGTATTCAGTTGTTTAGTTGATACCCTTTTAAAGACCTCTTCACTAAACTGATGGCTTGGAGTTCCATCACTTTTATTATAGACTCCAAAATCATAGATCCCAGTCACAATTAACCTGAGCAAATGTTCACCTACACAGGAAAAATGGCGGAGTTGTTTTTCCAGAGTTAATCTTTTTTTCCTCAAAAATAGTTGTTTTTACTCTATTTTGAGTGTACAGAGTAAAATGTGTCAGTAGAGTGGGAGCAAAATTATAGAGTAACTGTGACTCCTCCCCAAACTGTTCTCCTCCCTTCGTTGATCCGCCATTACTGTTAATCACGGCCATCGACCGCTGCTGCTTGTGGGTTCACTGTATCTTTATTCATGCTGTATTTTGACTTTAACTGTAAAAATGTGTTTTCATCCTTTCACAGACTGTTACCAGTATCCAAGGGCACTTGGATAGCATTGGAGAGTCTCCAGCTGTATCTACTTGTTGGGCTGAAGAGAAGTAGGGTCCAGTCTTGTTTTATTGTAATTGTCCAACATGCTCTACCCTGTAAGGCCTCTAATTCACTGGCCTGTGTTGATGAGCTTTTCAAAGCTCACTTTGTCTTAAGAACTTCATACTGTCAGGAATTGACCATTGTGTATAGCTTTCTGTAAAACACTGCCTATGATATAGATGCTGAAACCATCAAGTGATCATAATCACAAGTGAATTAAATGTAATACTGTTTAAATAGGAGCTTGAAAAATAAAATTGAGATATGAGTATACAGTTTGTTGTTGACTTTATTTTCAGATTGAAAAATACGTTTTTCATTTATATTTTAGGGCTTTTGAGGATAAAACATGAAGGGTGTAATTTAGAAGATTAACTCTGGATAGAGTTAGTTATTCATTAAAGTTCACTCATAATTGATGATAAACAACTCTGGAGGGGAGGTAAATTGTGGTAGAGTAAATTTGACTTTCCTCTGAACAGAGTTAAAAAGTCGCAGAGTCCATTTCTTTTACCTCTGAACTGAGTAAAATAGTACAAGAGTTAATTTAAAAAAACACTAAATAGAGTCAAATATAACAGGAAAGAGTAAAATATTAACACTAAATTGAGCAAAATGAACTCTGGAAAAACAACTCTATCAAAAGAGTAACTTTTACTCTTTTCAGAGAGGGACCAAATGTTATCTGGCATAGAGTAAAATTTTCTTACATTTTCTTAAATTTTACTCGGGCAAATTTACTGTGTACCCAGTGCAGTGGTCTCCCCACATGAAATAGATCTAACTGTTCGGAGAGGGTCATCGCTTTATCCTTGAGAAACTGAGAATCCATTCATTGGCTCGGCTTGGAAACCTGACTGACGCAAATGGATCACTGGGAATATGAGTGTCCCAGCAGTAATTATGTTACAACGCAGCTACCGCACACGACCAGAGGGTAGGGGGTGGGTGGTGGTGAAGAGAATAGTGATACTTCTCTTGTTTCATTACAGTGAAACAGTTTTTTTTCCCCTCTTTTGTCCTTTTCTTATTGCCTGTCATATTCACACACACACAGATAGTGCACAACGAGTGCCTGCTTTAAATCAGTCATGACATTTACCATGTGCTGAAGAGTGAACTTCACAGTAGCACGTCACACCTATAACGACTGTGCAATCAAAGGGTAGTTTTAAGTGAGGCTAGTTGCACTATTTCTTCTTTTCTGCTTGTGACTTTCTACATTTTCAGATGTCTTTGCCATTTTTTCTCTAAAATATTGAGCAAGTGCTGAAAGAAAATGATGTAATGGATGATCAAGGCGGGGACAGAGGTGGGAACAAGAGCCATATTGAAGTTTTCTCCATGGCTTTTTCAGCACGGCCCCCAAGGCATCTTCTCAGTCAAAGTCACCTTGTGTAGTCTGCCCCTCTCCCAGCTCTCGACCTTGCTAATATCCTTGATTGATTGTGGGCACGTCTAGTGTGCGCTCTGCATTTGCTCACTGTGAATGTAGCATGTTTGTATTTGTATGTTTGTATAATTTTAAGTAATAGACATTCTATTCATGACGATAGCGTAGTTTCTAGTATATTTTTAATGTAAATTTTGGAATATCGGTGGAAAAATAGCATTGGATTCATAGTCTGAAGCTAAAAAAATCGGAGTCTGTGACCATCATACACTACGCGATTTTCTATGAAATCTGTCAACTCAAATCCGCAGAATGGCTCTGACTTTCGGCAACTAGCATCAACTTCTCCAGACTGTAAATCGGCAAAAATCTGGGTACGTTGTGCCATATACTCCAGCATTTAGTGATTCCATCCAGTCAGAGGATAGCAAACATGTTTGATATTTTGAGCAAATTTTAGAACACAGAACACACATTGTTTTTATTGTCACGTGTCTCCTAGGAACAAGGCTCATTTTTCTGTGTGAGTTTGTTGTGATTGGAGTGACTTTAAAGTCTGGTAGTGTATGATCCTCATTCGTTTAGTGTATGATGCCCAGTTTTTCCTCTGTGATTACTTACAAAGTCAGTAAGTGTATGATGCCTATCGTTTTAAAATCTGTTCAGATTTTAAAAGTTGTGTAGTTTCCAGCCTTAAGATGTGAATAACATTTCCAGATTGCATAAAAAACTTAATCGAGGTTGATAAAAGTTAAATTTTTTTATCCATTCATCTATCCATTCTCCAAACAGCTTTTCCTATATGTGACCCTGGACCACAAAACCAGTCTTAAGTCGCTGGGGTATATTTGTAGCAATAGCCAAAAATACATTGTATGGGTCAAAATTATTGATTTTTCTTTTATGCCAAAAATCATTAGGATGTTAAGTAAAGATCATGTTCCATGAAGATATTTTGTAAATTTCCTACTGTAAATATATCAAAACTTAATTTTTGATTAGTAATATGCATTGCTAAGTACTTCATTTGGACAACTTTAAAGGCGATTTTCTCAATATTTCGATTTTTTTGTACGCTCAGATAGGGTTGGGCCGATAGACGATGCCATCGTCCATTGCCGATGGCTGACAGACATCACGATGTTGAGCCGGCATTGTGATCTCTCCCCCCCCCGTACCCCCCGCAGTCTGCCGCATCCTATCGTCCATCGCCAATGGCTGATAGACATCACGATGTTGAGCCGGCATCGTGGCCCCCAACCCCCCCGCAATCCAAATACCATGTTCGTTCTACGTGTCATGTGTACTACGGAACCCCTAAAGGGAATAAATAGCCTACGAGATGGGAGGAAAGAAAAATATTTCAATACTTTCTCTCGCAATTATATCGTTGGGTAATTACACTAAATTGCGGGCATCAGGGAGCCACTACTACTATGCAGGGCATTGAAACCACTTTCGAATGCGCGATCTCATTTTACTTTCACTTTCACTTTCGAGATTCGCGATCACACGGACTCTATACTATGGAGCGGCAGTACCTACCACACATTTTACAAGATTAGATATTTGTCAGTGGTGCTCAGTATCTGCAAATCATTCGCCATTGTCCTATCAGTCATCTCTCCTTACTCTGTGAATGTGGTAAGTGAATTTGTACTGTAATGTAATAGTCTACCGCTAGCAAGCGGCTAACCATGTCCCTCTAGTGGATCCGTAGAACGTGTTATTTGTTTTCCATGCCTTTCTGCATACGATTCACGCTTCGGGCACACCTTCTAACCCCGCCCCCCGATGTCATTGTCCATCACGATGTTTCACTGTAGACGTCGTCTGATGCCAATTTGGTAGACATCGCCCGACCCTACCCTCAGATTCCAGATATTCAAATAGTTGTATCTCAGCCAAATATTGTGCTATCCTAACAAACCATACATCAATGGAAAGCTCATTTATTCAGCTTTCAGATGATGTATACATCTTCAATTTCAAAATTGACCCTTATGACTGGTTTTGTGGTCCAGGATCATATATAGGGTCACGGTTAATGTTCTATTAATTTATTAATTAATTGTTTTATTTATGAACTTAGGCTGTTGCTTTTTATTAACTATAAATGAAGTAATTGATTACATTTAATAAATGCCAGTTTCTATTTTGCTGTTTTAATCGCAAATTGCTTAATACATTTTGATGCATTAAAGTCGCAAAATTGGATAGAAACTGATTAAGAAAGTTAAAGGCAGCAACAAGGTGAACAGAAGTGATTCAAGTTAATGATAATTGGCGCTTTGAGATGACATAGGTAACATTGACTGACACTTACCTATAAATGTAAAAACCTCTTCACAGTTGGTAAAATTTAAAGAATACTGTGTAAAAGAAACCTGATTAATAATGCATTTTAGGGATTTTCTCTCTTGTGACCGTGCCTGCTGTTATTACTGCCATTCAAGCCTGGGAGAGTTTGGATGTGGTGATGACATTTTGGAGGTGAGAAGTGGCTTTCTCTCGCTCACCTCCCTGCCTCTGACATTGAGCTCTCCCCTGTTATAGTTATACACGAGCTGTGCGGAAGATCGTCTCGGCTGGCATTGATCCGGACAGGGAGTATAGCACGGTCAGAGGAGAGTTGTTGAATGGAGCGTGAAGTCATTAGCAGAGATTAACCACCCAATGGCTGCCTGCTCAGCAGTATCAGAGAGCTACTCATCAAACAAACGCTATGAACAACATCTATATCACAGAGATAATGACAGAGATCAGACTGATGAGACGCAAAGCAAATTTAGAATCTGTAAACATCTGCAGAGGGTTTGAATGAGGGATTTGCAGTATCAATGGTGCAAAGTTGATATGTGTCAACTTGTTTTCTTGGAAATGTCTTTTTTTGGTTACACAGGACTTTGTTTCTCAGAACTGTTTAACGGTTTCCAAATACAGCTTTTTGTTTGGGTCAGCCAAGGATAGACACAGTCTTCCGTCACATACGTAGTAACTTGGAGCTCTAGGGATAAGTCTTTAGATCATATTTCACTAATAGTATTGTATAAAGTCCCCTTTAAGGAAATATTCACCTCCTCTGTCGTTTTCCGCTGTGTGAAATGAAACTTGCTTATTTTTAATCACATCCTTCCTTTTTGTGACGCAAACTGCAAGTTTCCAGATTTAAGCATGACATCAGCTTTGAATGACAACAAGACGAGTTTAGAATTAGTCACATTTTTAAGAACATCAGTCATTGACATATAAGATTTAGCATGCAAATGTGGCCTCCTAGGTTTTATTGTGTGCCAATATATCGCAAAATCTATCAGATTGATCCTGTTACGTCTAAATTAGATTCTCTAAAGCCGTTTTATATATGATCATTTAGTTTTTCTCCTCAAGCATTATCTACACACCCTGCCCTATTTTGTTATTCTGTTCTCTTATTATATTTTGCATAATGAAATGCTGAAATATAAATGTAGAAAATCTCTAGTTCACGCCTGTGTAAGATTCCTCATATTTCAGTCTCCCCTCCAGGGCACTTTTTTTGTTGACATGTACATATGTACCATTTTCCTGAAACAGTGCTCATAACCTGATCATCTCAACTTGAGAAGAATGTGGAATGTGTTTCAAACTCATTTGTCCTGCCGCATAACATCACCTTAAGCCATGTTTTAAAAGGAAGTTAACATGGTGTGAAAAGTTCGTTACGAGTGAGCGCGTGCAGCGTTATTCCATCTGCGCTCGCACACGCTCCTTCTCCGAGCCTCATTTTCACTCATTTCTTCACGCACACCCCTTTGCTGGATCTTATTAATTATATCTCATTAGTTGCCTTGGAAACAGAGGTGAGGGAATGTAGAGACTTAACAAGAGAATGAGAAGATGAGAAGATGAGAGCCAGAGAGAAAGAAGAGCGTGCTGGAGTCGCCTGCGAAATGGCCCTGGTTGTAAACATAATAAACATGGTGGGAGAATACACAGGAGATGGACTTGTGTAGTTGTTTAGTCTCCTACAGACCGGAAGATAACAAGGGGAAGGATCAGAGCAGATGCTTGTCCCAATGGCGCCTTTTCCCCCTTTCTTCTCTCTCTCTTCCTCTCGCTTTCTCTTTCCCACCCTGTCTAGTTCTTTCTCTAATGTCTCTGGCTGCCATTGGCTGGCTGCTATTGGTCATCTGAAGGGACTTGAAAAACAGGAAGTTGAGGAGCAGGATGTAGGGAGTGCGCTCTGCCCACAGCTTGTTCTGGGATGTTGAGCTTTCAGGGCGGCTTTGAACAGGAAACTACGCTGTCATGGTGGTGTCCGAGATTCTGGACACTGTCTGAAAAGTAGTGACCCTCTCTTCTTTTTCAAGTGCCGTCACTAGGTTTCACTTTACACATTTGAAGTAAGGTAGGGAGGATTTTTTTATATTGATATTGGATTTATATTGCCAGATGCTGTTCACTAAAAATTCAGTTTACTCCTATAATAATTCAGTAGTAATTTTATATATATATATATATAAAACGTGTATATATAGTTTATTAATTTTTATTTTAATATATTTTTTTTGTTATATTTTTTTACATTTTCACATTTTCAAAAAGTTAACATTTAAAATAAAAACAAGAATTCAGAATTAGCCATTATGAAGTAGTCAATTTATGCATGATCTGTGATTTTTGTTTTTAATTATTAAAAAAAAATTAAATTAAAATTGTTTTATTTTTGGCATCATTTTTTATTTGCCAGAAAAAAATACTTTTAATACTTTATACTTTTAAAATACTTTTGGACTCCAATTGAATGTGTAAACAAACTTTTTTCAATGGAAAACACTTTCACACTTGTTGAGCTCTATAAATATACAGTACATGGAAGTTTATTTGTAGCCTGTAGTCACTCATATTCTTGATATGTTTTCAATATAGTTCAGGAAACCCCAGTTTAAACAGATAAGGGATTAGAGGAACACTCTCCAAAATGATAGGTTTGTGTAAAAGTGAGGTAGTAATGGTTTGGCGGGCAGATGAGGGAACACAGTGTGTGAGTGTGTGTATGTGTGCGGTAATTACGGTGGGAGTAGGGCATGTTTTATTGAGTGTGAAAAGGCCTGACCCCAGTACCAGCCCTCCCACTCTCACATTGGTGTGTTCCGAAGGGAGAGACAGTGAGATGCCTGTCACTAACACACGGCTTGTTTTTCTCACATACACACACACCCACTCGCTCACGCATGCACAACGCAATCATTTACATTCATATAGACCCTCTCATCATGGGATCATCTCAGTTACAATACACAATCCTCCCGAGCAGTATGAAGGATATGGGAGTTAACTTGTTTATAAGACAAGGGAGTGTCAGCATGTCAGGTGGGGCCTCTCCTCTTCACATCTTGAGCTGTGTGAGATGTTTAATATCTCACATGGAAACCAAACCTATATTACGTTAGACAAGAGAAGTTTTCTCAATGTGTGTGAAAGAGTGTGTTTGCCCCATATGTACACCTGTGTTCGTTCGTGAGCAAGTGAACAACCCATGTGTAGCGAGGTCAGGGTCAGCGCAGTGAGCACATGGACATGTCTCACTAGAGATCGGCTTTGCTGTGCACATTCTGTGGGTCATGTACTCCTATTGATTTTCATGTCAGGCCCTGGCAGTTGCTCCTATAGAGACATATTCCCTGCTGATTGATCATAGTGACTGCAGATGTTTGATAAGCAGCTTTCAAAAATGCTGGACTGGTTTAAATCAAGATAAACTTTTGACCAGGTGCACCGCATCAAGAGAGCGCATTTGGAATGCATTTTTTGCAAATATATTATTGCATGTTTTACTCAAGAACTGTACTGTTGCCACAAATTACATCACATGTCACATTATCTTAATGTTCACATAGTTTTACATTCTCTGCTGTTCATTTTTGGCTTAATAGTGTGCAGTAAAAGAGTGTGTAATATTCAGGAGAGCTGATGTAATCAGCGGTGGTTTCGAATTGCTGGCTCTGCTGCCCATGTCCTGGAGTGCTGGTGTGATCCAACAGGCCCTTAGTGGATCCCACCCACAGCCAGCAAGCCCCAGTGCCTCCACCCTACTTTTCTATAAACTCAGCTCAGACAGTTTTTTTTTTTTTTTTTGCTTATTGTGTTTTTTATGTGATTTCTGCTTTTGAATTCAGCTATGAGGTTACTACATACAGTATCTTTTATGCTGATCTGAGGTAAACCGTAATAAACCACACTGACCACAGTCACAAATTGTGACTGCAAGAGAGGCAATTTCATGTAAGTTTCATGTAATCTTTAATAGGGATACGCTGATATGAAAGTTCTGGCCAATACTGATAAACTGATATTAAAATTCACATATTAATACACAATTTTGTCTAAATTATTCATTTTATATTGCAAGTAAATTTATTTTGAGATATGCTAAATATTAGACTACATTTATTATTACTAAATTATCTGTATGTGTTTTTCTGTGCAACACAAAAGATATTTAAAAATGTGTTTTTTTTTTTTTGTAAATAAATACAATGAAAGTAAATGGGGTCCAATTGTTGTCTGAACCTCAAAATTATTCCTTTTTTGTGTTCTGCAGAAGACATAGTACATTATGAAAGAATTTTCATTTTCAAGCACAGTATCCATTTAAAAGTGATTTGAGAGGTAAACAGGTTATTCTGGCTGTCTGGAATGAAGGGGCTTGACTCGACTTGACTCGAGAGTAATGCACTCTCCTGGACCAGATTAATTATAGGAAATAAAGGTGAAGTGAGGGAGGAGGAGAGATGCCAGAAGCATTGTCATTGGAATGAGGTTTAAGCAGCCGTTTATATATCATTATCATTGTGATTGACAGCATTAAATGATCATGCTCTTGGCACTTTTTTCTTCATAAAGACCATAAAGAAACTCCCTGTTTGTCACGAAAGCTAGAATCTGTAGGGCTGGTAGAAGGAGAGATTATTTACACGTGCACATTCTCACTCACTGTAAATGTGTAAAACATTTGCTCCCTTCAGATAAATATGACTGTAGCAGATAAGCCATGTACAATATATCATCAACACAGTCAGTACAGTGAGATAATCAGAGAACAAGTGTTTATAATGAACTAGAATACACCAGACTGTTTTTTTTTCCGTTTGTTTTTCTATGTGAAAGTGCTAAATATCTACTGCATTTCTGATAAATGCAGCCTTGGTGACCATGAGAGACTACTTAAAAAAAAAAAAAAAATCTTACCAACCCCATATTTTTGATTACTTCTGTCTATAATTAATTTGAATGAATTCTATAATTGTGCATGTTCTGTAATTTTATATTAAATTAACATTATAGTCTAAACAAATGTCTAGGCTCATGTACAACCTGAGTGAAACCAGGCCTTATGAAACAGGGCCAAATGACATCCATTCTTCTGTATCTCTGTACAAGACACCACCTCTCCACCAGTGTGCCAGAATGTCTCATAGAAATAAACAGAGACTCACGATCAACAAAACACACTCTTGAGGTAATGGAGTCCCGTTCTGGCGTGCACAACACAAGTCTTTCAGAGCTTCACTCAGCCTGCCTGCGCTGCAGGACCGTAGCTTGTCTATGTCTGTTAAGTTGACAGAAATGTCATGACACAATGCATTATGCTTCTGGACCCGCAGTCTCTGAGACGAGCATGACAGCTCACAAATACGATTTAGAGCTACAAGCCTGGATACATGTAATTATGTTGTGCTGTGTTTGGATAAGCAGAACAGCATTGTTATGCACACAACAAACACAGATAAAGCCCCAGCTTCAACCATGTAAATTTTCAATCAAGCAGCTCGTACGCTTCGGATGGTTAATCCAAATGTTTTCATTTCAGTTTGACTGATTAAAAAGTAAACAAATAAACCGTTCGGTTTTAATCTCTTAAAGTTGTTCATCGACAGTGAATAGATTGTGATGCATTTGCAGTCGATCCACTCAACATAGTTTCAACCCAACACAAATCATCCCCCAAACCTCTCATTGTTGTAGGTTTTGTAAACACATTTCCACCATGAAGGTTTTTCAGTATTGAAAATATGATTTTTTTTATTGATCACAAAATTAGCATATTAGAATGATTTCTGAAGGATCATGTGACACTGAAGACTGGAGTTATGGCTGCTGAAATTTCAGCTTTGCCATCACAGAAATAAATTACATTTTAAAATACACTGAATTTTGAACAATAGTGTATATCTTTAAAATTAAATGATTAAATTAATAATAATAATGGTAATAAATAATAAATGAATAATCCCTCTGTCAATCCACTCTGCATTCTGTCACCTTACTCAAATCACCCTGGAAAAACTTCCATTGTTGTATAAGTTTTCTAAACACATTTTCATCATGAAAGTTTGAATATGCCTGGCACTCATAACAAACAATATGCACATGTCGTGAGGATGAGCGTCGAACGAAGAGCTGACTGTTTTTCCTTCCTGCTGGGGGGACATGGTGACTGAGAAAGAACAGTGTTTGACTCAGGGGCCTGGCGTGATGTGGTATAGGGAAATGTCTGATTTTGCCTGCCTGTTGTCAGAGTTGCCTTCTGTGGACAGACAGCGTGATCTCACTCCTAATAGAGACCTGCAGACACCTAAAGACCCGTTTCTGTTCAGCCAGTAATTAAAGTGTTTATTTCCTGTGGGTCACTCACAGCCTCCTGGTCATCAACTTCCACATCTTTTTGCTGGCATTGTGCGGCTACAAAGCGCGTCGCGCTCTTTCGGCCTCTCTGGAGGAGAGAGTTTCTGCCCTCCCTCAGCGTCTCTCAGATGTGAGATGTGGTTACATAGGCATTTTCTATTTACGTGTTCATCTGTGTCCATTCTGGACGGAGATGATGAATGCTTCCTCTGAGAGGTAGCCAGCTCTTTGTGGGCAGGTTAGCAAGGGGAGACAGGGACAGAAGTGGGAGAGGGAGCGACTCGTGGGCTCCCCGGGGGCAAACTGTGCTCTGAACCTTCTTGACTTGGCTTCCACGCTCTTTCTCACTTGTGAATTGCCTCATCTGGCCCAGAGGATTTAAACTAATGTCAGCCCGAGACTGGGTGCACTCTTAATCATCTTAGGAGTGAGAGCTGGCAGCAGCCGGGTTTATGAGAGGGAGAATGAGGCCTGCGTGCTGTCTCCTGAGACGCTGTGCAGAGCCAGGGTGTTTGTGCTTGTGTCCTAGGTTGTGTCAGAGAGAGAGATGCAGACAGAGAGATACATGGGAAGGAGGGAAACGAGTAAAGAAAACAGGACGAGATGACCGAAGAGACATTATGCACTGTGTGCATTCTGAAACCAGACAGATGACTTTATGACCCGCTTATTGGTGTCATATTGGCTTATCTGCTAAGGCTTGCTTCTCTTTAAGCCTGAAGTCAGCAGGAAGCATCCACATGCTTTTCGTCTCTGCTTATTAATCTGCTTACTTTCATTCAGTTAACTGTCTGTCACATAGCCATCAGTCAGCCATGGGACGCCATTATGATGCTTATTAAAGATTGTTTTAGGGAGTCTACACTTGAGAGAAAGTTCTGTTGGAGCGTTGACAGATAGGAATGAGTAGATGTTTTTGCAGGGTACGTAAAGAGAAGTGTTTGAGTATTGAAGTCCTGGCCAGTACCAAGAAGCAGATAATTATTTTCTTGTTATGGCTGATAACAGACAGAATTACATTATATTAAATAATAAAATTCTTTAATATTTTGTCTAAATAAAAACAAAACTAAAAGTGAATTTAGGCATCACAACATTATTAAGATTACATTGCATTCACTGTAATATATAGTATAATTTTACAATTTGAACTATTAGGATTGTTAAAGATTAAGTCAGTTTTAGAAATCAACAGTGGTAATCTAAATATAAAAATAGGGGGAATTAGCATCACAATTACCAATCTACTATCCAGTGTTTTAGTTTTTGAGACTAATAATAAATGTGAGTGGGCCGATCTCCAGCTGTTGCAGAGAAGCAGGTGTGAAGATAAGAAATCATTGTGGGTCTCAGTCTTATATCCTTCCTGCATGTATTAGGCAGTGGAACACTATGCATTTAGTCACTTTCATCTGCATCATACCTCCTCTTTTGAGTTTTGCATGTTTAAAATGTGTTTTCTCTCTTTCTGTCTCTGTGTGTGTCTCTGTCTCTTTCTTTTTCTCTTTCCTTCTCTCATTCAGTTTCACAGATCGTGGTGTGGACACCTGAAGAAAAAGACGCAGCAAGAAATAGAGTGAGAGAGAAAGTCTCGAGAAGAAAGAGTGGAGTAAAATGTGCTAGGGGAGTGAAGGCAGACAAACTCTCGTGTTTTTCTGATATTCTCGGAGTGTCAGAGAGACCAAGCAGGACGCCAAGATGGGACGGAAGAAGATACAGATCACACGGATCATGGATGAGAGGAACCGGCAGGTCAGTAGCTCCTTTACACATCATCCCTCTTTTAATTTCCACACTACTCTTGTGTCTCGGAACCTAGTGAGATGCTAGCTCAAAAGCATTTTTGGACATCATAGGTATATTTGGAATAAGGGATGCACAATATATCACTACCATATTGGTGATTGATCGATATTACAGAAATATTTTTTTCTATCTTCTATTTTTACATTTAGATTACTTTTGGTGTCATCTAACACTCACTTTCTTAGAAAAGTCAATTCAAAGTTCAACAGATAAGATTAATTCTTTAAGAATATTAATAATTTTACAACACTTAATTATAATTTTAATGTAAATGTAAAATATAAAATTTTGATTCATAAATTCACTTGGAGCTTTTAAAATCTGTGTTTTTAAGTGTTTGATTTATTTAGATAAAATTTTAGATACAATTTTTATTTAGATACAATTTTAAAAATTTAAATAAGATTTTACCATTGGCCATAAACAACATAATCAGCCATACCAGCCTGAATTTTAATATTGGTGCATCCTTTATTTGGAACATTTGAAACCCAGCCCAAGACAGAGCCATAATTCAGTCAATTCATCAGAGTGTAAGAAATCTGTCATTTAGATTTTTCATATAGATTTTTTCACTAGTTTTGGATAGTAAATACATAGCTTAAAGTAAAACTGAGGATACTTACACTACCGTTCAAAAGTTTTGGGTCAGTAAGATACCCAGAAAAATGTTAAGCAGCACAACCATTTTCAAAATTTATAACAATAAGAAATGTTTCTTGAGCAGCAAATCAGCATATTAGAATGATTTCTGAAGGATCGCGTGCCAGTGAAGATTGTAATGGCTGCTGAAAATTCAGTTTGCCATTACAGTAATAAATTACATTTTACATTTATTTCACATTGTAATAATATTTCACAATATTACTGTTTTAACTGGATTTTTGTTCAAATAAATAGAGCCTTCTTACAGACCCCAAACTTTTGAATGGTACTGTATGATATTTAAGGAATATTTTGTGTGATAGATTCAATTGAACTTGAATCCCTGTGTGATTTTTTTATTCAGCAAACACAACAAGCCTGAAAGGCCCATTTGATTATTGCTTAGTTTGGGCCATCTGTTCATTGGCTAAACATGTTGTCCCAACATTCCTGGATAGACACACAGCAAAAGCCATAAAAAGGGATTGGGACACATTTCCAGCCATATTTACAGACGTGGCTCCCACACACCACCCTGCAATTTCGGTCCGGACAAGCTGATGAGGCAGACAGAGCTGGTACGAGCCAGTCAGTGTGGCAGCGGCATGGAGCAAGGGGTGACTGGGGTGAAGTGGGGCGACTATGGCCTTTCCCTTTTTCCCCTCTCTATCTCTCTCTCTCTCTCTCTCTCTCCACACTGGTGGGTTTGTGCTGGGGCCTGGCAGGGTCCATTGCTCCCTGTGGTTGCAGCTGCTTGGTAGTAATTAGGAGCAGCCACTGCACCACGGCACCCTCTCATTACAAGGAGGGACAGTGGGACGCGCTGTTCCCTTCTCTCTCTCCATCTTCCTGTTTCTGCTTCTGTCTCTCTCTCTATTTTCCTGTCCTTTCCCCAGAAAAGTGCCAATGATCTGGCAAGCGACAGAGACAGACTGGAATTCACCCTTGTCTACTCACACTAAATATAAATAACATAACACAGTCCTGTCTGGTCGCTTTGTCTGACACAGTCGTTACAGAGAAGGGAAAACACACATACAAAACAGATGTGAGGCACATATAGTTCCACTCAAACATACATGGCATGTCTAATGTCCATTTGAAAGGGGAAGTCACTCCATTTGTCATGTTTAAGGATTTGATCATGAAAAAAGTATGCGTCAGTCCACATCTCTCCAGCTAGACTTGCACCCATTCACACCCGCTCAAAATATCATTTGCACTGTCTCGTCGGTGAAATAACTTTCTTGCCATGCTCACGGAAAGCTAATTGAGGTTTTGCTCACTCTCCTGAGGGTGATAACATAACAGCCCGTGCCCTCCTCCCTCCTTGCCCCCAGCTCTCCTCCCACCTCTCTGACAGTTACTGTGGAGGTAGCAGTTCAGCCAAGTGAGAAACTCGAATTTACAGGACAGGCCAATTATCAGCATAACACCAGGTCCTGGGTGGGATCCAAATAGGAAGGCAGGCAAAGAAAAGATGTCTACTAGAAACATCAGCATCTGCACTATCTGCCCCAGCTTACAACATCAGCAAAAATAAAAGAAAAAATAAAAAGCAAGAGAGGGGAGAAAGATTCAAGAAAAAGAAGAGAAAGTTAATGTAAAATCACTTTGTGACTGGCTGTTTATTTGATTCAGTGTATCCAATCTTAATGGGATTGTTCACCCAAATTTAGTTTGTATGTTGTTTTTCCAGCGATGCCGCAGAAATAGAAACCATTTTTAAAAATAGAATCCGCTGTTGCTCGTCACGTACCGCCATCGTGGCTAGTTATATCAAAAACTCTGTTTAGCATGGACAAGATAAATTTTATTGGATTTTGCGACATTGAATCACATCTGTTTAGAACACAGTGTTAGAATATATTTTGTGTTCCACGGAAGAAAAAAAAGTTATACATGTTTGGAATGACACGAGGGGGAGTAAATCATTTTTGGGTGACCCCTTTAAGAATTCAGTTTCTCGCTGTGGCTCACAACTTTAAACATATCACAATACCACCTTTTCTTTTATTGCCATGCACACATAAGCACAAGAGACAATACACTGCACGTTAATTAATAACGCTCTTGTCTGTCAGAATCCGAATTTCACAGCACTCATTGGAGAGAGCGGTTATCAGTGGCTTACAGGCTCGGCCGTGAGTGTGGTCGACTTGCTCAGCAGAGAGTTTTTGGAGTCAAACGGAGAAAGAAAAGCCCTTTATTAGAGCTTTTGCGTGCATTCGCACAAAGTTCTTCACCCTCACTAGCGTAAACCTAGTCGCTCTAGGGTGCTCTCCTCACCCTGGGGAGATGGCCATTAGCATACTGGGCCCGCTGAAAGAAGACAATTAAAATGCTTATCTGTGCGGCTGTGCCGGGAGCTATCTTTATTCATTGCATTAGAATGAGAGAATGCCTTAAGTGGCCTAATTAAATACAGTGGCGGTACTGCATGCAGCACAGGCTTCAGCAGGGGTGTCTCGTATCATTATGAGAAGGGCTTTGGAAAGCCTGTTGACCTATCAGGATTTATTTAGGAGAGCGTAGCGGGGGTTGAGAGGTCCGCAATTGCAGTATCTATCAAAACAATGGGTTCAGAGGCAAGCCGCGGGATGTTCATTGTACATGTATCTTGCAATATTATTCACCCCCGAGGGGTTTGGAAGATCTTGGTGAGCATCGGATCTTGCTCTTTGATTTTCCAGAAAATTCACCAGGAAAAAGTCTGAACACACAACAGACGTTGATTCAATCATTGATTGAGTCCCATCAGTGGAAGAAAGAGATATGAATGCATTATTTTATGAGAATGAAGACAGAGCGTCTCGGCTCTTACTTGGCAGCGCGCTCACACTTTATGAAATATAGAGGAGCTGAAGGTCCTGTAATGCATGCAGTCCTGTCCTTCTGGAGCTTTCTACTAAAAGCCCCTTAAGTGCGGCCTGTAGGAGGAGGATGGCATGACAGCGAAAGGAGAAGAAGAAGAGGAGAGGATTTGGTGAGCCGCACTGAACAGCTCAGGCTGACATGCTAATTGCAAAGCTGTGTAAGGGGGACGACTGCCATAATAGCGCAGGAGGACAGAATGATCCTGAACCCCCCTCCCCTCTCGCTCTCCACCTGTCCGTCGTCCACTCAGTACAAGCTCTGATTTCCTCTACGGCTCTTCAAGCCTGTAATTATTTGTCCTGATGATGTCGTACACCTGTCTCATTTGTGAGAGTGTGTGTGATAGTGGTAGTAACATGCTTTTGAATTACTCCCCTAGTAGAAAACTTATAATTACGGTGATGGTCTCAAAGGACCTTAATGAGTGCTGCCTGTCAGTGTGAAAACAGCATCACTCCATTGTAGCTCTGTGTGCTCTTGTGTTGTGACAGCTCTTTGATTCACAGAGGATGGAAAGTATTATTGTGAACACTAGAGTAAAGACTCAAGGGAAGAGTTCTGCAAAAGCACGCACAGGAAAACTCCTTGTTAAGCTGAGAGAGAAAAATTGTCGCACGCGATTTCATTAGGTACCTTTTGGCTTTGTTTCCATACAGTTGACATGCTCTTTCACAGCTGCGTTTGTGTGCCAGTGTGTGCGTTTGGACCTCTGTGCCTAACGACGTCCGCTGTACGCCATTAAGCAGGCTCACTAGGGGTAATTACCCAAGTCATTAAAAGTTTGATGATTTCACTGCTGGGTGGAGTGTCGCCCGCCCTTACTTTGGCTTACTTTTGCTTCCACATGTCACATGTTCAGGAGTGCCGAGCCTTACGCTCTCCATTTTTCATCCCTCTTATTTCTTTCTTTTTTTTTTTTAGCAGGAAAAAAAGTTATGCACATCCTTCCATTTCATCAGACTCCTCTTCTTCTGTGTCTCCTAAAAGGTTCTGAGAGGACACCATTATTCTTTAATGATGAAAAAATGGTTTAGAAACTAGAGAGTGAAAAAAAGGTTTCAGTTAAAAAAAAGATGGTGTTCAATCCGTGTATCATTCTTTCATTTGAAGTTTGATTTAATATTGAAAATAAAAAATGAGAAAACGGTGCCTTTTTAGTTTTTCTTTTTTTTTTCAAAATAATCGAAAAACAAAGATTCGGCTTGATTTTTTTGCATTCAGAGGTAGAAAATGTATAAACAGCTTGAATATTTGATCTCCACATATGGGCCGGAATAAAACCCCCCATTCTGCTGATTTGTCAGTATTGTTCAGTATCATACGATTTTACACAAAAATGTAATTTATTATTAAGCAAAAATCTTGGCCGTGACATTGCAGTCCTGTGTACATTTATGCAAGTGCACAAGCGTGTCGTTTTGAGGCATCAATTTATAACCAATTTTAATATAACACAAAGCCTACAGTATAAACCTAAGAAGTGTATGCATGTGTTTGGGCAGTCATGGCCTAATGGATAGAGAGACGGACTTGTAACCCGAAGGTCGTGGGTTCGAGTCTCAGGTCCGGCAGGAATTGTCGGTGAGTGGAGTGAATAACCAGTGCTCTCTCCACCTTCAATACCACGACTGAGGTGAGACCCTTGAGCAAGAACCCCCAACTGCTCCCCGGGCGCTGCGGCATTGGCTGCCCGCTGCTCCGGGTGTGTGTTCACGGTGTGTGTGTTCACTACTCACTGCTGTGTTTGTGCACTTGGATGGGTTAAATGCCGAGCACAAATTCCAAGCATGGGACACCATACTTGGCCACACATCACGTCCTTTCCTTTAAAATCTCCGTTTTGCTCTGGTTGTCAGAATGACACTTCTTGCATGAACGTTAGGATACATAGGCTTATAATATACCCAAATCAATGTGTTATTCTTTTCTTTTTTGTATTGGTATTTAAAAAGATTTAATTTACAACTAATTTAATAACTTTTATATTGATTCATTTCATGCAGCTGCCATGCCCAAACCCAATTGATGCCATTTCACATGTAGGTGAATTTATTTCTACAAAGAAGAAAGCCCTGTCTAGGCTCTGCCTGGTATAGTTTGTGTCGAGCCATTCGTTAGTCTGGTCACTTGATGAGAAAAAGAAGAAATGTATTTTTAATAAACGCTTTAAGAATCCATACAGCAGAGGACTATTATTCTGCTACGTGGAACTGAGGAAGAACTGATAATGGCACAGTTTGACCTTTGGTTGACCAATCAGCAGAAAATTAGTTAGTTATACTTTATTGTTCAGCCTTGGCTGAAAATTGGTCTCTTTGAAAAAGGGGCGTTTTATTCCCGCCCACATACAAAGATCAAATATTCAAGCTGTTCATTGATTTTACATGGATTGCATTCACTTAACGTGCCCTTTCCAATATTGGTCAACCTTAAATGATAGGTTGTAATTTTATTAAAATAAGTGGATTATTTGAAGCAAAGGGAGTTTTGTTTTTGGTTTAACTGCATTAGAGTATAGCTGTAGGTTTGTAAGGGGAAATAGTGTGGGTGGTTTTCTGTCTGTAATTCATGTTTGATGACGACAACAACAATGAAATGCTCTAAACAATGAAAACTCCACCCTCCTACCTTCAGTTATTCATCGTGGTCGCGGAACATCAACAACACAGAATGAATATTCTTAGTAATGTAGATCACTGATTCTCAAAGTGTGGTGGTACGCGGGCTCCCTCTAGTGGTACACAGAGGAATCACTGACTTAAATATAAATTAATGTTAAAATTCGGCTTGATTTTTTTGCATTCAGAGGTAGAAAATGTATAAACAGCTTGAATATTTGATCTCCACATATGGGCCGGAATAAAACCCCCCATTCTGCTGATTTGTCAGTATTGTTCAGTATCATACGATTTTACACAAAAATGTAATTTATTATTAAGCAAAAATCTTGGCCGTGACATTGCAGTCCTGTGTACATTTATGCAAGTGCACAAGCGTGTCGTTTTGAGGCATCAATTTATAACCAATTTTAATATAACACAAAGCCTACAGTATAAACCTAAGAAGTGTATGCATGTGTTTGGGCAGTCATGGCCTAATGGATAGAGAGACGGACTTGTAACCCGAAGGTCGTGGGTTCGAGTCTCAGGTCCGGCAGGAATTGTCGGTGAGGGGAGTGAATAACCAGTGCTCTCTCCACCTTCAATACCACGACTGAGGTGAGACCCTTGAGCAAGAACCCCCAACTGCTCCCCGGGCGCTGCGGCATTGGCTGCCCGCTGCTCCGGGTGTGTGTTCACGGTGTGTGTGTTCACTACTCACTGCTGTGTTTGTGCACTTGGATGGGTTAAATGCCGAGCACAAATTCCAAGCATGGGACACCATACTTGGCCACACATCACGTCCTTTCCTTTAAAATCTCCGTTTTGCTCTGGTTGTCAGAATGACACTTCTTGCATGAACGTTAGGATACATAGGCTTATAATATACCCAAATCAATGTGTTATTCTTTTCTTTTTTGTATTGGTATTTAAAAAGATTTAATTTACAACTAATTTAATAACTTTTATATTGATTCATTTCATGCAGCTGCCATGCCCAAACCCAATTGATGCCATTTCACATGTAGGTGAATTTATTTCTACAAAGAAGAAAGCCCTGTCTAGGCTCTGCCTGGTATAGTTTGTGTCGAGCCATTCGTTAGTCTGGTCACTTGATGAGAAAAAGAAGAAATGTATTTTTAATAAACGCTTTAAGAATCCATACAGCAGAGGACTATTATTCTGCTACGTGGAACTGAGGAAGAACTGATAATGGCACAGTTTGACCTTTGGTTGACCAATCAGCAGAAAATTAGTTAGTTATACTTTATTGTTCAGCCTTGGCTGAAAATTGGTCTCTTTGAAAAAGGGGCGTTTTATTCCCGCCCACATACAAAGATCAAATATTCAAGCTGTTCATTGATTTTACATGGATTGCATTCACTTAACGTGCCCTTTCCAATATTGGTCAACCTTAAATGATAGGTTGTAATTTTATTAAAATAAGTGGATTATTTGAAGCATTGTTTTTGGTGTTTTTGGTTTAACTGCATTAGAGTATAGCTGTAGGTTTGTAAGGGGAAATAGTGTGGGGTCTGTAATTTCTGTAATTCATGTTTGATGACGACAACAACAATGAAATGCTCTAAACAATGAAAACTCCACCCTCCTACCTTCAGTTATTCATCGTGGTCGCGGAACATCAACAACACAGAATGAATATTCTTAGTAATGTAGATCACTGATTCTCAAAGTGTGGTGGTAATCAGCTTGTAACACTCCAAAGAGAAAGGAAAACTTGAAATCGAATTAATGATTAATGTTAAAACAGTGTTTCCCAGCCACTGTTGTCGGGTGTGACATGGAAAATTATCACCTTATCTCTTATCTCTATTATATTTCGTTATTATTTTAAATCAGTGCTATTGGTCATTGTTATGTCAGTTTGTAGGTTTTACAAATATTTAACCAATGAAAAGCATTCAAAAGAGCTTGTGACTAAACCTCGCAACGCCATTGGATCCTCCAATTGTCAGTCAAACCTCATAACTCCACCCTGCCTCCATTCAGAATGAAGCGCCGCGACCTGTTTTTATACAGTCTATGGCCACGACACGCAGTTTGAAGACAGATGTCTACTTCACAATGCAAGGGTAAATAAAGAACTGATGTTTGAATAAGTACAGCGTTTCCTTTGCTCAAGAAACGCTGTCCATAAAGGCTAATGTTTTTGTGTGTATAAAGAGCAGAGAGTAGTATGCTTAGATGGCGGCGCGTTCACACGCTGCGGCTTCTCTCTCTCCCGACAGAAAGGTGTTTTCGTGTTTTTTGTCTTGTGAGTTGCAGTGTTTTTGTACGTATTCGTCGCGTCTATCTGTCTCTAAGCGCGCATACAGTCGTGAGTTTCTGCTCGATGTCGGCAGAACCACATTTTTAGAGTTAAACTCTGCGCACGCCGAAGAGCTGCGGGATCTCAGCCTGCTCCGGAGGCCCACACCATCACCGACCCCCACTACTGCATCTCGCCCACAGCGGAGGCGCCACAAGCGGCGTGAGAGGAAGCAGAAGAGGGGCAAGCGCGGAGGTATCCGGGCTAGGCTAGCGGCTAACCCACACAAGCCAGCTATCCCCACCATCGTACTGGCTAACATGACGTTATGCATATTAAAACTAGGCGTTGTAAGCTCCATATATGGCTATTTCGGGGAGGAGACGGGGTGGAGATTCATGTACGCACAATCTTCCGCTGACTGGGTATTATAAAGGGAATTTTTCGCAGGTTCTGGCATACGCATGGCTTTATAAATCTGAAAACTTTTGTACGTACGCAAAATCCAGCTTTTGTGCATACGCACACATTTAGGATGAAATCTACGAAAAGTTTTATTCATGAGGCCCCTGATGTTTGAATAAGTACAGCGTTTTCTTTACTCAAGAAACGCTGTCTATAAAGGCTAATGTTTTTGTGTGTATAAAGAGCATAGAAGAGTCTTGGCATTTGCTGTCTAGTTGTAGCCAATACACTTTTGTACGTTTTAAATATCATAGCTGTTCGTATTTTATATCGTGAGATTTTGGCAGAAGAAAAAAAGGTTGGGAAAGGTTGGGAAACACTGTTAAAACACTTTAAAAAAGTTTGCCAGGTGGCTAAATGATGCCTGTGTTAATTTTTTGATCAAGTACTGTACATGTTTTACTTTACATTTAAGTACAGTTTTTTTTTTTTTTTTTTACTTTTTATAAGTACAGTGCAGTTTTTATTTAATGTTTAGGTACAGTATATTTTAATTTAATAATTTAAGTTTTTTATTTACCTGTATGTAAGCACAGTGTAAGCACAGTGCAGTGTTAATTTTCAAACTGTGTATTTACAATGTTAAAGTGGCTGACAACAATAAATATTCTTATTAGGAATAAAACTGCCTCATTTTTTAACTGTGCAGAGCTGTAGCTGAATAGTTAGGTCTACTACGCTACTGAAATGTAATGTTTGTCATTATGGTGGTACTTGGAGAGCCAAATATTTTCTGAGGTGGTACTTGGTGTAAAAAGTTTGAGAACCACTGATGTAGATGATGGTCACGTTGCTACTGTGAGGGAGCGTGGAGCGAGGAGCGAGGAACGAGGAGACGAAAAGTACATCAACAAAGAGATTTTAATGACATCTAGGGAACCAGGAAAACACACGTAGCAGGAGTGGTAGACACATACAGACATTCACAATACCGGACCCCAAACTGATAAGATGGAACACTTTATATACAAATGACATGATGATGGGATGACGAGACACACCTGGGATCAATAGAACTGAAAAGGGGACACCTGGAACAAATAAGGACAGGAACGGGAAGGACCAAATATGGGCATGGAAGGCACATGGGGAGCAAGACACACACAAAACACGGAACAAAGTCTGACTCATACAGTATATAGTCATAATTATGAGATAAAAAGTCAAAATTATGAATTTAAAAGTCGAAATTGACACACTAAATCATAATTGTCATATTTTTTAAAAACTAAATTAGGAGTTGTTTTTTTTTGCCTTTTTATCTCATTAGTTTCGACTTTGTCATAAATTAGAATGTCATTTAGTATGCCATAAAATTGTCAATTAGTATGTCATAAAGTAGTATGTCATTTTAAAGTCATAATTATGACTTCTTATGTCATAATTTTGACTTTTTTATCTCATATGACTTAGTATGTCATAATTACGACTTTTAAAGTCAAAATTTCTACTTACAAAAGCATGATTTTTTTGGAAGCTTGTTTCTGCCATAGAATAAAAAAATAAAATAATAAAAAACACTTTTTATTTTACAGTTTTTACTTTTGTCCTCGCAAATTCTCAGAATCGAAGAAAAAAAATCTGCAAATTGTGAGATATAGTGAACTCAGAATAGCAAGGAAAAAGTCAGAATTATAAGATAATAAAGTTGCAATTACCCTTTTTATTCATTTATATCAAGTCGAAAATGACAATTATGCTCACTGTGCATGCACTGAAGTTTAGTTCGGAGTACATAAATGCACATGTAAACAAATTTATAAAACTTATTGCAGGGTTTATATAAAGCTCATCCAATCAGAACTTTGCTTTATTAAGCATATTTCATAGTGTTTTCACGCATTCCTGTAACTCAAACAGTTGATCACAGCGCTAGCAACACCATGCAAGGTCATGGGTTCGATTCCCAGTTAATGCATTAACTCATAAAAATGAATGCAAGTCGCTTTGGATAAAAGCGCCTGCAAAATGTATGAATGTGAATGTCATGGACAGTAGTGCTTCAAAGTACTTTACACCAGAATGAAAAATGAAAAACACAGACGTGAAAAATCAAGTTAAGCTCATTTAAGATCATAGGTTAATTAAATACGGATTAAATGGTGGTATAAAAAGGGAAGAAAAGGATAGATGTTGCCAAATCACTCATGTGTGCGCAGGTGATAAAAATCCATTTTACATTTTATCCTCGAGTGAAGAGACGTCTATGAACGGCCGTCCCAGAATTCCTCCTGTAAAAAGACCATTAACATCACATTATGCAGATGGTAAGAGCCAAATGCATGTCGAGGGCTAAAGGCCAACCGCAGCACATTTAGCAGTCTGACTTTCATCTGCCCTGTGAAGGCTGTTTTCAATTAGATTCCAGCTAATTTCATTCACACCTTCATTCACCTGCTGGAAATGCGTCTTTCTGAGCCCGAGTGGCTCCGTGTTCCAGAACTGTGCTTTAATTGTCAGTGTTCCTCCAGCTCCCGCACCGGACGTCCTTTAAACGGATCAGCAAAGTTGCTTTAGAGCTGCTGGCTTAGTTTTTAAAGCTACAGGACCATCTGCAGAGTTTATCATGGGTATCATTTTATATTAAAAGATGGTGGGACTTTCAATATAGCATGATTAATGTGTATGTATGTATGTATATATATATATATATATATATAGTATGAGATCATGCTGGAACAAGTTTAAACAAATTGATGTGCATGTTATAATTGAAAAAAATAATATAATAAAAGTATATACAGTATATATACAGTATACATATATATATGTATATATATATATAGGTGTGTGTGTGTGTGTGTGTGTGTGTGTGTGCATATATATATATATAGAGAGAGAGAGAGAGAGAGAGAGAGAGAGAAATAACATGCACAAGAATAGAAATAAATGTAGATTTAATAGAAAATAGATTTAAATTGTGTGTATGTGTGTGTGTGAGAGAGAGAGAGAGAGAGAGTGTGTGTATTTTTAG
>NW_015541011.1:2283827-2284142 GCF_001515605.1 Sinocyclocheilus anshuiensis | reverse complement strand
GACACACATAGCAAAAGAGGTAGACATCAACAGACATTCACAAAACCGGACGCCGAACTGATAACATGGAACACTTTATATACAAATGACATGACGATGGGATGACGAGACACACCTGGGATCAATAGAACTGAAAAGGGGACACCTGGAACAAATAAGGACAGGAACGGGAAGGACCAAATATGGGCATGGAAACACATGGGGAGCAAAACACACAACACACGGAACAGAGTCTGACATTACTCCCCCGCTTCCGGAAGGCGTGTCCCGCGATCAGGCAGTCCAGGGTGCCATGGCGGCACAGGGACCTCAGGG
>NW_015541011.1:2255513-2283691 GCF_001515605.1 Sinocyclocheilus anshuiensis | reverse complement strand
GCGAGGGCGCCCTCTGGTGTCCAGTATGAATGAAACAGACATTAAATGTGTTTATAGTGCTCAATAATGGCCAATTCATCCTATTTTGGGTCTTTTTTTTTTTTTAAGTATCGGTCCAGGTACCGTTTAGGCACCGGAACCATTTTAAAAGTATCGATTTGGCACCGGTATCGGAAAAAACCCAAATGATACCCAACCCTACTTGGGGACTGGAGCCCTCCTTGGGCTGGACATGGGAACTGGTGCCCTCCTTGGGCTACACTTGGGGACAGGAGCCCTCACTGGGCTAAACTCGGAGACAGGAGCCCTCACTGGGCTAGACTTGGGGACAGGAGCCCTCTGTGGGCTAAACTCTGGAATTGGAGCCCTCTCTGGGCTAAACTCGGGGACTGGAATCCTCTCTGGGCTAAACTCGGGGACTGGAATCCTCTCTGGGCTAAACTCGGGGACTGGAATCCTCTCTGGGTTAAACTTGGGGATTGGGAAGTGCTTACGAGGAGCTGGCACTGGAGCGTGCTCTGGAGGAGCAGGCACAGCAAGGCGCTTTCAAGGAGCTGGCACTGGAGCGAACTCAGGGGCTGGAGCCGGCACTAGAGCGAACTCAGGGGCTGGAGCTGACACTGGAGCAGATTGAGCGGGGTGAAAGGCGTGGTCGGCGGGCTTGAGTGAGCCGCGGCCGGCGGGCTTGACTGAGGAATCACCTGCTGTTGGGCTTGTGAATGCGGGCTGGTTCTGGCTCTGGAGAGTGCCGTGGCCGGCGGGCTGGTTCTGGCTCGGGCCCGGACACTCCCCAGACACTGGTAGAACCCTTCCCTCCAGCATAGTCCCTTGGTATCTGGGAGGTCCACGGGGAGATGGTAGATGGCCCCGAGCTAGAACAGAGAGTTGATGGTAGCGTCATCCAATGCCGTCGCCGCGGCGAGCCCGCAGAATTCCCAGGCGTACTCGAAGAAGGGGAGATCTCAGCGGGCTAAGGTGGAGAAACGAGCGGCAATTTCCATGATCTCGGGGGGAAACAAACGGAAAACCAAAACACTTTTAAAAACGGAAAACAAACATGGGGAGAGGGGGCACCACTTACCGTCCTTGGTCTGGTATTCTGTCACGTTGCTACTGTGAGAGAGAGCAGAGTGAGGAATGAGGAGATGAAGCGTACATCAACAAAGAGATTTTAATGACATCTAGGGAACCAGGAAAACACACGTAGCAGGAGTGGTAGACACATACAGACATTCACAATACCGGACACCGAACTGATAATACGGAACACTTTATATACAAATGACATGACGATGGGATGACGAGACACACCTGGGATCAATAGACCTGAAAAGGGGACACCTGGAACAAATAAGGACAGGAACATATAGGCATGGAAACACATGGGGAGCAAAACACACACAAAACACGGAACAGAGTCTGACAATGATCTTTATATCCGAAAGAATCTGGTCATTGATTTATTTTCCTGTCAAGCCTTTTGGCCTCATTATTCATTCAAGAAACCAAACAAGAGCTCTCTTCCAAAATCTAGTGAGCTGTGTCGCTGCCTATTGACTATATAGTATTTATTTATTTACATATATTTTCGTATTAGAAATAGATTATTTGTTTATAAGAAATATATTAATTCATAATCAGCATTTTGTATAACATCCTTGATTTTTTTTTTTTATAAATCAATTATATATCAGTTTAATTTATTATTTAATTATGATTATAAATATATGTATTTTATATATCAGCAAGCTTGTTGTAGACACATTCTGTGTCTGCCTTCTTCGTGAAAACAATTATGCTTTGAAACTTTCCCAAAATGTATCTGAGACAGCAGAATAGTTAAGTTACATACATGCCTTAGATGCTTTCAAATTATTTATGGAATCACTTGAATCAGAGTACTTCCTTTGAAAGTATAAACAGTTTTTTTTAGCTTGTTTTGTCTTAATTGCTTTAGCTGACTATGAACTAAATATAAGAGGCCAATTATCACAGGTGAAGTTCATGTCGTAAATAAGGGTGAGAGATAAATGCACAGAGATCAGTCTAATTACAAGGTCACACTGGCTCGGTCCCAGCTGGCTGGCCCTGCCCTTTGGGTACTCAAATGCTCAGAACCCAGCAGTGAACTGTGGACCCGGGGCTTCCTCTGCGTCCTGTGAAAGCTGATCCAGCCGGACAGGAGGGAGGGACTGCTGCCTGTCTCCCAGGCCTGAGTGCTCTTTGCTGGGAAGCTGGAGCCAGGGGGCTTGGGTCACTCTACCAGCTGGTGCTATGGCACAGACTTTCTCTGGACCACACAGACCTGCCGTTTGTTATCGAGATCACTGAAGCTGACATGCTGCTTTCAATAATATGTCACCACTGGTCCCTTACCATGCTCTGATTCGATATAAGAGACATCACCTCCAATGCCAGAGAACATTACAGGCCCACATGGCTTGTTTTTCCTGTTGACTCCCCTTCCTGAGGACAGCCTGTGATTTAGTCTTTGACTGACAAGCCAGACCTTGTCATTCTTCTGAGGTGAAACAAACACATACAGATGTAAACATATTCGCATACAGTTAAAATACGTGGGTGCACTTCCTCATGATCTAGTTTGTCTCACCACGACCCACAACAAGGAATTCCTCAAGATTCTGGTCAAGTAAATGCATTACTCAATGCTTTTCACCCACACATATTGCCCATTTCCTCTTTTATGGGAGCAAAGATTTATTTTTACTTCCACACATCCTCATTTGCTTTGATTCACTGGTATCTTGAAATTCTTAGAAGCCACAATGCCCAATGGTATACGAGTCTGCCCAGTGCGCTGGCAGCAAAAAGAGGACAGACTGAGAAAAGTAAGAGATAAAACATGGAAGAGATGATGGCAGAGCAGAATTAGTACCCCAGCTACTACCTGATATGCTGAAAAAGTTGTGAAAAGGTCAGCGTTCTTATTCCTGCTGTACAATTAGATGAGAAATGCTAATATAATCACTGGATGGCTGGGATAGAATGACCTTATCAAAGATTGCCACAAGTTGGAGGGAACAAAGAAGTTTGGAGCACAAAACATGACTCATAACATCACTTCCTCACACTTTAGTTACTCTGGGTGCTGTGTTGAAGTGCTCCCGAGGTCTGTTTGTGAGATGGATATTCTCAGCAATATGTTTTTGTGCTATTACCAAGCATATAGGGATGCACCGAAATGAAAATTCTTGGCTGAAGCCAAAAACCGAACAAAATGAAATACTGGGCCGAAGGCCGAATACCGAACAAGGTTTTTCGAGTTTTTTTCCCCCCATGTATTTTGCCAAGTTTTTTCACCATTGCACAAATTAAATAGCCAAAATGTGCTTTTTACTGTTTTGTCTTGCTTTTCAAAGAAAAAATCTATTACAAAACAACAATCTTGAATCAGGCATGTATTTTTTACTATACAAATAAAAGCAGCCTTGCTGAGCAGAAGACACTTCTTTTAAAAAAATATTACAGATCCCAATTTGAACACTATGTGTGAATGTTATAATAAATGTATTAACAGAGCTGTGCAAATTATTATCATTATTATTGTCTTATTTTTTATTTTATTTTACAGAACAACAGTAAAATTACAATACTAACATTTATGAATGTTTATGGAGTTATTGCTTTTTCTCAACTTTTATTTTGGCAGAAACACGCAGGAAGACATTAATGCTTCTTTTTGTCGACAACAGCAGATTTATAAATGAGTCTCATTACGAATACGTCGCACGTATCGCATTGTCACGTGCCTTGTAAAAAAATAATTAAAATGTGACTGAGCAACTGATGAGCGCAGATTTCCCTCGCGGTTTGGACTCTGAACCCTGGCTAACAAGCAGATAGCACCGCGAGCTCCCGGTGCTTGTAATGATTTTTGCGTCTTTCTCGGACACTTTTAAATGCTTCCACAAAGCTGACATGTTTGTTGCATTGCGCAGCTCACTCTACACTGGTTGCTATTTGATCGCATCACGTTATTGTTCAGTACAGTTTATTCGGTCTTTTACGCTTATTCGGCCGAACACCTAAAGAGCTTTTAATTTCGGTTACCGAACATTCGGTGCATCCCTACAAGCATAGCAGTGGATATTCTTAAATCCATTGCTAACATTAGGGCTGTCTAAATAACTAACAACATAAAAATATTAAACAAAAGAAGAAATAATGCTAGGGTAACATTTTATGGTAAAAAAAATTGTTTTTCTAAGAAAAAAAGAATATCATGATAAAAAAAAAATCAGTACAACTGTAAAATCACAAAACTAATATTTATGACTCTCATTTATTCCTAATTTTGAAACATTAAACCATCAAGCATTTATTTTAGCGGAAAACTGTGGAAAAAGCTTCTCTTTTGTTGACAACAGCTGGTTTAGAAGCGCTTCTCATTACAAGTATGGGAAGATGTTGGTGCATGTTGTGATCCCAAAAACTGAAAACACATGAGCTGCTTATGTGTAAAAGAACAGTGTTGCTCCTCACTCTTAAGCATGCAGCACATATATTTATTTAATTAAACCACAGCCGTTGTGATTTGATAATCACACTAAGCCATATCTAGATTTCAGTTTTATTTCAGTTAATTGTGCTGCCTTATCTCATATGACAATAACTAGGTCAGTATATTACAGTAATGCAGAACTGGAACAAGAAAGACTGAAATCAGTCACAACCCAGCCCAACTGCTGTGTGAATGTGCTTCTCTGTGAGCTAGTGGGAAAAAAGCCCCAATGACTTCCCACGTGACTGCATATCTCTATGGCTTTTCACTGTCTCAACTGTGACAGGGGTGTTGTTTGGGGACTCACCCAAAAGCCCTTGTTGAAGCTAGAGTGCTTATTTGTGGCATTCTGATACTGTGGCTGGTACACTGTACTTATCGTACAGATGACAACTGTGTTTGTCATCACTGCAGTCACAGACATGCATTGTGTTGCACAAGGCTGAGAAGAGTATAATTGTTCCTTTTATGATAAGTTATGAAGTTGAGCTTGAGTTAAATTTTCTTGTTTGTGTGTGGAAGTGTATCTATACGAGTGTGTGTGACAGTGCCCTGCAGTTGGAATAAATCGTTGTTGTGGGTCAGCAAGCAACTACTCTGAGTGCCCTGAACAGCAATGGAGTGGAACAATGTCACCGCACACTGTACAGCAGGGCCCATCCCGTGCTAAAGGTGACATTTTCTTCTGCTGCCTCAGAGGTCAATTTCAACCTCTAGGCCACCTATATGGACTATGGTTCCAATCTCGTTTTCCACTATTAAGTTGCACAATTAAATCTGCCATTTACGGTAGGAAGGAGCATTTAATGATGATATACTTGGAAAAGGCTTGTCCAGGGAGATTTTGTAGGCTGCTTTGCCTTGTGTTTGCTCTGCAATAGAGGCAAGAGGAGTCTAATGACAGCTGGGAGGGAGCTGCTCTCTGTGGCTCAGGGAATTCACAGTGCTGTCTGCCTGAGCTCAACTTACTACTCTCCCTGGACTACTCAGGTATACAGTCCTGCTCCACCAGCAAACTCCATTCACTTCCCGTTTATTGATAATGAAAGTTGCTGTGTGTCATTGCCTTGTGTCATTGGAGGTTGAATGGATTTATATGCGTGTATCAACATAACATATGTCCTGTGCAGATCTGATTTGGTTCAACAGTTACTTTGGTAGCTGTCATGGAATTTTAAGCAGCGACAGCAGTCTTGTGAAGTGTGGCATGCTTATATAATGTATGTACAGTTATGGCCAAACGTTTTGGCAGTGACATAAATTTTGTGTTTTGCACAGTTTGCTGCTTCTGTATTTGTAGATTATTTTTCCACATGTTTCTATGGTATACTGATAAACAATGATAATAATATCATTCGTTTTAAAGGCTTTTATTGGCAAAAAATATAATGTGTTTCTGCTTGTCCACTCGCCTTCTGAGGACTGACCACAGGTTCTCTATGGGATTGAGATCCGGGGAGTTGCCTGGCCACGGATCCAAAATGTCAATTTAATGATCTTTGAGCCACTTCTGTATCACTTTGCTTTGTGACATGGTAACTCCATCATGCTGGAAAATGCACGGATCATCACCAAATTGCTCATGGATCGTTGGAAGAAGTCACTTTTGCAGGATGTTTTGATACCATTCTTTATTCATTGCAGTGTTTTTGGGCAGAATTATGAGAGAGCCCACTCCCTTGGTTATAAAGCAACCCCACACATGGATGGTCTCAGGATGCTTCACTGTTGGCACATCACAGGACTCATGGTAGCGTTGTCCTTTTCTTCTCCAAACAATCGATTGTCCAGATGTCCCAAACAGTCGGAAGGGAGCTTCATCAGAAAAAATAACTTTGCACTAGTCTTCTGCTGATCAAAAAACAGTGAAATTTGTTTTTTTGTGAAAAGTTCATTTTTTGGCCAATGAAACTTTTAGCAATTATTTAAAATGCATCTGATCACTCTACACAATAATCTAGAAACAATGTGAATGAACACCACAACAGCTTAAGCAGCAAACTTAGCAAAACACAAAATTTATGTCACTGCCAAAACTTTTGGCCATGACTGTATGTGTATATACTTCATATATACAATATGTATATATGTATATTTAAAATAAATGCTGTTCTATTGAACTTTCTGTTCATCAGATAATCCTAAAAAAAAGTATCACTGTTGTTCTGCTGAATACACAATTAAGCATTGTAGTCACCTGTAATGCAGAACATGTGAGACTCCACCTATACAGTTGGACAGAAAACAGTATGGATTCAGAGATGCTGCTCATTGGATTGCATTGCATTGTAACATTTGAAATGAGGGTTTCTGCAAGCTGTGACCAATTAAAGTTGAACAAAGCCAGCTCATCTGCTCAGCTCTGCTTTGTAGGTCAGTGAAATTGGCGGAAGTAATCATACAGCTCTCTCTCCCCCTCTCCCTCGCATGCACATGCTCTCCAACTTCTTTTCGCCCTAGGCACAGCTTTCCATGGCATCTCTGTAAGTTTTGCCATGTGCATGACACATCCTGCTCATCTTGAGCGTTCATATGCTCATCCATGATGTCGTTCTGACGCTTCAATATTTTGAAAGTAAATCTGCTGCTATCGTCGCTGTACAACACTTGTTAAACATGAGAGCTGAACGAATGCATAATTCATTTTCAGGCTTTTGAAGGATCCTGAATGAGCTTCTCATGGATAATAGGACACATGCTTGGCTTGGCTCACTGCATAGCTGGAACAAAAGCAAAGCGTATAGCTTGGTGCATAATGGCTGGTCATCTCTAGAAAAGTCAGATAGTTATGGGTGTGTCCTGCAGAAGCGTATGTGCCGGCTCGTGTTACAGCGATGGCCCTGTAGGAAAAGGCTGTCAGAGGATGCAGGCAGGAGTGATGGAGCTCGCTGTCTCCCTAATGGGCTGATTGCACAGGCTGTGGAGCCTCTGTTGCGTTCCTCACGCTGACCTTCTGTCTGACCTGCCATGACATCAGTGTGGCAGCTCTGCTGTCTGCTTGACTCATTATCTCGCAGTAACATGGCCCAGGATAGATGGAGACCACTAAAACAATTAGACTTTATCAGATCCCGATAGACAGACCAAAACCATTGTAAGGGTCTCCACCACAACAATTTTGATCTGTGATTTAAAGTAATGGTTTAGTTATGTGTTAGCATTCTATTAAAGGAATTTCCTGAGCTTCTATCAACAGCATTTGTGGCATAATGTTCATTTCTACAAAAAATGATTTGATTTATTATCATATATAAGCTGTGACTTTAACCAGGTAGTGGTACGCCTCCCACCAAAGGTATCCCTCAGAAATTTTCACTTTGACTAGTTTGTTCAAGAATGTTTCCAAATAACTTGTATACCTTCAACATACTTTGTCTATGCCAAGAAATGTAAGAAGATGTGATTTCAGTGGACTTGTATAATTTGCTTTGATTGAGGAAACATGAAAATATACAGTTACCATTTTTTTCCTTTGATTTAGTCATGTGAGTTTTGCATCAAATACTGTATCATTTTTGGTAATCGAGATCTGGCAGCAACAACACATTTTTCCACTTGGGTGAGCAATTCGTCGACAGCTTTTCTTGCGAATGAAATCACCCACATTCCAACAAACCAATGAGAATGCGCAACAGTGATGATGATTCTTGACAATTGAGCAAAGGTGCCAAATCTGTGTATCCATTTACCCAAATTCTTTGCTGGCACAGATTTGCAGAAAATTACCTTCATTTGGCAAATAAATAATTTATAGACCGTTACGTACATGTTACCAACATTTTATTATGTAAGCTTTATGTTACATCTCAAATGACAAGGGAATGTATATTAATGTTTATATTAACTAGCCAGTCCTGAACTCATTCTCTCAAATGGCTTGGGTATGCATAACATTCACAGTTTATATGGACTGCAAATCCCTGATTTATATATGTATGTTTTATTTTCCGTGGTTGCCACAAATGCCGTCAGTAGAGCATAACTTGTTTTGAACATAAAACATTACTTTATTAAGATTTCCTTTTTATTGTTATTAATTGTTGGGCTAATGAACTAGAGCAGTACGCTATTTTCCTCTGTATTCTCTAGTGATCTTGATTGACTTTCTATATGCTAACATAAAGCAAATATTCTAGTATATCTATGTTAACATTTTACTGAGCATATCTTCATATTTTCTCTATTATCCCACAGGTTACCTTCACAAAACGGAAGTTTGGTTTGATGAAGAAAGCTTATGAGCTCAGCGTATTGTGTGACTGTGAGATT
This sequence comes from Sinocyclocheilus anshuiensis, assembly GCF_001515605.1. Taxonomy (NCBI): domain Eukaryota; kingdom Metazoa; phylum Chordata; class Actinopteri; order Cypriniformes; family Cyprinidae; genus Sinocyclocheilus; species Sinocyclocheilus anshuiensis. Next base: position 2,274,900 of record NW_015541011.1, on the reverse strand, counting down.
GCCCTGATCATATTCAACAGCTCGAACAAACTCTTTCAGTATGCCAGCACTGACATGGACAAAGTCCTACTTAAGTACACAGAATACAACGAACCCCATGAGAGCAGAACCAACTCTGACATTGTAGAGGTGAGTGTGGCCTACTTCTGATTTCTGTAACAAACAATCTTTAATGATTGAATGATTTTTCCATTTAATGTAGTGTAATTTCAGTACTGTGGCCCCAAAAAGTAATTGGGACAATTTTGGACATTGACATCACATTTTAAAATGTTTGACTTTTATTGAATTAGATAATAGAACATGAAACCAAGTGACTTATTCAAGTATATTTGGCTAGAGCTTTTCTTAGAAATATTTTTACGTCTTGTAACCATTTTTGCTTTACTTTTGCTTTTAACTGGCCCAAGGTGAATTTTTTTTAAATGTATGACATGAGTTACCCTCGTGGTGTGATATTTTGTTATATAATGTGCAAAGTCCAAATACTTTTTGGAGTCAATGTATTTTTTTTTTGTATATTTTAATTTGACTACCTCTTTGTATCAAAGTATGAGACAATAATTCCCTCAAAATATTTAGCCTTTTATCAGTACCTAGTTCAGCAGTCAGTTTTAGGTTGAAGTTCAGAAATTATCTATGCACAAATGTTCAGCATGTGTGTCCCATAGTGCCATAGGGGACAAACTGATGTCTGGACAGCACGTAACAGTTTCCTTCTCATCCGTGCTTAGACAGGGTTCAGGACATCTGCAGCCGCTGATAAGTCCAGACGTACTTAAGTACTGCATCTGACAAAGGGGTATAGATCATGTAACTGGACACATGGCACAGAACATCCTCTTTTTTTGTCCAACATTCATGTTTGCCTCAATTAATGACTGTGTAAAAAAATTCAGTTTATACAATTCGAAAATTGTTTGCTCATCATAAAGCCTTCCCAGCTGGCCATATGAGTGCTGTGCAAACCAAAACCATACTACTGTAGTGTTCAGTACGCAGGAAGCAGGATTTGCCAGGCATGCACTGTCCTCATTTGTCAAAGCAACATTCCAGTTTTATAGGTCGAGACAATGTGTGAGCAAAGAATAAGATAATTTATGACAGAATTTTAATTTTTGGGTGAAGTACCACTTTTACTTAAAATAAGTCTTTTACTTAAAAAAAAAAAAAAAAAACGGCATAAAAGAAGTCAGCTGGGCTGAGCTATCTTTTATTCATGCTGATGACACTGCTGGTGAATTACCTGCATGGCAGAGCTGCAGAAGAATGCACAGAGCCATCCACGAGGCTTGAGCTCTTCATCAGCGGCCCATCTGCTCTCTTCCCTGCACAGAGAGGGCCCTCACTTGCATTAAAAATGAATGGACACACTCTCCCCCCTTATGTAACAGCCACCCCATGTCAGCTTTACCTCTTTACAACAGCTTTTAAAGAGGATGCTGTGCCCCCTCTCAGTGACTTTATGTCTTTCCCTCTGTGATTTTAAAGAATGGGAAATCACTGTGTTCTGTGTTGCAAAACATCCTCGTGCAGCACTAAAGAGCCTCTTTGCTGTTGTGGATTGCAATTCGATGTCTTTTTAGAGTGAAAAAATGTTAGCTAAATCCTGTAAGTGTCTTGTAGGACACCCACAAACACATGCAGAGACATGTACATCCGCACAATCAGGCGTCAGCAGATTTCTTTCTGATGCTTACTGGTGTGGAATGCAAGCTGCCGCTTTTCCCACGTCGGCCCTCCAGCCGCTGTGGAGGAGCCTGACCCAATGCATGAAGGACCCCAACAAAGCAGCCTTGTCCCTGCTCAGTGGGCCAGCATCTACTCATAGCTGCAGAGATCGCCCACAGCCAGATCTCTTTCTGTGGCCATGATTCCATAAAGAAGCAGAGCAGAAATAAGCTATTGAAGCCTCCACTCTCTTTTCCTGCCCAGCTACATGTTGTATAGTGCTGGAGAAACCAGCAGCAGAGGTATCAGCCCTGGACTGCCATCAGAAGTGCTTCTGACTTTGATTCTTGTTGAAGGCAGTATGACTCCATCGAGACACATGTAAAGATCTGTGCTGGAGTTATATAGTATACCGATATAGCCAAAGGATATCAGTACCCAGCAATATTGATTTTATCCATAAAAACACAGGCCTGTGTTCTCGTATTATACAGTGTGACATTCTGAAAGAGGATACCATATAGTGATATTATTAATCAAACAGCATGTATAAGGAGGAAACAACCCAGAGCCCTTTTAAGAAAAGTCAGTCCACTCTGTGGCCATCTAGGCAACAATTCGTACAATATAGGCACTCAAGTTCAGCTCCTGTTTAGTTCAGTGGGGGTAAATTCTTCAAACCTTTTGACTTTCCATTTTAAAACGGTTTTGACAAAATGGCGTTGTTAAGGTTGCTGCTGTATTTGCAATCATGCTACACTGAAAACTGAAAAAAAAAAAAATTCTAGTGATCGGATACAATTAGTAATTTGTATTATTATTTATTGGTATTTGCTGATGTTAGATATTTAATTGTACAATTAGTTCCTCTTTTTACATTTGTACATAAAATTAAAACACTAATGATTAACATTTTTAATCTTTAGCAAAAAAAATAAATAAATAAAAAATAAAATAAAATATATATATATACAGTATATATATATTCACACTGTGTACATAATAATGTTCTGATGTAACTGTAGCATTTAAAACAGCTTATTTTAGTTTTTAGTGTTCTATTGATTTAGTTTACACAAAATAGTACATAATTTTAAAGGGGTCATGGCCCTTTTTTATTATGTTGTACTGTTCTCTGAGGTCCACTTATAATGTTATCAGGTTCTTTACATCAAAAAACATTATAATTTAGAAGTAATAGGCTATTTTTCTGTCCTGTTTTGATGCCCCTCATCGGAACACTCCGTTTGAATAGGTGTGGTGGATTGTAAACTCGGAAGTAAACGCCCACTGCTATGATTGGCTAACAGCTGTGTATGTTTGACAGCCTTCATCCTTCATAGATGGATGCTGCTGTGATTTAGGTTAAAAATGCATAAGTACTCAGTACATATCAAATGATCTGTAATAAAAGACAAAGCAATAGTGACCACGTAATAAAAAACAGTTACACTTGTGTGGAGTCGGATCCAATATAGTCGCACAGCATCGTCTTTTAATATCAATCTTTCTGAAAATCCTGTGTCGAATTGTGCCTTGTTTGTAAATGAATCCACTGTAAAATGAAGTGAAAAAAGGACCAAGTTCTTACTGACGTGGTCTGGAACTTCATTAAATATAAAGTTCATCCACTCTTTCCTAATGTTGGGATCCGAAGGAAGGCAATGCAAAGACTGTGTTTTTCCACAACTGGGCACTGTACAGCTTCTTACTGTCTGCGGAGCCATCTTTATTGTTTGATTTCTGCGTAGACCTGTGTTTGCCTCTTTTGTTAATTACACCATGCGCGAATCAGTGGACGGGACTAAACAGGCAGTGATGTCGAAGCAGGCGTTGATCTTCTTCTGCGGAGGTGGGGTTTAGCCACACTATTACACCGTAAAGTGGCACATTCCACAACCTGTCGTTTTGGCTGATTGGCTTCAATATAAGCTGTTTTTAGACTAACAAGAAAGTTCTGAAACTTACAGGATATTTTTATAGTACAATGACCTCATATATGTCAAAAGATCAAGGGAATTTAGGTTTCTCAGTTCATGACCCCTTTAATATTAGCTATTTACTTGTCATCAGCCATAACATGAAAATGATTATTGACTTCAATATCATTATAAGCCTGAATTTTAATAGGGGTACATCCCTAATTTTTACAGGCTATATGTTTGGTTTTAGAGATTTTTTTCTAGAGAATCAAGACTGTTTAAAATGAAATGAGGCTGTTTTGACAACATTTCTTTCTTACAGGTGCCATATTAAGCACTGCAGTTTCATACTCTTGTGTACTGTATTTGAAATAACTTTCTGTCTGACTGTTTGTCCATCTATATAGAAACTGCTTTCTAACAGATCTAGTGTTATTTAACTTATGTAACCATGGTTCCCTGAGTAGGGAACATGACCACGGGTCACGACGAGGCGTCCCCCATAGCGACCCCTAGAGGACGCAGTTCGAAGTTCCCATGAAAGGGAACTCTCATTTCCATTTCCTGCTGTCTGGTGAAATGTGTTTCACATGGAGGCACTTATCTAAATAAATAGATTGTGTTAAAGTGATAAATGCCACACAAACAGTTGCACTTTTTTTTCTCATTTGTCCTTTTTCTGTCCTCTACAACAAATGCATATTTTGCAGCTTTTTCATTGACCAGCATAAATTCCTGTTCCATGTGAGAAGCCAAATCAAAAGTCACATTCCTACTTGCCACCACCATCTGTAGCAAAAGCCCTGGCCTTGTGTAGTCAAGGGAACAGATGTATTGCTTTCCACAGATGGAAGTGTGAGTGGGGCACAGTGTGATGGCTAGGCTCAGGGCTATGGACTTTGTCTCAAGTCTGGCCCGCAGTCGGTACCGGAGCGCTAGACCGAGATCACCACGCCTGAGCAAAAAGTAGCATGTACATGTGTGTTTTTGGTGTGTGTGCACCTGCAGCACGATGGTTCAACTTCAATAACACTCCAGGCGACAGGTGAATCGTTGCGTGAAATCTCCCTTTGTGGATCCTGTCCACTTCTCTGTCTGATTAAAAGTGGCCGCGATCCCATCTGTGTCTCCCTTTTCAAAGGCTGTGGGTCTGAAGCAAGCCCTTTTATTTACTGAGTAGCAGCGCAGGATTGATGGAGCGTTTCCTCAGAGGTTACAGCATGTCCATTCAGCGGCTCGCAGGGGTCTTTAAGGACCACTGGCACAGTATTTGGTCTCCACTAGCACACTTTGTCCTTGTTCTCACCTTTTGCATTGCTCAGAGAATGTGAAAGGAAGTGGAGTTGAACCGACTTTTTTATGTATGATGGACCTTAGTCTAGAGATTGTGCATAATAGCACAGCCCAACACATTTCACTTTTATAAGACCGTGAAAGTTCTCTGACCTTTTGTGAAAGCATAAGTTAGGATATTGCTGGTTTTAAGCCATATTCACTGTTTTTCTAATAGAAAAAGTTAAAGGAATGTTCTGGGCTCAAAACAAGTTAAAAGCAAAAACAAAAGTTAAAAACAAAAATTTTATGATGCTTTAAAATGCAATCTTTAGCAAATCATTTCCCATGTGCATTATATTGTTGTGATCCCTAAATTCAACTTTCAAATCAATTAAAGTTTTTAGAGTTAGTTTATTTTTTATTAAGACAAAGTAATACTAATAGAATACTGCTATTGTACATTTATCAGTTATCACCAATATCTTTAAAATAATAGTCTCATTGGTGGAAAAATCTTTTTCTGGTATCTTTGTACATACAGTATAATGGGGAATTTGCAGTTTTTATCGACATTACATGATTGTGACAAAAAAAAGTTGTAAAATAATTTTTCTCACAAATATCTCAGGTTAACATGTATAATGTTTAAGTCTTGTGCATACAGGTGCATCTCAATAAATTAGAATGTCGTGGAAAAGTTCATTTCTGTAATTCAACTCAAATTGTGAAATGTGTATTAAATAAATTCAATGCACACAGACTGAATTTCATTTTCCAGCAGGATTTGGCACCTGCCCACACTGCTAAAAGCACCAAAAGTTGGTTAAATGACCATGGTGTTGGTGTGCTTGACTGGCCAGCAAACTCACCAGACCTGAACCCCATAGAGAATCTATGGTCAAGGGTATTGTCAAGAGAAAAATGAGAAACAAGAGACCAAAAAATGCAGATGAGCTGAAGGCCACTGTCAAAGAAACCTGGGCTTCCATACCACCTCAGCAGTGCCACAAACTGATCACCTCTATGCCACGCCGAATTGAGGCAGTAATTAAAGCAAAAGGAGCTCCTACCAAGTATTGAGTACATGTACAGTAAATGAACATACTTTCCAGAAGGCCAACAATTCACTAAAAATGTTTTTTTTATTGGTCTTATGAAGTATTCTAATTTGTTGAGATAGTGAATTGGTGGGTTTTTGTTAAATGTGAGCCAAAATCATCACAATTAAAAGAACCAAAGACTTAAAATACTTCAGTCTGTGTGCACTGAATTTATTTAATACACGAGTTTCACAATTTGAGTTGAATTACTGAAATAAATTAACTTTTCCATTAAATTCTAATTTATTGAGATGCACCTGTACTTTCAAAACTCTATTCTAAAGTTTATCCTGGTGCAGGGTAAATGTATTAGTGTACTTTACATGTGACATTTGCTTGTTTTGACAAACTAAGGGATGAGCTAAAATAATTATTTGTGGTAATAGAGCATAACTTTCCTTCAGTTCCTTTGAATTTAATTTGTTATGGAATTTCCTCTTACTGTAAGTCAATTTCAGTTAATAAAAAGGTAGACAGATAAAGACAATAGTATGAATGAGCGAAAATACAGTCTTTACAGTTGTCCTGTCTAAAGAAAGTCCTTACAGTTCCTGTTGTTCCAAATTGAATTCTGTTTGTGCTGCAAATGAAAAAGCTGCTGCAGGTAATTAAAATAATTAAATCATCCTTCCTCTTGTTCCTCTCAAACTGGAGGTAATTAAATCTCAGTAGCCCTATGCTGGTATTCTGAATACAGGCCTCTCAGTGTGCACATAGGATTCCTTGAAATCAGATATCAACTTCACAGCAGATACGTTGCGTCCATTTGTCCCTTTTACACCCTCGCCTCTGTTAGATGCTCTCGAGAGCATTACTCAGCCATGCTAAAATCAGTCCATTCTCATTAGCCCAAATTATCATGGTTTGAACACATTAGCAGTCCCAGCTAACAGCCGTTCTATTGAATGCTGGGTAAAGTGTGGAAGCTGCAGGCTTACATACACATGGCATATGTTTGCTTTCATTAGATTTACATGTGTGACTTTTTTTTATACCACTGTCACCATGTTGCAAATAACTGAGCTGGTGTGTGTGCCGTTGTGAACGGCCGGCTGACCTTTTGCAATACTGGGTTGTTGTCTGAGGTGTTATGTACCTGGCTCAAATAGTAAGCAAATCAGGGAATGGTTCAGGCAAATGTTTTTAGGCCTCCATTAGAGGCTTGCATTGTTGTGTGTGGTTTTAAAAAGCAAATGCTTTTTGCTTTCCTGAAGAAATATTCAAAGGCTGACCAGTGCAGTAGACTGGTAGTACCACTAGAATATTTAAACAAAGAAAGCATATTGTTGTATGCTGAAAGGGAAAGTTCACCCAAAAATGAAATTGTCATTATTTAAAATAATAAAGGTTTAAATAATTTTCATATTGGGTGAATTGTCCCTTTAATGAATTTACACTGAGTTTTTGAAAATTGTCCTCGTAGCTGGTCTCGAGACATTCTTTTGAGAATTATTTCCTGGCAAAGACATAATCGAGAATCGCAGGATATGTAAATCTTGACCATTCCCAAATGTCAGCACTTATTCTGTCTGTTCTCCATGAGATTCCGGTTTTGTTCCATGTGAATAACACCATTGTTTTACCACAAGCACAGGACAAAAAGCAGTCACTCTGCCTTTCATCTGAACCTTTGATGCTGCATTCGGCATATGAGCGTCTCCAAACAGCCGTGCAAATGCATTAGCTATTCTATGCATATTCATGTTTGTACAGAAGCTCTTGAGATCATAACGAGAGCTCACTCACAGTTTCTATTGGTTCTGGATGTGGATGTAGTAAGGAGCCGGTGTCTGCGGAGGAGAGGAAGGAAATGAGGCTATGCTGTATTGCTGTGAGACTGGGGGAGGGAGATATTTTTGATAAGGGACTTTTATTCATCACTCTGGTTGAAGGCAAGAGGGGACTTCTGATGTCATTGGGGCTGGGGATTTTTGGGACATTCACCACAACCCACAACTCTGTGTTATGTCAGTAATGTAGCCAGAGCTGTTAAATCAATCATATTATCCAAGCACTTTGGTACGAGTGCTACAACTACTCACTAGGACTTGTGAAGTTTTTTCTATAAATATGCACACTTTACAATATAATTGCATTTATTTTTATAGCTGCTGAGCTGAATTTTACTGTTTTGTTGGGAGCTTTGCATTGAATTGTTTGTGCTGTCAGTCAAAGCTCATGCGGTGATTAAGACCCGACTCTTAATGAATGCAAATTGGCACATCTGCTTCTGTGAGCTAGCTGGCCAGACTGTTCAATTAGCGTGATTGATCAATTATCCTCCTCCTGCTGATGTGAGGATGAGGAGAGTGGAGGAAAGAAGGAAAAGCAACAGTGCGAGAAGTGAGAGATGGCGAGGAACACTTCGGTCCAAATCCCTTAAGTCTGCCTATTAAAATATGCTCTTTAGATATGATTAGACTAAATTGATAGTGATGGAATGATTTAAGTCATGCTTACACTTTAAGCAACACAGATGTAATATTGACTTTGACAAGACAAATTGGAATCATGGCATTTTTCAGGAAAACTAGTCTGTGATGTTTTTAAACGGCCAGCAAAAGTCCCTTGAATATAGCGTGTAGATCCACCATTGAATTAGATGACTATTGATGTACAATTTCATTATACTAAATTTGGCATTTTAAAAATTAGCAGTTATACTACCGTACAGAGGTTAGGGATAGGTCTTTTTTTTTAATGTTCATCCAGGCTGTATTTATTTGATAAAAAACACAGTTAAACAGTAATATTATGAAATATTTTTACAATTTAAAATAATAATAATATTTTGAATAATAAATAATTTACTAATTACTAATTAACTAATATTTTTCTATTTGAATATATATTCAAATAAAATGTATTTCTGTCATGGCTTCAGTGTCACAAAATCCTTCAGAAATAATTCTAATATGCTGTTTTGATGCTCATATAACATTTCTTATTATCAGTGTTGAAAACAGTTGTGCTGCTTAATATTTTTGTGGAAAACGTAATACATTTTTTTTTTAGGATTGATTCACTTTATAGAAAGTTCAAAAGAACAGAATTGATTTGAAATGGAAGTCTTTTGTAACATTTTAAATGCCTTTACTGTCACTTTTAATTAATGTATACTTGTATTAATTTTCTTACTAAATGCATTTGCAGTATATATATATATATATATATATATATATATATAAGAAAGGAATAAAAGAAGAGGTAGTGAGAGTTTGATTTGGAGGGTCAAGAACAGCAGTAAGGGTCAAAACACATCTTTTCCCAACAGCGGTGAATCCAGATGAAAAACTCATCAGATGAGACACAAGGCAGAGAGTGCTGAGCCCTGATGGATGAGCACTGAATTCTGGGAATTATGGTCTGTAATATGCTGTCCACTTGCAGCCTGTCCAAAGGGCATGTTCATGTCCACTGTTTCTGTCTAGTTTTGACGTCTCAGCCTGCATGCCATCATTAATATAGAGCAAAATGGTGTAAGAAAATAACGTAATATTCATGTTAATGTGCTTCTGTTAGGTCTTGGCCGATGTAAATTACTTTTATTTTTATCTGTGCATGGAGTGTGTAGATTTGTGTTTAAAAACGCGTACATGCAACTCCTGTTGATAAGATATTGATGTGACTAAAACAGGCAAATATGACAAATATAGGAAATGTATGCAGAGCATGTGGCCGCAATGGAGAGATAAACATATTTCTATTTTATTATTTCATCTTGCTGGATTTATATAGTTCTAGTCTTATATAGCCACAGATCAAGGGTATTTTAGACACAGAATGCAGTGGAAACCCCTTTACAGTATTCACAATACAGCATGGCCTTGAGTGCCTTATCTTTTTATTAAAATTGCTGCTTCATGATAAATATTAAGAACAAAAATGTAAAGTAAACTTCTATTAACACTGTAATCTTTTATTTGCTTACAGGCCTCAGTCACCATTCCCTTTAATTGTATGGGGAAAAAAACAGTGACTGAGGCTGTCATTCTGTTTCATTTTGCATTCCACAAAAGAAAAAATGTCATACAGGTTTGTAGGGATGTAACGATTCACTCAACTCACGATTCGATTAGATTCGATTCACGATTTTGATTTCACGATTCGGTTCGGTTCACGATTTTATTATTTCTATTTGAATATATATTCAAATAAAATGTATTTCTGTCATGGCTTCAGTGTCACAAAATCCTTCAGAAATAATTCTAATATGCTGTTTTGATGCTCATATAACATTTCTTATTATCAGTGTTGAAAACAGTTGTGCTGCTTAATATTTTTGTGGAAAACGTAATACATTTTTTTTTTAGGATTGATTCACTTTATAGAAAGTTCAAAAGAACAGAATTGATTTGAAATGGAAGTCTTTTGTAACATTTTAAATGCCTTTACTGTCACTTTTAATTAATGTATACTTGTATTAATTTTCTTACTAAATGCATTTGCAGTATATATATATATATATATATATATATATATATAAGAAAGGAATAAAAGAAGAGGTAGTGAGAGTTTGATTTGGAGGGTCAAGAACAGCAGTAAGGGTCAAAACACATCTTTTCCCAACAGCGGTGAATCCAGATGAAAAACTCATCAGATGAGACACAAGGCAGAGAGTGCTGAGCCCTGATGGATGAGCACTGAATTCTGGGAATTATGGTCTGTAATATGCTGTCCACTTGCAGCCTGTCCAAAGGGCATGTTCATGTCCACTGTTTCTGTCTAGTTTTGACGTCTCAGCCTGCATGCCATCATTAATATAGAGCAACATATAATTACTCTTTTGTTGGTTTTGATTGCTTCTATTGTCCTCATTTGTAAGTCGTTTTGGATAAAAGCGTTTGCTAAATGACAAAATTGAAATATAATGTAAATGTAAATAACAGAACTAAATTGAAATTTTAAAACAAACCCCAAATGAAAATAAATAATACAAATAAAATAAATCTCTTCATATAAACAAAACAAGGCTTTTATACAGAGGCAAGATGAAAAGAAAAAATACCATCTAAACTTTTCTAAAGACAGTAAGTTCCCCTCAGACTCCTACCCCTAATTGAATCGCGATTTGTTTAGCATCTCAACCGGTTTGAATCGTCACATATATGAATCGATTTTCAACCGGCTCACAGTTAATCGTTACATCCCTACAGGTTTGGAATAACATGAGGTTAAGTATGTGATGACACGATTTGTTATTTTTGAGTGATATATAATGCCTTGAATTGGCATTCTTCTGCTAGAAGATAAAGTCCCTGAAAATGAACAATAATTCTACAGGTGCTGCACAGTCATATACATGCTATAGCTGTTGTAGTGACCAATCAGCATCCAGGACTGGAACTATCTGTTTCATAAGCAACGTTCTGAAATTGCTTTTTACATTTGTCAACATTTTAGCCTGCTGTAATGAAGAGAGAACTCGGTTGCCTCTCAGTATGTGTTGTTAATACCATGAAAATGACAAATTCATCCCTCTCTTAGGTGGCAGTCTAATGGGAGTATTACTTATACGGCCCTGTTGATTAAGACTTAGCTGCTAAGCTCATTTTCCAAACATTAGGGGCAGTGTGTCTCAGAGGGGCCTGTCTGGGCTGTTTCAGAGACAGATCAGGGCTGGAGTGCTGGTATCTTTAACGGTGACATACCCAGATAATAGAGCCCTGCTAACAGGCACCATATTCAGGCCTGAGTGTCCTTCCAATCACATTTGCCCTACCTTATGTGGGGACAGTAGACTTAACGGAGCTCTTTCTGCTCTCTTGTTCTCAAGATATCAGGATGTTATCATTTGATACTATTGGAAAGACAACCCAGGGATAAGATCTTACACTCATAATTGATCTCGTTTTAACCTGGTCCATCTTTTTAATTTGATTGCGTCATTGTTTCAACACTGTCAAAGTAAATTAGGCCACTTTCAAAGTTTATTCACTTTCAGTGATAGGGCAAAATCTCCACCTGAAAGCAGGGGCATCTGAGTCCTTCCTTGAGGTTTTGGCAGGCACGGCACTAAGGGATCACTCACTCACACAATGACGCCATTCACCTCACGCTCTGGAGCGGCGGACGACCCCTACGGTTCTGGACTATTAACCTAGTCTGCGAGGATTAATCCAAAAGGGGTCAGGGGCTTAATTTGCGCTTGATATGCACAGATGACAACACACAAGAAAAGATTGCATTTTAATTGGCAAACGCTTAACTTAGTGGCTTGACTTTGGGCTGGCCAGGGGCCAGATTGACTGTGTGATCTGCTAAAGCCGTGTTTGACATTTGAAAAGGCTGAAGAGGGATGCATGGTCAGTTACACTGCTCGGCTCATCCTGGGTGGCTCTTTAAACTAATCACACAGCGTCCTCAGTTTTTCCTAAAATATATTTATAAATGATGGCATTATTTATTTATTTATTTACTCACTCCATAGCATTTTTAATTAAAAATATTAAATATTGCATTAAAAGGTCTTCCAAAAACTTTTTGACAATATCTCACTCAGTGAAATAATAACATTTTTTTTATTTTTTTTTTTACAAGTTAATCATTTTCCTTATCTTCATTTTCCCTGTTTAGCAGCTGTCAGTTCTGTTCATATCTGATTTTCACACTGTTTTGATAAACTACTTATTAAATCTGGTTTAATTTCCCTCATGATCTGTAACATATCACTTCATTTCAGCGATCTCTGTTTCTTTCTATTCTCAATTCCCACTGCTCGTTCTTTAATGTCTCATCTACTGCCACTCTTATCCATTCCCTCCTCCTTTTTTTTAATCTTTTTACTTTTTTTCGTTACGCCTCTTACTCTCACATCTAGCAGTCTTCATATTAAAGTGCTTATTAAGTCAAACCAAAATGTCAGCAGTATTGACATAAAGGAAAGGTGTCTTCTTTAGGATATTCTGATATATATGCTATATCCCTCCAATATGATTTTTAATAGTGAGCTGAAACCCTACATTTTAATTGTTGTGTACACTAAGCAGGACTTATTTTATTAGTCTGCCTTTTGTTTGATTTTCTCATCATTTCTATCACCAGCGATGGTGGTTTTGAGGTGTGAACAGCGAGTTGCGGCACACATATCATTTTGAATTTTGGTTAATATGCTATCTTGGTCTCATCTGACCACAAAATCTTTGCTCTCATTGCAACTGGGTCACTTTTTTTTTGGCAAATTATTGTAGTGCTTTCACACATTCTCAGCTACTGAACGCTGTAGATCCTTCAGAATAATCATTGGCATGTTCAGGCAAAGTTTTAGGGAGTGTTTTCTGGGTTCTGAATGGTTTGATGTACTTTCCACTTGCTGATAATTGAATTAACAGTTCGGTTAGACTCTTTAGGCACTATTTTCACAGCTATTCTTTAGATGTACATCCTGAATAATAAGAGTGTTAACAGTGTTTTTGTCCTGATAATGTTGTAGCTCTTTTAATGATTTACAGGTACAAACAATTGTTATGTTTCATAGTTTTACAAAAGAAAATTATCCACAATTAATGAGTCACATGGAGGTTATGTGGATTATTACATTTTAGGGTTATTAGATATTTTCATAACAGGATGTTTTTGCATGCATTTCTACTTCTAATATTTGGGGTCTTTAAGTTCTTTAAGCACAAGTCTGATTGTGACAAGAAGTGCCTTCTGCATGTGAACTAGTACATGAAGATTTTATAAGGAATGTTTGACCTCATCTTAAAGAGGCGGTTTACCTCATAAATAGTTCAAGTAGAATTGTTTTCTTATCACTGGGGTAAATCAATGACCAAACTGTGGCAACAGTTCACCTGTTTTGTCAATCTGCCCACTAAAAACAAACACTCCTTTCTCTAAGTAAGCATAGTCTTGGTATTTTCTGGAGGAAAGTGTTGTCATTTCTGCTAATTATAATAAGAGGAATCAGAAATGTATACGTTTAGGGCAAGAATTAAGATAATACTACAGATATCTATAATATATCAATTGTTTTTCCTAAACAGCACTGAAATTACACAGAGAATAATTGGAGACTGTTGTGGTTGTCTGAGCTTTTTCTCCTTAGAAGAATTTCTTTGCTCAGATTTTCCAAGATAGCAACGTCTGCAATCTGAATTCACTTATTTCAAAGTGAAAATTTTTCTCATCAAATTCTTACAAGACCACATAATCTCAGGCTATATATCCACATCCATTTAATAGCTCTGTACTATTACTGTATTTCACCTACTATCATGTTTGTTTCTATTTTTATTTATCATAAAGAATTTTAGGAGAAACATCTAACAAGTTTATACTTAACTGAAACTTAACTGAGAATTCCATTATAATTCTAAAAGGGCCACTTTTGAGCAATAAAACTTTCCCTTTGGATACTATTGATATTTGAAAGAGGTTGTGAGAAAGAGTTTGACTTTGACCAGAGGATTGTAATTTTGTTAATGGATAGTGTCATACAGAAAGAGGAATTTGTTTTTGCAATCACATTTTATTTTTAATTTGCCCAGTTACCTTGTTTTTATGTATGTTTAGTTTGTGCAACTAACAGTTTTCAGGTTGAATGTTACAGTATACATTTAAAACATTGAAATGAACATTCACTTATTGATAGCCTGGTGAAAAAGTCACATTTTGTAAATGAATGGCCTATTCTTACTGGAGTGAAGTACACGTCAGGTTAAAAAAGTACTGTCTTAATATACCACATTGAGCTGCAACAATAATGGTGTTGAATCAAGCCTCCTGCAGCTTTTCAAAGTGCCCTTTTTTATAGGACAAGGACTCCCTTTCCTCTGGACTTTCAGTCTAGAACAAGAGCACAGCCCCTCTTTGGAGCAAGCCATTTTCTCTCTTCTGAAACAAAGAGCTACATTTGGTTCATTCTTATGATAGCCATTTTATAAGACCCTGTGTCTCTGACAGCTCTCTAGATGCAAGGTCTGAATTCGTGGTAATTGTTGTTCTTTTCTCTTTCACATGTTAAGTGTGACCAGGTTGCTGTGGAAACACAGTTTGGTGTTTACCTCACAACAGAGACCAGCAAGAATCAGAGGCAACAGAATAGTCCTCTTTTATTTAAAGTATCCCTCCCAGAAACAAATATAAAGGATGTACGACATGAAAGGATTTAAAGTAAGGCTGCATGCCACATCAAGCCAAACTTTATGCTTCCAAGCAACCACGTAAGTGGAAAATGGACAAGTACACGGCCATATTATCTATGACACATCAGTTAGGAGAGCGCATTTTAAAAGACTAAGGGTCTTGTGTTCACTGTACGTATTGATGAACGCGAAACACTGAAGCATATTGGTCTTGTACTCTCTCGCAGTGCTCTTTGAGAACATCCCTGCTCCCTTTGAGCATGATGCTTGTTACCTGGTTACTGCCAAGAGATTATTTTTTTCAGCACATGTCGTGCCTCATTGACGTCAGAACCTCTTTTTCACCCCCCACCTCAATCCCTTCTCTCTCATTTTCTAGCAAGACTGATATTTTTCATTTAAAAACCAGACCTTCTTCAAGAGGCTGAAATAAAAAGAAGACAAAGCAACAAAAGGCCCAGAGCGAGGTGGGTCTTTGGTAAACATTAGTCTCCGATAAGACTAATGAGGCAGGCTCTAATCTCAAGTGCTTGAACGTAGACGCGCTGACTCTGAGCAAATAACCCTGGTGCTCATTCACAGAGGAAACAAGAGGGGGACGAAGCACGCCGCAAATTATTGACTAATTCTGAACTATCATTTTCACTCTTAGCTCACTGGATAAATACGCTGTTTCTCATCTGCATCTCAGTGCTGTCCAGTAAATCTGTACTTCATCATTGATAATCGTTTTAAGTAACTGGTATATTTTCTATTCTCATCTTTTCTGTTTTATTTACTGAAGCTTATAATTATCTGTATGCTAGTTGTCCACCTTGTTAGAGTAGCATTGTTAACATTATTTTAAGGCTTTCCAAGGAACATTTGGCAAATTGGTACCCACTATATTTCCCTTTAACTGGCCCACAACCAGCTGCCTACATATAGTGACTAATGAAGGGACTAAAAAGTTTTTTTTACTGGTAATGAGACAAATGATATATTTGGCAATTTGAGATTATCGACATTGAAAGATTATCAGTATTGATTGTCCAAGTTATTTGACTTGTGACGTGGAACCATTTCCTATTTATTTAAGAGACACCCAAGCTTGGTCTGGTATTGCCATGATTTCAACCTTGAATCAGAGCTCCTACCATTTATTAAAGGCCAGTTTATCAACTGAACTAATTATTGAGTTTAATCTGCTAATAGCTTAGTGTAACGAACAGAAATCAATAAAGCCATCCTTCCAGTCAAGACTGACAGCAAACCTTAAATTTTAATAGGTAGTCTAGCATAAGCTGTTGTATTCCTTTATGATATTAAATTCTTTTATTATGTATATTTAATTATTAATTCGAATTATTTTATGCATTACAGCATATACTTTACTGAACATTTGGTGGAATTATGCTTATTGTTTATGGAATTATGCTCATTGTCTCTTGCCAACAATGAGATTAAAAGATTTAAAGAAATAAAATAATTATATAACTCAATATATAAATTATCCTCATTGTGGATCTATGGATAGATTTATATTTTCATTTACCATTATATATTTAAAAAAATATATTTTATTATTATGTTTTATTTTTAAGTAAATCTTGTTTAAAATGTTTTCTTTTTATAGCTGCAAGTTTGTCTCATTTGCTATCATTTGTTTGCTTTATATATAAATGAGCATTTTCAAGGTGTCTGTTGACTGCTTGTTTTGTTTAACTTCACAAGTCATTGTGCAGCATAGAAGTGCTGAATGAAAAAGTGCGCTAGAGCAGTCTCATCTGGTGGCTGTCTTCACCTTTGTGCTCTCAGCCCTGTTAAGTCCTGATAGGTGTGCCCATGACAGATCCATGCCTGCCCTCTCCTCTATGGGTTCTTTAGGTCCTCCAGGAAAAACATCATATTGATTGACAAAGAAAATATTTCTGTGTGAGACATCCCTGCATTCTCATAATATTTCTCGAAACATTACATACATGCAGTATGGACATGACAGCCAATGATAACAAGCAGCAGTTCCTAAATAGGGGACAGTTTTGAGGCTGGTATGTAATTGATAGAGCTTTTCTTTGCATGTGATTTGTGCTAGAGTCTCCCAACGGTCCCAAATAAGAGCTTTCAGTCATTGTCAGTGTTTAGATGCAGTTAATGGAAACAAAAATTGGAAACAATAAAGGGCCCTGTCTACTTGAACTTAACAAACCTCTCTCATCCCTCCTTTCTTTTTCCTGGTTACCATCAGAACCAGTCCCTAGATAGCAGGCACAAAAGCTAATGGAAGTTTCCTCTTTGGCTATTGATTACACTCCAGTGGGAGGGGGGAAAAGCATCTCCGACACGGGCAAACATGATTGAATGTAATTCAATAAGAGCAAGAATGGGACCTTCTCTCTCTCTCACTGCCTCAGATACTGTTCCATGGTTCCCAGCTCAGTGATCTGGCACGTGTTTACAGATTTCAGCCATGAATTATTCTCAATGACGTAAGGCCAAATAGGCTCTGTAATGATTTCAACACCGATGTGAAAGATCATGTTTACTTACTCCAGCATGATTTGTAATGTAGAGGGTACAAGGTTTGGTGAAATTATTATTCGGCGTTCAGGAACTGGCACGTGTAGCGATGTTATGCTTTCAATTAAAATTCTTTCACTTTCAGCAATGTCTTGTTTGTTCTTTGCTGGAGTGGGTTGAACTGATCTCAGTGGTGATGTGGACCACCTGAGGAAGGATTTAAAATCAGTTGACACTGCTTATGGTTTGGGTTTTGCATATGCTTTGATTCATAGTAAAAACTTGGCGGCTCACTACGGATTTGACTTCAAAGAAAATTTTATGTATAACACATTCCCAAATGTCTCAGATGTGTTAAGGTTGCATGTACCTAATTTTACAAAACTAATTTACAATTGCAAAACAAGGCATGATTTGGGTAGTTGCATGCAGGCAAAGCGAAGAAATGCACACCTACTCTGTTTCTTCCTTTCCGCTTGTATTAGTTTTAGGACAGCAACACAGCACAGAACACCCGATTTACTGAAGAGTAAAGTGATAACCTCTCCCATAATGCCCTCCCTTTTCATGGAAACCAGAGAACTGCTCTGTCTGAGTCATGAGTAGGAGTCTTCTTCTTCCACGAAAGACAACCGTGTATTCAAAGTAAAGTTTCATTGCAGATCAGCCTAAACAATCATTACGTTTCTGTGCGCTTATCAGGATTACGGACACTTGTAGGTGTATTTACAGTATCTGTATCCAGTGTCTTTTTAATCAAAGAAAGCATGTTTGACGTTTTTACGTGCGAGTTGTCAATCTGAAACCACCGTGCTTTGTGAGTTCAGGAAATTATGTTGTTCACTGTTGATGACCTGAAAAAAGGCAAAACCACTGACCACCTCATATATAAATGCCTGTGTGAAACAGTCCACCACAAGCCCACAGGGTTGTTTGTTAAATATGTTTGCCAGCCCATTCGTCACCTCTTTGCCCCATCCTTTGACTTACCGCACCGCACAATGTGAGTATCAAGGCCGCGGTGAAGGCCAGCGGTTTTCAGGGGGCGAGGTGCTCGAGGAGAGGTGCGCTCTCACAGATTGATGAGACCTGCTCAGTGGCATAGAGTGTTACAGAACAGACGTCCTGCTGGCATAGTGGGACTGGAGAGCAACATCGTTGGAAAGAAACTTGAGCGATGACTTTGATATGCCTTCACCTCAATTTTGGTTTCAATTCCCAATCTGCTCTCATGTCTCAAAATACTCTTGATTGTGAAAACGTTCCTTCCCTCACTGTGGCTGCTAATAGCTTGATCAAACCCGCCAGCATACAGTCTGTGAACATCTGCTTGTCTTTGTAGGAAACTATTGCTCCTGGTAGTGTAACACACTCTTACGAGCTAATATGAAAAGGCGTATTCATATAAAAGCAGCAATCTCAGCGGTCAGCCGATGGTAATTAACCCTCTGGGGTCCGAGGGTGTTTTGGGGCCTGGAAAAGTTTTGACATGCCCTGACATTTGTGCTTTTTTCAGTATCTTAAATACACATTAATGACTAAAGTCTGATTACACTGTAATCAGCACAAACTGTGCTACAATAATACACGAGCAGCATGAATATAGCCTACATGTTTGTGTTTTTGAGAAAACATTTATGCATGGTTAGTAAAAAATGAAAATTTTTAAGTCATTAAAATAAGGCCATAAAACTCATACATAACATTTGTTCACAAGACTTTTGAGAACTGATCTTGAAGTCTATAGAGTTTTTGCTTCAAAATTATGTGAAAATCATCTTAATCACTCAGTCACAGAAAACAATATATTGATTTACATTTTCTAAGACAC
>NW_015541011.1:2252950-2255437 GCF_001515605.1 Sinocyclocheilus anshuiensis | reverse complement strand
TACAGATTTAAATGCTGTATTACTCTTATATGTACGGTCAAGTATGAAGGAGCATTTTAGTTATTTTTGCTGTCATCATTCAAATCTGCAAGAAGTTCCGCCGGCGGAACTGTCGACCCCAGGGGGTTAACTACAGTACATGGCGAAAGAGATGCATCAGATGCTAAAACGAGTGTCGTTTTATGTGGCTCGCATTTGTGAGGCAGATTTTGTCGAGTGGGAGGCGGTAAGGATTGCACAGTATATTGTTTTTCTAAACAGCTGCACAGAGATCATAATTACCAAACGTTCAACCGGACTCACTAGCTGAAAATGAACCCCTGTGGTCCAGCTTCCTCTGAGAAGACCGCTCAGACAATAGCATAGAGGCAGGAAGGACACACATTAGGTCACATCCTGGTTTATAACTCAGTAGCCCTTAGAATGAGATCTGACAAAGTGCAGCACATTTTTCAGTGGAATTTTTTTAGTAAAACTATTTTTTAACATATGTTAATTATAAGGGCCAATATTGCAATTATTGGTTCGCTTTGTCATGTTTTTTTTTTTATTGAAATGGCATAAAGTCAAGTTAAATTCACAATACCCATTGTTTCAAAGCAGATTTACTGAAAATCATGTTGTTGATGTTAATATCTTAATATATAGTAGTCGCATTTAGCAGGTTAGAGCTGGGTGATAATAGTTATTTTTGACAAAATAAATGTCAAGCAGTTGAGATTTGCTATATAGTATATATTGCTTTACATGAGTATAATGTATGTAGGCAGGTAATGTAGAATGTACTATACTGTATCTAACCCATAGACTGTATGAAAACATGGACGTAGTGTCCGTGACGTCATCCATAGTTTTCTGAAGAGCGTTTTTGAAGCTCAAAGTGGGCAGAGCGGGCCGTCGCCATCTTGGCAGCGCGTGTCACTCCCAGATAATCGAAAATGGGCAAAAAGGCGGGAGCTGGTTGCTGAAGCCACGCCCACCTAGCTCGACGGCAGTGTCAGCAGCGGCAATCCACCTGTCACTCAAGTGGCCACGCCCTTAATTATGCAGAACTTTAAGGCTTACTAGAATTCAAACGGATGAGTTATAAAAAAATTCACCCCCCTCACAGTTGTCATGAAGGGCAAAATTAGCTATATAGACCAAAATAATTTTTTGAACCAGGCTGTAAATGTTTTTTTCTGCTGTAAAGTTGGGCATTTTAACATGGAGAGTCTATGGGATTGACTCCCTTTTGCAGCCAGCCTCTAGCGGCCAGTTGATGAATTACTGTTTAAGTCATTTCCGTGTTGGCTTCACGAGAGAGAGCGGGAGGTTGCCGCTTGATCTAACCTTGCTGGGTGTATATAGTTTGTATTATACTTGCGTCGACATGCAAGTGAGGACAAAGAAAGTGTAAGAGCAGTTCCTTGCGCTGAAAGCAGACTACAGTATTATATAAGGGCAGTATTCCTCAACAAATAACAGGTTTCCTATTGACTTCCTCCCGGGACAGATTTTTAGGGGTACTGCTCACTCTGTGCTTTGATAATAATGCGAAACAAAATGCACTGGACACAGTGGTGATGTCATAAGGATTAGCATGGTGCTCAGTGTTGCTACAGGGATGGCGGCTGCTTCACGACTCTGCAGGGCCAAAGATATGGAGATGCCTGCTGGAAATGAGGTTAGGACAGATTACAGCAGCTGCCCAGAGAGAAACCGGGCCTCCATTTTGAATGCAACAATATATGATTGAGCGTGCAAACATTACAGCAGAGATGCTTTATCTTAGCCAATATTGTATAAAATACTGTCAACTTCGTTCTCCCTCTTTTTAACTCTCTTTTTCAGTCTCTTCTCGACACACACACACAATCTTCTCTCCACACACACACACACACACACACACACACACACACACACACACACACACACAGACAGCTGTGTCACAGTGCTGTATGATTTAATCAGAAACAGAGGATAAGCTCTCCAACCATAACAGCCTGCACTCTATCATCATCCTCCATTCTTTCTTCGTCTTTCTTAAGCTTCTGCTTTATTTCGAATGCTGTGCTTTTAGACCTACAATTTCTGTCTATATTTGTCTATATCTTCCTTTTATCCATGTGCAGCACATGAATAAGTCAAATACAAAAGACCTTTGACAGAACAGGGAGTATGAGTGAAATGGTTTTTCGAGGTATATTGCTTAAGCAGTTTCACTGTGTGTACCTTGAGTTGTAAGATACTTTCTTATGCAAGATGTTATACATTTCACAGAATTTCTCTTTCCAGTAATTGTTTCAGTGTCTGTTGAGGGAGGGTCTGAGAGAGGGAAGTTGTGTGCTATAGAAGAGGAAAGAATGGGCTTTTAAACTGTCTGGTTTCTAAGTATGTCTCTGTCCTCCCTCTCTTTCGTTATTTAGTTATCCTTTTATCTCACACACACACACACACACACACACACACACACACACACACACACACACACACACACACACACAC
>NW_015541011.1:2250400-2250732 GCF_001515605.1 Sinocyclocheilus anshuiensis | reverse complement strand
ACTCAAATGCACTCACGACGCAGTTATGTCGTGCTGGTTTTACGTCAGTCTCACATTTTTTGTGCGGACTGCCAAAGTTTTATCAATACAGATCTGGCATGCATTCTATAAAAAAACAAAAAACATGAATATTTGCATGAATATTGGCAGCTGTCCCACTGTCCTGTCTCTGAGCCATGCGGGACATGCTGAACAGATTACACAATATGAGTTTTCAGCTCCCTCTCCAGAACTGCTTACGCCAGCACTGCCCACTCTCCCTCTTTCACACACTCACAATCCAGTCTCACACACACACCTAATGAGCCAGCCATCCCCACACTGCGATACCA
>NW_015541011.1:2226799-2250107 GCF_001515605.1 Sinocyclocheilus anshuiensis | reverse complement strand
ATGTACTCACTACGCAGTTATGTCGTGCTGGCTTTACGTCAGTCTCTCATTTTTTGTGTGGACTGCCAAAGTTTTATCAATACAGGTCTGGCATGCATTCTATATAAAAAAAAAACGAATATTGGCACGAATATTGGCAGCTGTCCCACTGTCCTGTCTCTGAGCCATGCGGGACATGCTGAACAGATTACACAATATGAGTTTTCAGCTCCCTCTCCAGAACCGCTTACGCCAGCACTGCCCACTCTCCCTCTTTCACAAACTCACAATCCAGTCTCTCTCTGCCGATTATCGGCGCCGATATTAAGCATTTTTATGATTATCGGTATCGGTCATTTTTACAACCAATTTGCCAATAAAATAATTGAATTTTGAAAAATGCTATTTGGCTCTGATGCAGCCTGTCAGAACCTGCCACAGCCATATCACCCTGCAGCCCAATGCCCCCCTGGCCTTTGTCAATCATGGCCTCCTAATAATCCCCAACCACTTGATTGGCCCTATGACTTTCTCTCCTCTCCACATGTAGCTGGTGTGTGGTGAGTGCCCCCCACTCTGATAACAATAACACTTAATTTCCCTGACAAATGAGCCAGCTATCCCCACACTCTGATAACAATAACACTTAATTTCTCTGACAAAACTTACTATATTAGACAAAAATAACATTTTTGTTTGGATGCTTATAGGGGTCGACTGAAGAGGTGTTAGTGAGGCTAGCAGGGGGTGCTCACCCTGTGGTCTACGTGGGTCCTAACGCCCCAGTATAGTGACAGGGACACTATACTTTCAAAAAGCCCGTCTCAGTTAAACTGAGGTCTGACTCTCTGTGGTCATTAAAAATCCCATGGTACTTCTCCACTTAAATCGTGCTATGGACTAGTATCTGTAAATATTAAGCCGCAAAAAGACTATTTAAATATGAATCCTGCATGTTCTGCGTGTCTCTGTATGTGTGAATGGCACTGACGCGCGGTTTTTTTGCTACACACATACTGAAGTGCGTGACGCTCGCGGTGTTTTCAGCATCTGCCGTCTCACCAAATGAAGACATAAATACATGAACAACATCCCCAGAACTGCTCTGAGAGTTACTTCATGAGCATTTGACCATTTTATTTGAGTAAAACTATCGTCATATCATATACATAGGCTACAAAATCTTAAAAGGTCCTCATGGCAACCCGTCAAAATAAAAGTTTAAATAAAACTTTTGTTTAAAAGAATAATCACACAATACGCTATTTCTTCCATGTTTTAATTTTAATAGTAAACCACTTTGTTTGTCAAAAATAGAGTTGAACTCTCATTTGATTAAAAGATAAATTAAATGAATGTTTTATGCCTTCATTTGCACTGCACTGTAAATTAAAACTAATGGAAATTACTGTCACATAGGCCAATATTAAGATACTGTCACATAGGCTAAGATTAGGATGACAAAAATTGAGACATTTCAATAGGCTTTTGAACCAAGTTTGCCTAAAATAAGCTATTAGTGTTATAGTTTCATTAAAATAGTTGCGGTCTTCTTAACTTCTACAATGGAGCTATAAAGACAATTAAATTATTTACACTTATTATATACATATATATGTGCTTTTTAAGTTAATCAATTGATGTGCATTAGATGATGAATTGAACAGTCACCTCTTGTAGGTTATGATTTAGTCATCAGAAATTAATCAATGAAGAATTATGAGAGGTTATGCAATTACATATACATTTCTAACATGTAAATTATTGATGCCAAATACTTACATTTCCCCAAGCTGTTTAGCTGTAGTACAGTATTCATAGGCTTAATCATGAAGCATACAGTGGCCCCACTTTTAACTCTCTCTTTATATTACCCTTATTGTAGATGGATGCACGGAAGAAGACAGGCAGTTTTTGTCAGAGCCCTTGTTATTCTTAATTTTGACATTAATTTTCATTTTTACACCAGACATATATATCGGCTCAAAATATCGGTTATCGGTCTACTTGGTCTGTAATAATCGGTATCGGCATCGGCCCTGAAAAACACATATCGGTCGACCCAATACATAGAAAAGTAAAAAAAAAACTGACTAGATAGGCAACTCACTAAATTTTGAGACACAACCATCATCTCATCTGGTGTTGTCTTTACAAACAATTTTTTTTTCTGCAAAGGTTGGAAGGATGTTGCATGTAGTCGCCACTTTGGCCTGTTGATGAGAGATCATGGCAGCCGTACACTTAAAGGTGTAATTGAGAATGCAAATGATCCAGTTAAATCAAACTCATGCCCCATCTGTGCTTGTATTTAGTGGATTTACTTTCATCACTTGTTGGCAGCATCTTATTTTCTGCTGTAGTGCTGCGCTGACAGATTTTGATCGCAACGCATAACGCGCCCTTCTATGACCATACTGACATGCAGAGGCTGCTGATTGGCTGCATCGTGAGGTGAAGGAGCTGACAGGTGTTGGGGGAGAGGGACACCTGTTTGGACATGTGCTGATTTAGTGATCCATTTACTAGAGCTGCAGGCAGTGTCTCTGGGACACCCAAAACATGGCAAGTCGTTTAAGAAGAGTGCCATCCCAGTCCTTCAGATTTTAAAGCACTTGGGGGCATGGTGCACTATGGGATTGTGCAAATGTGAATTTTTTTGCAAGACAAAAGGCCATACTAATGCTATTGTGTTGCTTTATTTTGGCATATGTCACACTATTTATGTTTTATTTTGACTCACAATATGCTTTATTTGTTTGATTGGATGCACAATAGACCTTGGCACCATATTTAAATTTTTAAAGGAAATGAAAACGATGCTGTGAGGGACAGAACTATAGTGTGTTCAATGATAACTTTCACTCAGAAATTGCTAGTAAATTTTACAAATCATTACAAAGAAACGGCAAGTAACACTTAGTTTAAATGTGACATTTTAAATTAGAAAGACTGAAATAGTAGTTTTTTGTAAAACATTAGTCCAATAGTCTTTGCTTTATGTAAAACAGAAAGGTAAAACTAAAAATAAATTTGTGTCAAATCCTTTTTTACAGTGTAACAATTTTCACTCAGAAATTGCTAGTTCCTTTTTTTAGAAATAATGACAATGTAACACATTGAATTAAACATGAAATTTTAGTAGCAAGACTGAAATAGTACTTTTTGTTTTAGTTTTTTACAGTGTACTGTTGTTTAACAACATGCCAATTGTTCAGCTGACAAAACATCTTTCCAAAGGACTTTCGGTAGACAAAAACTTGTGAGTTTTGAAAAACACACCATCTAGAACATTTATACAGTGCATGACATTGTATTACTGTAAGTCTATCCCTCACATCCCCTTTTTTCATATGCGTAAAATTCAATATGGCATCTACTCTGATTAAGGTCTATAATGTAGTTCCATCGCATTCTTTGTTTGGAAATGTTGTGCTCATCAGCACTGTGTGCCCATGAGAAGGCCGGCCTGGCGGTCTGCGATTTCCACAGGGGCCCCTCCCTGCAGACTCAGGCCCCAGCGGACGGGTGTGTCCCTAGGGTTACTGTGGAAGTCAGCGGCCCTGCCCTGCTCACACAGACCTCGCTGCCCAGCTCCAGCCACAGCACTTGCCACATAATGAGCAGGTTGGGACTATAATTTGCAGGTCCTGATGGAATCTGTGGCACTCTGGGGGAGAAAGTGCATAGTTTCACTGGTAAACACAGTGTTTCAGAGAGCCACATAGGGCCCTGTAAACAGGAAATGACCCAGGAAGGCGTTGCTCAGAAAGAGAGAGCGAGAGCCACATTCGGCACCACACTAAATAGCTTTATGGTTACAGATGGTCCCAGAAAAGCCATGCATCTGTTGCTGTAAGCAGTATACCTCTTGCATTTTGTGTTTCGCTTAGACATAAGCACATTGTGTACATGTATCGATTGTTCCTGTGCATGAGTACGAATGCGCTCTGATGTTTGAGTTCACACCGTGCGGAGCTCGGTTGCATATGTCATTAGATAAAGTAGATAAGGATCAACAAAGATCTCACTCTACAGTCACAGACATACCAGAGGACTGCAGCTGCACTCTAAAGGCACTCTCACACACACCCACACACATACCTACACGCTCACACACATCGCGATAGATACAAAGACTAAGGGGCTTGTTAGTGTATATGCGCTTTGCTTCACTTCCTTCAAAACATGACTTTTTCATCTGAAAGAACATGTAACCTCTGCTGCCAAACTACCCTGAGTCTTATTACAGGAGCTCCATGTAGTAAGAAACAGACCAGGGCTTCAAATGAAGATTTCCCTTTTTTGAGAACCTGGCAGCCTTCATTGTCATCTTGTTAATGCAGCCGGTCTAATGGGTAAAGGAGAGTTTGAAAAATATGAGGTTAACACTTTACTTAAATCTGATATGCAATATATTATTCCTTATGAAGATATTTTTAATGCCATATAATGTAAATGCAATTCTTTTTTCAGAAATTGCATTTAATTAAATTATTAATTTGCATTAAATTATATATTTTTAATTACAGAAAGTAATTGTAATATTAAATTATCTTCATAATTAATTATAATGCCTAATGATGCATGAAATTGTGATGTATTTCATAAATGATCATTATTTTTGTACATACTTAATAATAGGCTACAATACAGTTTTTTCCTGGTAATGTTTATACCTTTAAAGACTATAATGCATGACAGTACATTAAATTGTGTGTTGTGTCCCTAGGGTTACTGTGGAAGTCAGCGGCCCTGCCCTGCTCACACAGACCTCGCTGCCCAGCTCCAGCCACAGCACTTGCCACATAATGAGCAGGTTGGGACTATAATTTGCAGGTCCTGATGGAATCTGTGGCACTCTGGGGGAGAAAGTGCATAGTTTCACTGGTAAACACAGTGTTTCAGAGAGCCACATAGGGCCCTGTAAACAGGAAATGACCCAGGAAGGCGTTGCTCAGAAAGAGAGAGCGAGAGCCACATTCGGCACCACACTAAATAGCTTTATGGTTACAGATGGTCCCAGAAAAGCCATGCATCTGTTGCTGTAAGCAGTATACCTCTTGCATTTTGTGTTTCGCTTAGACATAAGCACATTGTGTACATGTATCGATTGTTCCTGTGCATGAGTACGAATGCGCTCTGATGTTTGAGTTCACACCGTGCGGAGCTCGGTTGCATATGTCATTAGATAAAGTAGATAAGGATCAACAAAGATCTCACTCTACAGTCACAGACATACCAGAGGACTGCAGCTGCACTCTAAAGGCACTCTCACACACACCCACACACATACCTACACGCTCACACACATCGCGATAGATACAAAGACTAAGGGGCTTGTTAGTGTATATGCGCTTTGCTTCACTTCCTTCAAAACATGACTTTTTCATCTGAAAGAACATGTAACCTCTGCTGCCAAACTACCCTGAGTCTTATTACAGGAGCTCCATGTAGTAAGAAACAGACCAGGGCTTCAAATGAAGATTTCCCTTTTTTGAGAACCTGGCAGCCTTCATTGTCATCTTGTTAATGCAGCCGGTCTAATGGGTAAAGGAGAGTTTGAAAAATATGAGGTTAACACTTTACTTAAATCTGATATGCAATATATTATTCCTTATGAAGATATTTTTAATGCCATATAATGTAAATGCAATTCTTTTTTCAGAAATTGCATTTAATTAAATTATTAATTTGCATTAAATTATATATTTTTAATTACAGAAAGTAATTGTAATATTAAATTATCTTCATAATTAATTATAATGCCTAATGATGCATGAAATTGTGATGTATTTCATAAATGATCATTATTTTTGTACATACTTAATAATAGGCTACAATACAGTTTTTTCCTGGTAATGTTTATACCTTTAAAGACTATAATGCATGACAGTACATTAAATTGTGTGTTGTGATAATGTGTTTTAATGTATTACACTATTTTAAGGACCAGCTATGCATAGATAAACATTAAATTGTATTATACAAGCCTTAAGTAATGTGTTACCAATAGACTCCCCTCTGACAAACGAAATACAGACTTGTATTTATTAAAAACTACAAAAAAAGCTTCCGTTCCCTCTGGCTAAAATGGCTAATATTACAGCAGGTGCTGTGCCCTTTGCACTTTGCTCTTAGAATAATCAGTCCACTCCACACTTAAATAAATGTTTGTGACCAGATTTGATAATCCGTTCAATTTGTACATTGCTTTCATTCTGATAGGCTCCTGTGAGTGGCAGGTGTGCTGAATTACAGTGAGAGAGCTTCTAAAGCACTGCACTGTGGGATCCTCTTATGTGTGTGTGTGTCTTCCAGCTGGGTGGCTTATGATAACTGAAAGATAATGAAATATGCATCACAACACACACATGCTGAGGGAAATGTATGTTCCTAAGAAAGAGAGCAAAGAGGAGGGAGGGAGAAAAACGCAGAAAGAAAAGACGATTTGGTTTTCCCCAGCCTAATGTTTTTAAGGGAAAGGATAAGGAGTGACAATTCAATTTCCTCCCCGGGGGCTAATGCAATAGGCATTGTGCAACCATCAGCGTATTACCTCTTAATGTATTTGCCAAATTATCCATTGAACTGTTACAGTGCAATTTCAACATCCCGATCGCAGCTCTTCTGTGTTCACTAAGCAGCATGCAATTGTAGCAAAGTTCAGTAACTGTATTTTTCTTTATTACATTCTGTGAGTTATGCATTTTATCAAAATGTTCTGCCCTAGATTATTTAAGTAGTTAACTGTCGTATTCACTAATTTATCAATTGCTTTGGCATTGTTTAAATGAACCCAACGATAACAGCTGTTTGGGTTTACATATGTCTATGTTTGTGTGAATTTTCCTATTTCATTTTCAGAAATTAAGAAACAAAGGCCATATCGACTGTGCCAGTCCTGATCCAGATGACTGTTTCGGTCACAGTCCCCTCATGGACGATCGTTTCGGCAAACTAAATGAAGAGAGTGATTTAATGTACAAGCGCTGTGGTGTAAGTACTGCTTCCTCCCTGCCTTTTTGTGTTGATCCCTCTTTTTATGTTGATGTTCATTACAGGCGCTTAACAAGAAAGAACACAGAGGCTGTGATAGCCCGGATCCTGACGCTTCATATGTCCTCACCCCTCACACAGAAGAAAAATATAAAAAAATTAATGAAGAGTTTGATAATATGATGCGAAATCATAAAATCGTAAGTAAATGCAACGTTTTTGCTTGGCTTTGTGGCAGAAAGGGTACTCCCCCCCCCCTTTTTTTTATTGCCTCACCCTGCAACCTCTGTGAACATTTTTTTTTAAAGCATACTCTTTATAGTTTTTTTTTGTCTGTTAGAAGTGCACTTTTTTTCTCATAAATTTTACAGCCTTTTTCTCTCACCCTAATAAGATCACAATTTTTAAACCTTTCACATTATTAAGATCACAATTTGAAATTGTTTTGATCAATTTCTAAAATAATAAGCACTTTTTAGATTCTGTACATACACTGAGGTATAAAATTGAGATTTTTACATTTTGTAGTTGAATACATTTTTAATTACAAATTATATTATCAGCATAAAATTTAAGTGAAAAGTTTAATTAACATTGTTAACATCACAAATTAGCTTATATTAAACTGCACAAACCTGTTTATTTCCAAATGTATAAATGTAAAAACATTTTGGTGTGGATTTTCGGGCCTCGCTGTATTAAAAAAAATAGTACAATTGTGATCTCTTTACAGTATTTTTATTTTTTTTTGTTCAAAGAGAATGTCTCTATGTCCACCTTCTGGCTAGAATACTGACAGATTCATTGGTTGAGGTAATTGATGTGTTCTTCCCAGCACTCTCCCCAAAAGATCTGGAAATTGAATATTTTCTCTCAGTGCTGTGGTCTGTCCAGGTCATGTGATGGAGAAGATTTGCCACTGTATAAAGATGGAGAGACTCTCACACCATTTCTCCTCCACTCATTAGAACTGATTTCTTTTAGTCTCACTCTTTCTGGTGGGTGGCAACACCTGTTTTTTTTGTTTATCTCCCTGGACAATTTCTTTAGTCCTTCCAGAAGCCAGAGTCCTAGTACAATCAAATAACTGAACCATTTTCAAGTTCAAGCTGGTAACAAATAAATCTCAGAGTATTTAATTACAAAATCGAGTATTTT
Source organism: Sinocyclocheilus anshuiensis (assembly GCF_001515605.1). Taxonomy (NCBI): domain Eukaryota; kingdom Metazoa; phylum Chordata; class Actinopteri; order Cypriniformes; family Cyprinidae; genus Sinocyclocheilus; species Sinocyclocheilus anshuiensis. Next base: position 2,241,971 of record NW_015541011.1, on the reverse strand, counting down.
TTTTTTTATTGAGACAATAGTGATCTTATTGGGTGGTGACCATATCATTCTGCACCTGATATTGGGTGCCAAACAATTGTTTCCACTGCACCGAATGGACATAAACAAAGCTCGAGTTCTTTGTGTCATTAACACACTAATATTTTCACTAACTGGCTCGCTTCACTGTTAAGTGAATGGACACTGTCCTTGCTCACACTCGCTCTGGATAACTGTATGGATAGTCAGCAATGCACTGCCTGTTGAATTGATTATGATGCCAGAGTTGCTGCCTTATGATTACTTGTAGTTATTTCACCTCTTTTTTCCCCATATAAAATGTCTATATGTTGATTACAAAAAATCAAAGTATTTTGTGTTTTTCTGTGTTTTATTTGTTTTGTTTTGTGAAAGGGCCAAGTGCAGTGCTGGCTATAGCCATGTTTGACTCGAAAGCTATTTCAAGATATTTCCCAAATTTGCATGGCTTTGTAATATATCTCATCCCAAGATGTTGTTTTATGTAATGAACCTGGGTCAAAATTGGTGTTCCGAGCACAGTGAAAATAACTCCCAATAGGATAATTGTTTTTCAGGAGTATTTCTCACTTTATGCCGGGCTTTTTGGACAGCCCAAGGTGATCCCGAGATCTCCCTCCTGAGATTACATTTTTCCACCCGGCAATCTATCTCCTGTTTTCCTCCATTGTATGATAAAAGCACCAAAGCTCAGGGGTCATCTTTCACTTCTAGTAGAAGCCTGAAGATATGTGCAGCGTACCATTATGGGCAATTCTACCTGAATGTCCAGGCTAAATGAATTCAAACGCTGCACAGAACCAACTCGCCACCATTCTCTGATTGTATCGTTTCTTCTTGAGATATAATTTAGTATCTGTGTGAATGTCAATTTTGATACTGGGATATTTAGATGAAATATAAGCATGACAGGTTGCTTTAAGAGTCTTTGATGCCTCCCACATAAAGCCTTTTTTGTGTGTCTCTCTTCCAGCCGACGGCCTTGCCCCCGCAGAACTTCTCCATGCATGTGGCTGTGCCAGTGACAAACCCCAACGCAATGTCCTACATCCCCGGGGCCTCTCTGAGCAGCCAGAGCCTGTCGGCCGCCACTGCCTCTCTGAGTGACGGTGCCATGCTGTCTCCTCCTCAGGGTTCCCTGCACAGAAACTTAGTGTCTGCCGGGGCCCCACAGAGGCCCCCCAGCACAGGCAGCACAGGTTAGTGCTATTCCCTCTATGTTTTTTCATTTCTACCAGCAAAAGTGGGGCAGGTTCTGCACCGTCACAGGATTGTGGGATTGTAATGGCTTATACATCAAGAGATGTGTTTTGTGTCTTATTGCTTTGCTTTGAAAATTCAATACAGATGTTGTTTTTTCTACATCTCACATTGAGAAATCTGTAGTAATGGAACAGTAATGTTGTTTCCCAGCTGCTATGTACAGACATCTATATGTTTCTTGTTATGCTTTGTGTTTCACACCTTCTCAGCACTAGCACATATGGAACGGAAGTGAGATCAATTAGTAGTCTCCTGGAAGTGGTCTCCATGACGACAGCAAGCTTTAATACCATCTGATCTTTAATATGGTCTGACAGCAGTGGGCTCTGTGGCTGGGCCGCACCAGCCCTAGTGTGAACATTGAGAGACAGACAGGCAGACAGACAGAATGACTGTCATACAAATAGTGGATACAATTACAGTAAATGTGTTTCATAAACATTTTTCTGTTACAATAGATGCAACAGAAAGCTTTTTAGATTTATACTGAACCTTTATGAGGAACCTTGCAACCTGAAAATCCATAAATAGCTGTTTTGCATTTGGCCCTTGTGCAATTTATGTCTTCAAGTTATAGCACGAGAGTTAAATGCATGTTTTTCTGCACTGGACACATTAGTCATCCTTTTATCTCTGTTGCTATGTAGGAGGGAGGCATGATCATAGTAAAGGGCAAAAACACTGCTGAACTGCATTGCTGCAAAATAATGTTTGATGTTCCAACAACACCCATTACTGACCTCAACAATACCCAAACGCTCACCCTCCACAGGCCAGCACACGCTCTCTGGAGGTTGTACTCGTCAGTACAAATATTGCTTGAAATCATGATGGAAAGATTTGATTGAGATTATCTTGTGTAACTGACTTGTGGGAGATTCTGTGAGTCAGATTTGTTTATATTCACATTTCTATGCTTTGATGCTAGTTTGTTAGTTTCTTTGAGTGCTTGCCTTTTGAGTATCTTTGAGATAAAACTGAAACGGAAACTAAAAAAGTCTGGACTGGCCAGAAGCCAAAACTGAAAATATTGTATAAAACATTATACAACACAAATTTTAAAAGATTTAAAACATAAATTCAGTGTTAGTCTTGCTCAGTTGTACATTACATCATATAAAATTAGATGTTGTGTTAGTCTCTCACTCTCTACATATTGCTTGTTGCAGAGAGGTGCATGCGTGTAACAGAAAAAAAACGCTTTATTAATCAAGTATCAAGGGGTGTGAGATATACATTACTGTTCAAAAGTTTGGGGTGATCAAATTTTTTAAAATGTTTTTGAAAGAAATCTCTTATGCTCACTATGGCTACAATTATTTTAATCAAAATACAGTAAAACTGTGTTATTGTAAAATATTGTAAAAATTTAAAATAGCTGTTTTCTATTTTAATATATTTTAAAATGTAATTTTTTCCTGTGATAGGAAAGCTGTTTTTTTTAGCAGCCATTACTTCAGTCTTCAGTGTCACATGATGCTTCAGAAATCATTCTAATATGTTGATTTGGTGCTCAAGAAACATTTCTTATTATTATCAATGTTAAAAAGAGTTGTGCTAATATTTCTGTGGAAACCATGATACATTTTTCAGGATTCTTTGATGAATAGAAAGTCCAAAAAAAAAACAGCATTTATTTGAAGTAATATAAAAGTTATTACTAGCACTTTTGATACATATGCATATGTTCTGAATAAAATCATTCATGTCTTTAAAAAAAGAAATAAAATCACTCACACCAAATTTTTGAACAGTAGTGTATGTACTGTAACTTATGCATACAGTGCAAAAAATTTTAGATACTAAATAAAAGAAAGAAAATGTGAATGATGCAAAAGTCGCCTCCATGACATTAATGTGTTGTGGGTAGTTGCACAAGGGATTTGTATGTGCTTGCGAAGATGTTCTAAAAGGTTTTTACTGTGATGTTATGCAGTTGCTAAGGTTGTGTTCTAGATGGTTGCCAGGGAATTGTTATACTGTTGCAAAGGTGTTATATTGTGTTGCTAGGTGGTTGCTATTGTGTTCTGGGTGGTTGTTATATGGTTGTTGACTGGCCCACCTTAAAGTCTGTATGATAATTGTCTTTCATGACCCGGGTCATTCCTTCAGTGCAATGTGTTTTTTCTAGGGATGTGCGCGACGACTAATTTGACTGTCGTTTAAACGGAAGTTTTGTATCCGACTAGTCTAAAAGCAAGAAACCCCCAAAAGTTGGTAAGAAAAAAACAAAAAAACTTTGTGCGTGCGTGTATATAATAGCCTACATTTGAAATACTTAATCTATGAAAATCCTCAAAATCCCTCAATGAATTCCGCTAAAAATAGGTCACAATTATTCCTTCTAATTCAAAATAATCCCACACCTTACTCGTCTTTCACGTGGTCACTTTTGAGCTCGCCACAACTGACACAAAGAAAACTCATGCGAGGTCTGAGGTAAAAATGTAGTTTACGCCCAGATACACTTTTAAAAATAATGTTTTATTTTTCAAATGTTTTATTTTAACTTATTTAAAATGTTTTAAATGTAACAATGGTAATTTGATGGTAACATAAAATGATGGTAATTTGAATGATAATTGTGTTTTTTTTTTCTTCTTTTTTTTCTGTCGTGTAATCGACTATTGTTTTCAGTGTCGACTAGTCGACTAGACCCGCACATCCGTTGTCAGATCCCTTAGATAAATAATATCACACTTCTGCTCAACAAGCCACATGATTTGAGTAATCATTCATGTCTGTAGTACAATGATACATACCAAAGTTTAATACTTAGAATTAAGGGTTTGTTCAGTATGAGCAATAGTGATTCTTGCTTTAGAAGGGGGGCACTTTCGCTCCTTAAAATTCTGCAACATTGAAATGTGTTTGACACACTAAAGGGAGCACAACGCTGCGTGTGAAGGCTGGCCTGTCACACACATGTACCCACACACTCAGAGATAAAAGATGCAGATGGTTAATCATCTCATTTTGTGCGTCTCATTAGGTGACATGCTGGGTGCCCTCACAGAGCTCACAGTGCCGAGCGGTGTCGACTCCAGCCCTGCGGGAAAGTCCTCTGGGGTGACTGCATCAGCTCCTCTGTCAATAGATGTTTCGCTTCGCAGGGGTTTCTGAATCTGCTTCCTGTTTTTATGATTGATATGGTTGATTTGTAATAGGGGATATCATTTTCAGGACGTATGTCGCCCTCTTTCTTCATCCTAATGGAGTAGCACCATCTTTACCGCTGCTCCTCATGCGACCGGATAAGCGGGTCTCCCTCAATCACATCTCCTCTGCTTAGAGTAAACCTGGCATATTACAATAGAGAACACCACCCCCTTCTCTCTCTTGATATTTGGAAATCTAGGCCAAACTGTTATGAGCCAGTGATGGATGTTGAAGTGACTCTGCCCTTTATGAGGACATAAAGGATATTATCAAGGGTTTTTCTATGGCTGCTCATGAAAAAGAAAAAGAAAAATAGCATATTACAATTATCATTCACAGAAAACCTCAGAGGTTGTCTCACAGGCCTCTGAGACACATTTTCCACCCAGATGGATGAGCATTAAGTTGTGCTAGAACTGACTTGTGGGTTTGGGCGTTTGATAGAGCGGGTGTAAACAGTCATGTGATGACGGAAAATGGCGGCAGCTGCAAGTGTCTGCCCCGTTGCTTTTGTGTACACACACTGTCAAGTCACCAAGGATGCACACAAGGTCATATGTCCAACTGTTCCTCCCTGACAGTTACAAATACAAGGGTTGCCTCCGTACTCTAGTGGGCCTCTTTGTCTATGTCAGCGAAAGACTAGGGCTACTTTTTCAACATTACAAAACACCCAAGCACAAGAGCATGACTGCTGGAACAACAGGCCGTGAGATTCATGCTCTCTCACATGATCTTGAAGATTCCTCCTGCCCTAATTTGCTGGTGGGGGGTGGGGCGATGGGTTCTTTTTTCTTTTTCTTTCTGGAAAACTTGGAAAATTATCACTATAAAAGTCAACCAGGATCATTAGACATAGTGAGGGTGCAGATTAGATGCAGCTCAGCAAGAAGTTCCGTTCTGTCTGTGTCTGTGCATGAAACGGTTAACTATGTTTCAGCAGCTGATTCAGACAGGTAAATAAACTCAGCATTTCCATTAAGGCCTCGGCCCCCTGCCTCCATCCCTCCCGGCCCCCTCGAGTTTCCTTCCCCCTATTGACAGGTGCATCTGTTTTCCTGGTACTGTAGCAGTTCTTATAGGGCTGGCGTAAGCCTGCTAAATGCCTGACCCAGCAGAACCCTGCAAGCATTCGGACCATGACATCCCTCTAAGACTGTTGTGCACAATGACCAGGCAACCTGTCATAAGCATTCTGTGGCGGTGAGAGGCAGAGACAGGTGGTATTTAACCATCTTTTTGCCAACTACACTATATAATTATCATATATCATATGGTGGTGCTTGTTAAGTTATTTTGATAATTTTTTACTTGTACTGTGCCAATACAACCCCTATTTTTGACTTTGAGCGGGTGCAAAGACTTTTCCGCATTCGGACCATGACATCCCTCTAAGACTGTTGTGCACAATGACCAGGCAACCTGTCATAAGCATTCTGTGGCGGTGAGAGGCAGAGACAGGTGGTATTTAACCATCTTTTTGCCAACTACACTACACTACACACACACACACACACACACACACACACATATGCGCTTACTGAGTGCTAAGTGTCCGAGACTCACTTGATTGAATGTACACAGTGGGAGATAATATTGGTTTTTGAGTCTCCTATGAGATCATGTACAGTATAACACTCAGAGCTTTTTGGTAATGAATACCACAGAGTACTTTTTCAGTAACATAGAGTAGAATTCATTGCTATTATGCGCCTGATGCCTCTCATCAGTCTTTTAATAATTGTCAGACATTTATGAGCCAGTCCCCACTAGCATAGTCCCTTTGCGACAGTATTGTATCTCTGTAGAATCAATATTTAGAGATTTGAAACAAGGATGTTGCTAGATATAAATGAAACCCGGGGGTTAGCCTATTAATGCTATATCATAATGCAAAAATATCTACACCATTTAAATTGGAATTCAATATTTTGAAGGAATGTTAACTTGGCTATGCTGCATCAAGGTTTGGTAAAACCTTGGTATTTTAATGAAATGTTTAATGAAATAATCAAACATATTGCATTATATAATAAATGAGAGAGAAAATGTAAAATAAATACATTTGCGGGTGCAAAGACTTTTCCCATAGGCAGCAGAAGCAAGAGGGGGAAGCGAAATATAGCTCAGAGAGAGTGAGCACAGTCCCGTGAAACTGTCGCAGATGAGTGATAGAGAAATGGAGTGTGTGAATCTATGCAGGGACGGTGCCCTGTGTTGCCCATGGAAACACTGACGTCTTTGCTGTCATCTCAGATGCCAGAAACCGCAACTAGTTTTGAGAAATTTTAAGAACGTGTTGGCCTGTTATTAATGAATATACATTTATGGTGTAATTTGTTTATTAATTTCCCATAAATAATGCAATTGAAGTTAAATTACTTTTCATTCAGGAAAGATTTGGGGCTACAGCCACTCTAGCCCAGGTCTAGTGATGGCCCAGCCCAGAGTATCTGGGGAGATTTAAGGTACTTGGACGTACAGTGCTTAGTTGACAGTGGCATTATGGGGTGTAGCGAGGAGCGTATGCCCAGAAGTCTCAGGCCTTTGGCTCTGTGGTCACATAGCGCACTTTGGATCTCTGATCACATAGCGCAGCTGTTGTTTGTTCCAAACAGCCTCGACCAGCGTGGCTGCCTTGGAGAGGAACCACTTTAGTGCTCCTGTCAGATGGCCATTCCTTGCATACTTATGATTTTTCACAAGCAGAAGGCACTGGGGGAGTAGAGACATCTCAGAGCAGAGCCTGCAGGAATGCGGCTCACAGCACTCTTCTTCTGCTCTCTCCCCTGTGTAGAGCGAACTCATATTGCCTGAATGAGTTCAGCGCAATGCTCTGATGACCAGTTAAGCCAAAGGAATGGTGAAGAGGATCCAAGCGTTAATCTAAGCACATACACCGGCTCTCCTCTTCGGGGAAAGAAAGCTTTTTCATCATGCTGACATGCCCAGCTGGGGTGCAAATGAATCTTTTTGTTCGTGAAATATCAGGCTCGTGTTGTAGCACAATTCTTTATCTTTTGAAGCGATTCGGTGTTACCTAACTATGTACAGTTGCTGGAGGTCAGGATGAATCATCAGCACTGTGAAACAAAATGGCTTAGTTTCCTCTCAGAGTTCTCTGATATGGAAGCTCAGCACGATTCCAGCAGAATGTTTGGTTTCGGATCATCTTCGTTTCAGATTTTATTTTGTTATTGACTTTTGCGGGGAACAGAAGGCCTAGTTTCTCTCAAATTACCCAGATCCCATTTTTTGTATTGACACGAAAGAGAAAACAAAAATCTCTTCCCACATGGTGAATTTTTCAAATCGATCTGGACCCAGACTTAAGCAGACAGAATGTCATTGATGGATTAGTTTATATTATTTTATTTTATTAGATAATTGTATATTTTTCTATATATTTATATTATTCAATTTTATATAATATGCTTTTTATTTGAATATAAATTGCCTTGAAATCTAATTGAGAAAAGTCAGAAGTTTAGAACATTGTAAGCCTGAATGAGGCAATTCAAGCTGGGCATTATCAGCCCTCTCTAAATTTAGTTCCATTTTTTTGTCAGTTGTCCCAGCATACTTTAACATCTGTCCTGGTTCCTTAAGCACAGGTTCTCTGTGTGTGTAAATGCAGAATGAAGACAGCCCAGCACAAAACCACTTATTGCTGAAGAGCCCACAACTCCAGAAGGTGAAATAGTCCTCAAATGATTTGTGCTCAATCTCCTTTGATCCAAGAGATCTTTCGATCATCTCCATCTTAACAGAACCACTTCTAAGGTCTGTGTAAGGGTTTGTGCTTCAGAATTGGATAACCATGAGAACGTAACATGTTAGGACCTTGTGTTTTCTGATAATACTGGTGTGTCAAGTATTAAAGAGATAAAATGCCATATATTCAATATGTTTAAGCAACTAAGTTGACGGTTTGGCAGCTTAATTTAATTAAAATTGAAACGATGTGAAGTCTTGTTAGATGTGCTTTCGTCATGGGATCACAGAGGTGTGGCTGATACTTTAGAAGAGCAGATCCCACACATTCAATTAGTGCACTGCAATAGATTTGGCACTATGAGCTGATGTGATAAAGACACCTTATTCAAGCTATAAGAGCAAGCTCTCAGCTTGCAGATTACACCAAAGTTCACAATGCGTGATCGTGCACAAAGAGGAAGTGATGCAAACATAATGGTTCCAGAAATACATCATTTGTGTTCTGATGAGCACCAATTAGTAATCTGATGAACCGATCTTTGAGGCAGTCTGGAATTCAGTTTTGAGTAGTGTGCGCAGATGTGCGTTTTGGCCATTTAGGACCTTCTCAGTTAAAAAACGGAGTTGTATCTGTTATGCAGCGCGCCTAGAAGCTGCGCAGCTTCCTTCATTAATACTGAAGAATGAAAGGCTGTTGAGGAGCCCTGTTATTTAAAGCCCTGTTTGTGTGTCAAAAGAATGTTTCTCGAAAGAGCGTTTATATGCCAGTTACTTAACCATATCTTGAGGTCCACGTCATCCCGATCCAGTCCTCTCAGTCTTTTTTTTTTGACTTTCCTCATGGAGGTATTATAAATTATATTAATTTTTTTGTTCAAAAGAGCTCTCCAAGTAAAATATGAATTGGAATTTTTTATTTTTTGGCACCAACAGTTGGAACTCTTTTCCCAGCTCACATTGTTCCTGTGCATGATTTCCAGAGCCAAAACAATATGGCTGCACCCGTTAAGAGGTACTGTTCAGCCTCATTAATTAAGACTATAATTAGAATTTGGACTCTGTTCCTCTTAATCTATTAGGGAGGCGAAGCTTTGATTCTGAAATCCATTAGTCTTTTCTCATTCATGCATACTTGCCCCTCTGAAGACACTACGTTGCTCAAGGTAATGATGACTTGTAAATGGTTAGGACTTATCTGGTGCTTTATATCAAAACAGCCTTGCTTTGAAAAGAAACAAATGATTTGTTTTGAAAAGTGGGTCATTATGTAACCATGCTCCCATAGGATCATGCATTACTCAGAGCTGAGCGAGAAACTTATTTTATGAAAGTAAGCAGCATTGTTCAAGACAGCAATGTAATTTGACATAACTCCTCTGTATTTGGTGTTCATTTAGGAATTATGACATTGGGTTCCACTCTGTTCAGTATGAGAGGATTCAATGTGCGACTTACATAGACACGGTGTTTGAAGAGCGAGAGGGGTGGGGACACTGGTTACAGCTCAGAATCAGAGCTGCTTATGTCTCAGTAGGGCCTCAGTTACACATTCCGCCTTTTTGAGAACAGGCGCCTTTTTCAGAAATTGGGAGCATTTCAACGTAATGATATCATCCTCCCTCCTTTAGATCATTATCAGAGCAATGCACTGCCGCTGTGCTTTTTTACAGTAATTACAATATATTTTCCTCCCTCTCACTACAGGTTCACACACTCCAGTGCTTACATTCATCTTATATTTCCTGTCAATTGAATAAGCATTTACAGTACCAGCCAAAAATTAAGACACACCTCCTTATTCTTCATTAGTACGGTTTTCTGCATTTAGTCATCAAAGTATTACATAATGCAAATTGAAGTATGCAGTTCTAAGATTTTATATGCATTCTAAGTTCTAAGATTCTATAATATAGATAAGATAATTTATTGATATTTATTGTAAGATAAATGTAAATATATTGTTATTAGTTTAAAAAAAAACTGTTTACATGTGTTATATATCTGAAAAATGAATAAATGTTAATGTTCTACTTGCCAAATTTCATGAAAGGTATTTATTATTCTAAGACAACTGATGAAACATCTGATGTAATCCTCAAGTTTTTAATTATACCAAACAAAAAGTTTGTTTTTGTTTGTTAATCCAAGTTAGATGGGTGATATTCATTGAGATTTGGAAACTGCATGAAGATTTAGCTTCAACTGAGATTCTCTTACAATCTGCTATTAACATCTTATAAGTTGTCTCAGTGACCTGTTGAGTAGTGAACTTGCCAAACACGTTATGTGTGGGTGACCCTAGTTGAAATCTTGCTTGGATCATTTCCTGAGCCCACTTAATTTGATTGTTTCCTGTCTGTTTTTGAGTATTTCTGTCTGTAGATACCCATAGGAAAAAATTTGCTCAGTGGTTGCTTTCGCTAAACTCAGGAGACTTAGATGAGATTCTCATGTATCTCATTTTAGTATCAACAGCATTTCAGATGTTTCTCCTAAAATTCCTTAGGAGAAATGGAAGTAGACACAAATTAGACATGAGAAATATTTGAGAAAAAAAGTCAAAACTGAGAATGTGGTGGAAGAAACATAGATATCTCTTTATTGTCTTGCTGCAATCTCTATCAAGACTCCATTATAGGAATATTTTATTGCTCAGTGGTTGCTCTTTCTAACCTCAAGAGACTTAGTTGTGATTCTCATGCATTTCTCATTTTAGTCTCAACAGTGTCTCAGATGTTTCTCCTAAAAATCCTTAGGAGAAATAAAAGTAGACACAACTGAGACATGAGAAAGTTCTGAAAGAAAGAAATCCAAAATGACAATGGGAGAGAAACATGAGAGAAACATAGGAGATCTCTTTATTGTCTTATTGTCTTGCTGTAATCTCTTGCAAGACTCCATTATAAAAATGTTTTACTGCTCAGAGGTTGCTTTTATTTTTGTTTGATTACAATGGGGGTTTTCACCTTTAATGGTCAGGACAGTAGGAGTAGAGGCAGGAAACAATTGGACAAGTGAAAATTGAACAGAAGCAGGAAAGTACCTTTAACTGGGATTCGAACCCATGTTGTCTGAGGTGCAGTTGTGCCTTCACGTCGATGTGCTTCCCACAAGGCTATGGCTCTGACAGAAGTAACTCTACGCTCAGGATGCAAAGGGGTGATTCTCTTATATATCTCAGCTTTGTCTTAAGATGTCTTCAGTTTTATTTTAGGAGAAATGTTAAACTTGTACTAATATTGTAAATACTAAAACTATCATTTAAATAGCATTAAACATTTCAGAATATCAAGGGTTACTAGTTGAAATGTTTCAATTCTTCAATGTCCAGCATTGTATATACACCACATTTTCCAAACACACTAGAAAGGACTTACAAGTGCAAGATGTTTAGTATAAGAGCAATACCTTTATTTATTTATTTAAGATTTTTTAAGACTTTTTTATTTGTATTTTTTTTTTTTTAATATTTAGATAGAACAAATGTAACACTAGTGTACCAGTTTTTTTTTTTTTGTTAAAGAGAATTAAAATGTTGTTTCGTACAGCCCATTTTTGCATGTATGTAAATATAGGTTATGGTTTCCTCCGTTAAATCATTGTGCAGTAAAACACTGTCTACATAAAACAACTTCAAATATGACAATGAATGTATTGTCTTTGATTGAAATGTTGTGGATAAATGATATTGAAGCTAGCTAGCCAAAGGGAAGAAAAATACAATAAAAAAGAGATCTCTTTAACATTTCAAATATGCTGTCTACATAAAGCAACTTCAAATATGACAATGTATGTGGATACATGACATAGAAGCTAACCAGAGGGAAGAAATAATAAAATAAAAATAGATATCTTTAACATTTCAAATATTTACCCTAGACAGAAATGAGGTTACTTTAAGATTGTATGGAAACTTTTGCTTGAGTCTCCTGCTTCTCAAACTTGTCTCCTGAGACAAAAACTCTAACACTCTCACAATGGTCTCCTTTAAAGCTTTAAAAGAGATCTCAGCAACTTTAAACACTGTGCTCAGATTTTTCTCCTAATCTAAAGACTCTGGTGGTCTCATATTTGTTTCCTCCAGTGTTTCAAACAAGATCTCAACAACATCACAGACTGTGCTCAGATTTTTCTCTTTAGCTAGAGACTGTGGATCTCTCACACGTGTCTCCTCAAATGTTTAGAAGAGATCTCAACAACATCACACACTGTGCTCAGATTTTTCTCCTTAGCTAGAGACTCTGGATCTCTCACATTTGTCTCCTCTAAATTTCAGAAGTGATCTCAATAACTTTACAAAGTGTGCATCAAGTCAAATGCCTCAATATGAGCTCAAACATTTCTACTATATAATATGTATTAAGAATCAAATGAGTCAATTAATAATCAAGACTGAGTCATACGCTGTTTATGTGCCTTTCAGCAAAGAAAGCTCCAGGGTTACATTTTCTTTAAATAAGTTTGGATTAAAGCCATCATGTTAGTCATGGGGCTTTTTCTGCCCCCCACCCAATGCTCATTTCCTGTGGGGGCTTGCTGTGGGACAGCAAGAGAGAAGGCCATCATCAGAGAGACAGAGAGTAGAGACATGCACTTACTGTGTCTCTGTTAAAGCACTGCTGAGAGCGACACATACACGTAATGCTCACAGCTCAATATTTAATAAATGCTTTTTATTTCTGGGCTATACCCATAGGAAAGAAAAATCAAAAGTGAGATCTCTTTAACATCTCAAATATTTCTCCTACACAGAAATGAGGTTACTTTAAGATTGAGTGGAGATTTTTGCTCGAGGTGCACCCTGTTTGTTTTCTTTATTTTATAAATGCACAACGTTTTGTTGTTATTATGTGTGAATACAAATAAAAGTAGACCATTTACAGATTCGATTGATGTATTGCTCTTATCTGTAAGATCAAAACTGAAAGTGTAATTTAAGTTCTTTTCGGTGTTATCAGGAGAAGATGCCACAAAACACGTATCCGCGTTTGTCGACCCCAAAGGGTTAATCAAGCTGCTGTTATGGAGAAAAACACACGGAAATGACATTGCACTTTGCTGTATGCACAGTTCCAAGCAAATGGAAATGAAATGAAATGGACCTTTTCTGAAAACCAAAAGACATTGCACTTGTTTGCCTGATGGTTGTTGTTTAGTTGCTCAGCATTTTTCATACTGACGAGAGAAAACATTGAAACGGAGACCTTAGGGGTGATTGTGCTTTGGTTTGAACGTCGGCCAATTGTAATTCCTGTGTTTGTCTTTGGAGGTTACACATTGTGGGTAAATGACCCATGATTGTTAGAGAATATTTCAGATGGTTGTGTGAAGGAACTTGCTAACAATGTGGGCCAGCAGATGGTAGAAAGACATCTTTGTAAAGCTCTGACGTTCACATGAAACCAGAAACCTGCAATATATATAGTATACGGTGTGAGGTCAGTCAGGTGCAGACTTGATGGATTAGCCTGTTCGTTCTCATGTGATGACATCATTCACACACAAACTTTTCAGTAGTTGTTGTTGATGTTTTGCAGACTGACGCTGGGTTCCTCTCATTGTGCTTTTTTGGGTCATTACAGCATGTGCTAACATTTAACATTCAAATTTTAAATGTATCCATTTGCACTAGATTCAGCAGGAGAAGGTTCCAAATAAAAGTAGCTGTAGTTCAGTTTCGAACTAGGAATGGCAAAGTACAGCATATGTAAACATATCATTGACACCCCACCAAATTTTTTTAGATTTCTTCTCCAAAATGGCACTTTAATTGTCTTTGATAGCAGTGAATGGCTGCACTCAGTTGTAATGACTTTAGCCATTCCTTCTTAAATAGCTCAAGTCACACTACATTTGTTAAACTGAATTGCTTTCCTCATCCTGGGACACACAAAGACAGCTTTGACGCCATTGTACACCAACAGAACCAAAGGCTCATAAATTTCAAAATTTATGTTTTATTTTTGTAAATGTGTGGGATAATTACCAGAGTCTTATTAGAACTTTCCCAGAGGGTCGGGAACACTTAACGTTGCGTGCTATGAGATGCTACGACTGCAGCTGGGAAATGGCATGTCGTCCGATCGACTGATGGCTGTTGGGGATTGGTCGATTAGAGCACAATCCCATGATGCTTTCCACCCATATGTGTGTCTCAGCAGGAAACGGCTATGTTAACCCAAGGGGCTCACCGGGGCTTCTGGGTACACCCAGCGGGAACGGGCTTGGTAAAGTCATGCCTGCGAAGTCACCGCCGCCACCGGGGGGCAACATGGGCATCGGTAGCCGCAAGCCAGACTTGAGAGTCGTCATCCCACCATCCAGCAAGGGCATGATGCCACCCCTGGTGAGTATAAAATAATTGATTCTTCATGTACACATCCACAAGACTGTTGAGTGAAATTATGGACTTTAGATCAGTTCGCTGACAGTGAAATTAAACTAAAATAGTGTCAGTTACACAACAAGCAGAGCAGTGGCGCAAAATATCAGAAAACCAGGTACCCTCACTCCTTCTATTATTCATCTATGAATTAGAAGGCCTCTCAGATGATTATAATTAAGGTGCAGAGAGCTCTGGCCACATTCAGCACCTGAGGCTACACCCAGCTGTCAGCCTCATTAATCACTAAAATATAAAATGGGAAGCAGAAAAAAAGAATATTATTATTATTTTGTTTAAAAATGCAGAAATTCAACTGCAGAAGCTGCTTGGGTTTCTTCTACAGCACGGCACATGTACAGAATCTTGTTTGGTAAATAGCGCTGAGGTTACGCAGGACTCTCTTAGCTCAGCGTAAATATACATATGCATGGGAGTATATGGAATACCACGCCAACATTTGGAAGCGGTATAGTTTCTTACCCATCATGAATCAAAACAAATCCCACATGCCAAGCTTGTGGCATCTGAAGTCATCAGTAGTAAGAACCCCAGAGGATTATTCATTTGTGTATATTTGCGCGTATGGTGAGAGTCCTTTTGTGTGTGTGTGTGTGTGTGTGTGTGTTTGTG
>NW_015541011.1:2225683-2226514 GCF_001515605.1 Sinocyclocheilus anshuiensis | reverse complement strand
GTGTGTGTGTGTGTGTGTGTGTGTGTGTGTGTGTGTGTGTGTGTGTGTGTGTGTGTGTGTGTGTGAATGAACTGGCTCAGACAGACAGACTAAGGCAGGGCCTTTGAGTATGCCTTCAGACAGGCTGTCATTAGAACATAATGGCATTAAATTAATCACATTGCAGTGTGACAGAGTGGGGATGAAGGCTTAATCAGAAGCCCAGATTGTGAGCCAGATAATATCTTGTCGCCCTTGTCGTGTCTCCCCACTGTTATTGATTGAGTGCTGGTATTAAGACAGCACTGGCCCGGCACTACAGAGAAGAAAGCTCAACGTCCTCAATACTGTACAGCTCTACACTGTCAGCTGGCTTTGAACAAAGGGATATATACACATGACAAGAGATAAGAGTTAACACCCTAAAATTCTCATTTGGCCCAAAAGTATTGCACTGAACTTTCAATGAGAATGAGAATGCACATAGAGAGAAACTTTGGATTACAGTATTGACTAGCATTTTGCACTATTGTATTGACTAGCACTTTTTGCAACAAAAAAAACAAAAACAGAGGTTTGGAGTTGTAAGAGATGTGACATTATTGGCAGTTTATTATTTGTTTTTCGTCTATTGTCTATTATCACTCAACTATTTATTTTCTTTTTAATGGTTATTACTTCCTGAATTTAATTTCTTTTCATACTTTATTGAATGCAATTGTTAATAATGAATGCAATTGTTAAGTTTTATGTTTTGTGTAATTTGCGTAATTGCAAAGGGTTTTATTTTGTGAAATAAAACAATTAATTAATTAATTAAAACACAAGAATATACAGAGAGAGAGAGAGAGC
>NW_015541011.1:2214992-2225606 GCF_001515605.1 Sinocyclocheilus anshuiensis | reverse complement strand
TTTAAACAATAAATGATAAAATAATAATAAAAATAATACAAAATCTAAATATTATTTAACATATTTTATTAAATTACAAATAAATATTATTACATACAAGTTAAAATGTATAGATATAGTCATTCATTCTTATATTCTCATGAGTTATCAGCTACATTTTTACCTCTCATTTAGCCTTGTGTTTACTGTTCCCTTCTTGTAAATAATCAATTAAGGCAAGTGGAGGGCTCTGCCAATGGATGCAAAATGATTTATTGGACACAAGCTCATGTATGGATGAGTGTCTGAGGTGAAAGGTTAAGAAAATCCTAGCTGTGAGGTCAAGCTCCTCAATGATTTTTTTTCCCTTCGAAGGACGTAAAAACCCACTATTATTCTCCCTTTGTTCAGCATTTTGCACTGGAAGTCGTCTTACATTTACCTAATTGCTGTGTTTGACATGGCCAACTACATGGCCATGAGGAATGAAAACGTTGTGTATTTAGTGCCGACAAATTTTACTTTTCATTTGAATTTGACTTTTATTGCAAGTAACCTGAGGCAGCGTTCAGTTCACGCTTCAGTCTCTGAATTTGAATAAGTTAGTTTACAGGCACATCCTGGTGAGAACGGTGGGTTGACCCTGCTGAGCTTTAGGTGTCCCACCTGGCTCTTTACTGACAGCATCATCTGCTCTTTTCTGTTGGAAGCAGTCGGAGGAGGAAGAGATGGAGTTGGTGAGTTTCACTGAATGCCTTGGGAAGGCTGATAAGCTTTCAGTTTGGTTTTAAAATGACACTTTAACTAGCAGAGCCACACTCAGCTTAGAGAAATGCCTCCACTGCTTGAGATGAAGATCGACTAAACCCAACATTAACTGGATGAATTTTTGAGTGTTGTGTGGATGTCTGGTCTACGTTGTGTGTGACTCACACTGCATGTTCTGAGTCTTTTTAAGGAAATTTAAAAGACCCACAGTATGTTCAGAAATGTATGTGTATGTGTTTGTACTAAAGGAAGAGTGTTGTGGGTGTATTCGAAGAAAGGAGAATGATGAATCCATAAAATCCCCAAAGATGCAATCATTAGTTATTATTTAATATTTCCCTAAGATCTCACCAATAACCCTAGTATTAGTTTTAATATTGAAACAACATAAAAGCATGGATCAAAGCAGAATGTTAAGAAACACAGTCCACATAAAATATGTTATTACAGTCAACATATTTGAGCATTACCCAAATTCTTATTCTCTTGTGTTTCTTGATTTTTGGCCTGGGCTCTGATTACTTATGATGATGTCTGTAAAATGGAGTTGAGTCCAAAATTATGTCATCAGTTGAGGAGAATGCCAAATGCTGTCAGAGAATATTTTCACTAGCAAGAAGAAACTAATGTGAATGCATTTTACAATACTGAAACAAATCCAGCGTTAAATTAGTACTAATACCACCATTCTGTAGCATCTGCATTATATTATTATTATTATTTATTTTATAAAGAACCTAAAGTGAAAATCTCTATTAGTATTTTTTTTTGAGAGAGAGAGCACGTGATGTCCCTCTCAAACTCAATGTAGATTGAATATTCATCTACCTCAGCTAATATAAAACTGAGCAAAATTGCTCTGATTTGAATATGCATTTCCAAGTATTTTTTTTTCTCTGAGTGTGTGTGTTTGTGTGTGTATGAGTGTACTTGGTATTCCCTATGTTGGGGACCAAATGTATGTGCGCGCATGTGTGTGTGTATGTGTGTGCACTGCATGTACACACGTTTGGCTTGGGGTGAGTATGTAATTTCTCTGCATGCTGGATGGTACTTTGATAACACATTTTCGGATCCAGTAAATAAACTTGGATCTCTTTAATATCAGTAATGTTAATATCAATTATATCTCCTAAACAGCAGTGACATTAGAGAGCACTTTATGATGTTTCCTCTAGCCTACTGCCTCTCATTTTTCTCTTGAGAAAAAGACTAAATTTATCTGACATGTCTCTTCAGAGTTTCAGAAGAGACCACAACTGTGTCTCAAACTGTGCTCAGATTTATCAAGATTAAGTCTGCAATCAGAACTCTTTTCAGTATGAACTCAAATATTTCTCCGCAAATTCTACCACATTTTCCTTATAATTGTATAGGTCTATACTCTTACTGTGTCAATAATTGTTTATTTATTTCTATTTCTCCTAAGGCATTTTAGTAGAAACATCTTTGACAAACTTGATTTCTAAACTGACATGTCCAATAAGTCCCAGAGCTCTGAATGAGCAAGTTCTGAGCAATTTTTCCCATGGAAACTGTTCAGACAGGAAAAAAATTACTGATCAGAACATTTTTGAGACTCTGGGAATAATCAGATGTCCCATGAGAGAGTTTCCTAGGTATTTTGTTTTCTTGTGTTTGAGGATTTCCCTATATATCCATGTGCTTAAGTCAGGTTATTGCATATTCCTTAGCAAAAATTTGCAGTGACCTTGTATAGACAATATATAGTTGTGCCACACTTTTAAGCCATTCTGTAGTGTCTTATATTTTATATTAGATTTTCTTATATCATCCAGTGGCTTCTGAATTAAAGCTGTTAAACTGACAGCAACCTGCAAAACAATTCGATTTCTAACTAGAATGAATCTGCAGCGCCTCTTTTTGGTGCAAAATGGTATTACCACATAATTTCCACCAAATCACACTATTCTGACGACGATGCTTTACATGGTTTGTTTAGAGCAGGGGTGGGCAAACTTGGCACTTCCAGGCCACTTTCCTTCAGAGTTTAGCTCCAACCCTAATCAAACACACCTGAACCAGCTAATCATTGTCTCAAGACTACTAGAAGGCTACAGGCAGGTGAGTTTTATCAGGGTTGGATCAAATCTCTGCAGAAAAGTGGCCTGAGAGGGCCAAGTTTGCCCATCACTGGTTTAGAGTATGCATGTATGTCTGTGGTGGGATCTCATTAATTTGCTGCATTTGGCTTTTTGTACAGAACACCCAGAGGATAAGCAGTTCCCAGTCTCTGGCCACACCAGTAGTCTCCATCACCACCCCGAGTCTGCCACCACAAGGCCTGGTCTACTCAGGCATGCCCACTGCCTACAACTCTGGTGAGTATAAAAAGTAATTATTTGCTTTATAATGTATGCATTCATTCATTATTTGATTTAATTTCATGCTTCTCTGAGTGAGTGGCTTAATAAAAAAAGAGGAAGACCCTACAATCCATGACACCATCCAGCTCCGAGCTCAATGCATAATAAAAAATACTTGAAACGCTCGACTGTGTGAGTGCATATGTGTTTGATTGACTCAAACTCTGTTGTTGAATGTTGTTGTGTTGTTTTACTCTAGAATACTCCCTGAGCAGTGCTGAGCTCTCCTCTCTGCAAGGCTTTGGCTCTCCAGGGCTCTCTATAGGCTCAGTGTCGGCATGGCAACAGCATCAACTGGGCCAGGCAGCTCTTAGCTCGCTGGTGTGAGTAACATATATGTGCACAGCCACACACACACACACACACACACACACACACACACACACACACAGGTTTGCAGAACACTAACTAATGTGCCCAGGCATGGGGTCAAATGCATTCTTAGTTGCCATATGCTTTCTTTTTTTCTCTCTAGAAAGTGTAATGGAAGGATGGATTGATGTCCAGGCCATATTACACTAAAAAGAAAAAGAAAAGAATATACAATCATATTTTGCTTAAAACTGAAGTATTTTTATGTTATAATATTAGAGAAAAACCAATGGCATGAGGTTAGGGTGGGACTATCTGTTTGGCTGATTTTTGTTACATTTATGCCACATTATTAATAGCTTATGTCATTGTGCAAGTAAATGTATCTTGTTTTAAAGATATTTAGTGAGAAAATATTTTTTTGCAGCATGGAAGCCCAAAAATGACACTTTTTATGAAACCTATTTTTTTGATTATTAAAATCATTAGAAAATGTAATAAGTATTTATGTCATGTTAGTGTTTATACAGACTTGAATAGAATCATGAATAGAATAATGAGAATTACATAAAAAAAATTACATAAAAAGAAAAGATAAAAAAGTAAGATAGCAAGACACATGATTGACAGGGACAACATGATTATTTGTTATGAAAATAATGTCAACATTTAATAAATCTTACTGGTCCTAAAAGAGTTTTTTTTTCTAGATAGATAGATATACATTTATATAAGTACACATCTGTATAGTTTCTCTGTAACAGCAGAGTGCATGACCCAAAGACAGAAAAAAGAAAAAAAGAAAAACAGACTAAAACCACTAAAATGTTATGTTTGTGAATGAAAGCTTTTATTTAAACGCGGTGGTTGTGCCATCAAAACATTAGTGAACTGTTTTAGTCACATTCTGCCAGGCATGCTCTAATTAGATACCACCCTCTAAAATGATTCAGGTGCTGTTATTGCTGCAAGCGCCACTGAGTAAACAGATGGAGGGTGGGATAATATTATTGGGCTATCTGGGTCTCTGTGTTAGCATCACATAGTAGCTGCTGAGTTCAGGGATTTCTGCAGTCCACAGACAGTTTGTGCACTCGTACTAATTGTTCATTTTGTAATTTTCTCTCTTTGTTCAGAGGTGGAGGTCACTTACCTCAGGGCTCAAATCTCTCCATCAACACCAGCCAGAATGTCAACATTAAATCCGAGCCCATCTCTCCTCCACGCGAGCGCATCTCCCCGTCCGGCTTCCCACCCCAGCAGCAGCAGCAGCCTCCCTCCGGCCGTCCAGACATGGGCCGTTCACCTGTCGACAGCCTCAGCTCCTCTTGCTCCTCGTACGACGGAAGCGACCGAGAGGATCACCGGCCTGATTTCCACTCCCCACTCGGTCTGGGTCGACCCCCGGCCTCTGGGGCCGAAGAGAGGGAGAGCCCCACGGTCAAGCGCATGCGCATGGACACCTGGGTGACATAAAGCTGTCCGGAGCCTGACAGCCAGTCAGTCAGTCACACGCAGGGCTGGGCAGGGGGAAAGGGAGAGAGGAGTGACAGCAGGGAGGGTCATTATTGTTATTATTCTATTGTTATAATTTAACGTAATTTCACTTTTTTTTGTAAGTAGGTGGATGGGGAAAGAAATCAAAAATGTCCTGGCATATCGAAATTAAGCAGATGAGTGGAGAGAGGGAAAATCAAAAAATCAAGCAGTCAGAATGAATGGTGTACTCAAAAACAAAACAAAAAATAATAAAAAAAAAACAGGTGTTATCAGGTACTTGATGCAAATTGCATTGTGCGAGAGTCCAATGTATGAAGAAAACATTTTCGATTTTTGTCATCACTGGTGCAGTTTGACACTTGTAGCTGTTTTCGCTGTTGAATTTGCAAACAATCAAAGAAAGTTTAGGGGCGGCTTTCTTTCTGAAGGCTCCTGCCTGCTGGGCTCATGTATTAAACAATCTGTATCTGCACTCGCCCTTATATGAAGTATGTCACTTATTAATTTATTTTAAGGTATTTGATGATAGATTTGGATCAGTTTTACGAGGGATGGCTTGTATCTAAAATGAGATCACATTTCACCTCAGTTAAGACATTAAGTGAAAGAAATGAATATGTCTCTAAATTAATAATAGTCGTTGATTACATTTTCAGTCCTTCTATTTGCGTTTTTAACAAATGGGAAAAGAACAGGTAGCCCAGTCAACTTAGAGACGATAGCAAGTCATTTTACATTCATGCAGCTCCAACAACTCAATGGTAACGCAAGCCAAAGCCTCTATGTAATTTTGTCGTACTGTAGGTTGGGAATTTTCAGCATTTCTCTCTCGATGTTTGTTTCATATTAGTTCTGTCATAGTGTGCGTTGTTACAAGCATTGGAAAACGATTAACATGCAAAGCAGATCTTGAAATGATATCTAAAGCCATGAACACTTGCTGTTCTGTTTGTAAATTAAAGATTTGAGCCAAACCTTTTTCTTTTGTTATGTACATAGCAACTTTAATATATATCACTTTTGGTGTAAGTACGTATGTATTGTACCTTCACCAGATTCAAGAAAAAAGTATATTTTTGTGGATTACTGCCAAGTTTACAAGGCGAGATCCTTATTAAGTAGAGTATTCACTGGTTAATATTTACTATTTTGTTAACTATACTGTACTTTCTTCAAATCTGACTATTATTGGTAATAATCAAAGTGTTTTTTCTTTTTTTTTTCTTTTCCAAGGTCATTTTTGGGTCGTTTACCCTTTAATGGTGGTGAATGTCTGTCCATAAGAAATTGTAACAACAGAGCTGTATGATTTAAGCTCAGCTGTCTTTATTTTGTTTTGTAACGATACTCGTCGTGCTAAGAAAAAAATATGGTTGCATTTCTTACAACTGTTTTGTGAGGGATTAGCCTGCAGCTGCTGAATACACTGCCTACTTTAACCCATCACGGTTTAGATGCACTATTCATTGATATCCAGTAGAAGACACATTTCTCTTTACAGAAACAAACCCCCAGTTTGTATAAAAAGCTAATTTCTTTCAAACCCTAAATTCATTTCAACCAAATCCCTCATATATTGTAAATACCATAACTTTAGGTAACCCTAATACATACATGCATACTATGTAACGGAATACCTTTCCAGTTATTTTGTGAATTGGCTCATCTACATCTACATTTCCTAATGTAAAGTAGACACCTTAAGGAGGCACCAATCGCAATGTTCTGTATTGCTGGACAAGAGGGGGTGCTGTAGCTCTCTCCGCCGTCGCATTTTGCTCTTTGTGTGCATATCTCTTCATGTGTGGCTGTTTGTTTGCGTGGCACAAACGTCTGGTAGCAGTGGCCTCCGGCTTGCATCACACCTCACTGCCCCTCAGGTGGAAAAGTGTCAGGGGATTCAGCAGCTAAAGATGGAAATACTAGACAATGCAAACTGACTTGGACATGATCTCTCTACTGGATTGCACACAAAGTTTGTATGTTCAAGTTTGCTATTGGACGCTTTCCTCTTTAGATTTGTTATGTATTCGGTCAGTGTGCACATACCTCCCTGCCCTCTTGAGCACCACAGCAACTGGCAATAAGCTGATATTAATCTATGCAGTCCCCAACCCACACATAGCCAGGAACACAAAGCATTCACATTAAAAGTGGAATTTTTAAAGGGATAGTTCACCCAAATATGAGAATTCTGTCATTTATACACCTTCAAGTTCTAAACTTGTATGAATTTCTTTCATCTGCTGAACACAAAGACATTTTGAAGAATGTGTGTAACCAAACAGTTGATGGTCAACATTGCTATTTATTTTCCATACTATGGAAGGCAGTGGGGACTATTAACTGCTTGGTTACCCACATTCTTCAAAATATTTTAAGTTTAACAGAAGAAAGACATTTATACAGGAATAACTTAGGGCTGAATAAATGATGACAGATATTTCATTTTTGGGTGAACTAACCCTTTAATGATAATAAAAAAATTAATTAATTAAGAGAGAAAAAAGTAATCATGCATATTATACTATCACATGTCCATCAATTACACAATGTTGCCTAGTTCATAAATGAAGTGCTCTTTATTGAGCAGGTGAGAAAACGACTGTTAACCCTTTGTCCTTAAGTGCTTGCATATTAAAGTGATAGCTCACCCAAAAATGAAAATTCTGTCAATATCTACTCAGTCGTTCCAAACTTGTATGCATTTATTTAATTTTTTGGAACTGAATAGAAACAACATTGGACCACATTGATGTTCGCTGAATGAAACATTCATTAAAACTGGTTTTAAACAAAATGATGATCGAATTCTCATTTTTAGGTGAACTATCCTTTTACGGTTATGTATAAAGGCACACTGACTAAATATGAAAACCACAAGAGCCATGCAAACACTGCTTTAGGTATAGCTTTAGATTTAATCTCAGATGTACAAGCTTTGTTGTCTCAGCGGAATTGAAACACCCATTAGAAAGTTTTATGATGTCTGTCAAAATCATTTAAAGTTGATCGCAATCAAAGCTTTTCAGGGTAGACAAGCAATAATGCCAGCCCAGTGTTATGAAAGCACTGTGGACTAAAAACATGCAGGATTTCCAAACTGCAATGAATGCACACACACACACACACTCAACATTAGTGCTTGATTAGGAATCGGAGTTTCTCTGCTACATGCACAATTAGAGAGCCTTATTCCAAAGAGTTGCTGGTGTTCAGAATCAAATATGATATCACTCATCACATTTTGACGTCATCAAAACAAAATCACCCTCACATCAGGGGTCCCTATAAATGCACATGAGAAATACATAAGAGATCTGAAGAGAGGAGGCTGTTCCTTTGGTGCGGAGTGCTGTGTCACAAACTGTTGAATGTGAAAGGAAGGGATAAAGAGGAGACAACAATTGTTTGTTGCGTACTTTCTTCACTTTGCTGTGCAAGAGTACACTGCTTTGCTTTATGGCTTTTTCTAAATCAGAATTATGTATTTGGTAATTGTTTGTAGTTACTAGTTCACTTCAAGAAGCTGTTTGCGGTTTGGATGCTCAAACCGTGTGGCGGCACAAGCTGGACTTTGTTGCCATAACTGAAACAAGATGTTTCAAAAAGGAAAAAAAGACAACAAAAAAAAGAGTAAAACATGAGAGAGAACTTTAAGTTAATCTGCATTATATTTCCCTTGAATGTGTTGTTTTATCTTCATTATACAATAAATATTCTAGTGAACTTTTTATTGAATGACTAAGATATTATGCTAGAGATTGTTGTACACATTTGTATTCTGCATTCACTAAAGTAAAGATATTGGCTTTTATTGTGTAACATAGGTTCTCTCGCTTAAATCTGTGCAAACTGAAGTGACCAGTTCTCTGAATTTGAGTAGACTTTGTCCACATGTGAAGTCCCAAACATTAGAATCTGTCCACTTTATTAAAAACCTCATTGTAACCTCAAATACTCACTCTATGTGCCTTCATACTGCATCTCTGAGAAACACAGTCAGTGCACATGGAACTTCAGAATGTAGATGTTGCTTATATTTTACCCATGATCTAGTTTAAGGGTTTATTAAACATATAGACCAGGACATTTTCATACACTTTTGAAGTCATGGAATAGCTCTTTAAGTTTATAGGAATAGCCTAAGACAACATTCTGTAGGTTTACGTGTGGGTCAGTGACAGATAAAAATGCCCAAGTTGAATAATAATAATAGTAATAATAATAATAATAGCTCTTATGTAACTCTTTAAAAACCTAGTTTAAACGTGTGCTAACTTGATTTTCTAAATAAAGAGATAAACTTGTACAGATGAATACTTTTCATGTCAGTATGTTTTCTTAAGGTTTATGCCATTTATGAACATAAACTGATCAAATTATGTTCTTTCTATCTATCTATCTATCTATCTATCTATCTATCTATCTATCTATCTATCTATCTATCTATCTATCTATCCTGGGAATACATGTATGGTTGTTCTGTTACATGAAAGACAAATTCTTCAAATATCATACTATTAAATACAAATATTACATTATTATAACAAAATCGATTCACTGCTTGTTTTTAAGGAACATGAAAAAATGATTATTAATAAAACCAAGAAAGAAAGAAGAAAAATAAATAAAGAGAAAGAAAGGAGAGAAAAAAGAAAATGCTAAACATATAAGATGTGCATTTTCTTGATTTTTTTGGTTTAGCATTTAATGTTTTATTCAATAATAAGTAGTTTAAAATAATAAGTAGTCAAAATGTAAGCGTCACGTCATTGATCCACAGACATGCAATATGAAAAGCGGCCAACA
Organism: Sinocyclocheilus anshuiensis; assembly: GCF_001515605.1. Taxonomy (NCBI): domain Eukaryota; kingdom Metazoa; phylum Chordata; class Actinopteri; order Cypriniformes; family Cyprinidae; genus Sinocyclocheilus; species Sinocyclocheilus anshuiensis. The sequence continues at coordinate 2,215,848 of NW_015541011.1, read as the reverse complement.
GGTGGCACTGAGTTTGCACGCTGCCCAAATAAATGAGTGGACAGTATCTGCACCATGCAAACGGGTGTAGTTCCATGAAATACTGGAAGGAACGAGTTACATCAGATACGGTATTTTAAATCAAAGTCACAACCAACCATACTATATATCAATTTAGGGGTGTTCACTAACATTTTAAAGTATCTAGAAAGAATGTAAACACAAAGCTTTTAACGCTACAGTGCATTCGAACTACCGAAACTCCGGTAACTATTTCAAAACTTCATCGCCCCACCCTAGTACAGAGACAAACCGGTCCAAGCAGAAAGCTCTCCACAGACATCACAACTGCCACTTCCAGGTGGATGTGAAAGTTCTCTGTTGTTGTCAGTCAGGTCTTCTAAAGGAAAACACGTCCAGTGATTTATCTGGAAAAAGGTAAGAGTCTGAACTCTCTTGTTGTCAATACTGTAATAGTAACATAATTCCTGCCAAAATATTTCAGTTACAGATGTTACAACTGTAAAAACAGAATAAATTACTGATCTATTGATCTACTGTGCAATCTTTTCTGAATGTTTAACTAAATGATAGTAGTAATGGTTAGTAGTAAAGTAATTGCTTTATTTTGCTGTAAGTTTGTATATGGGTTAGTATGATAAACTCTGTTAAAGCGAAATGTCCTAATCCTTTGAGCTGCCGAACATCACACCAACAAAAATAATGCAGAAACCTGTCCAACACACCTCCTTAAATAATGTACACACCAAACATTTGGAACAGTTTAATTAGTAGTAGCATTATATGGTACAAAGTCATACATGTTGTATACATATATATATATATATATATATATATATATATATATATATATATA
>NW_015541011.1:2209566-2214611 GCF_001515605.1 Sinocyclocheilus anshuiensis | reverse complement strand
ATTTTGTATATATATATATATATATATATATATATATATATATATATATATATATTATAAAAGTCTGGTAGGCCTATGCTTTCCTCTGAAATGCTATTTTTGAATTTTGGAAATACTCTTTGTACTAAAAGTAAGATTGAAACTGAACACTTGTTCTTTTACTGTTACATGTCTAAGGCACACACACACACACACACAATCTTTAATACCTCTTGTCAAAAAGCTTTAATATTTCTTGTTACCTCAGTTTCATGTGAAATATAAATAAATTTTTGCCCATCATTACTTGTATACTTCTATTTGCTTTGTACATTGTACTGACTAAAATCACAATACACTTCTTGCTGAATCTGCTGCTGCTGAATTTATTTCAGGCAAAGCTATTACTTCCTGATGACTAGATGTAATGGATTGCTTTACAAAGTGTGTGCATGAAACTTACTTTAATAAAAACATGTCCTCCATCTCTTGATTTTATCCATTTTAAAAGTTAATAAATGTTTACTTTATTTTGGAATATTAAAAAAGTAGCAGAAACTACTTAAGCACATCTTTGACTAGATGCTTTGACTTAATTAAGGAAAAACTTAACTCAGTACGTAGACCATCACTAAAATAAACTTCTGAACATCACTAAAATCAATTCTGTGTGTGATGATCTATACATGGAAAGCATGTCATAGTTGTCAGCATTGTCAGCTGATAGTCTTCAGATTTAGTCTGTTCACACTTATAAAACAAATTAGTATAAAAACTCATTTATTATTTATAGTACATTTAGTTTCTTTTTTTCAGCTCTGTGGAAAACAAAGTTTAGTAGTGTGACCATTTTTTTGAGAAACTTCACAGTTCCATCACAAATACGGCCTCATGGTCTGTGATGTGACAACGTAATCAGCACATTTTCTGCATATTTTGCAGTTGATGCATGTGGCCATTGTGCTCTACACGCACTGTTTCATGTCGAAGTGTAAACGCTTGACATTATCTGTGTTTTTGGCAGTTTCATATAAAAAGCATCACATACAGCAGAGATGACCGGTCCTGCTCCTGGAGGGCCATTAACCTGCAGAATTTAGCTACAATCCCATTTAAACACACCTGAACCAGCTCTTCAAGGTCTTCAGGTTTATCAGAACTTACTCAACTTGTGTTGGCGCAAGTTGGAGCCAAACTGCAGGACGTTGGCCCTCGAGGAGCAAGATTGAACACTCATTACATACTGTACAGCATCTGGTTGAATGCGAAAAAGCTAAAAATGAAGGTTTCCTTCAGTGTCACATGATCCTTCAGAAATCATGATTGATGTTGATATGGTGCTCAAAAAACTTTTCTTATTATTATCAATGTTGAAAAAAGCTGCTGCTTAATTTTTCTTTTTTTGTGGAAAACAAGATACCTTTTGTGTTCTTGAATAGCAAGTTCAAAAGAACTTGACATAGGAATAGTTTGTAGCATTATAATTGTCTTTAATGTCATTTTTGATCAATGTAATGTCTTTGTTGAATAATAGTATTAATTTCTTAAAAAATACTTTCCCCAAACTTTTTAAACAGTAGTGTAAGTTCACATTGTTTTTGATTGTTTAAACATTTTTTTCATAAATTGATACTTGTTTTTTTTTTTCTATCAAACTATCTTTGCTTGTCTTTTGTCTGACAGTTGTTTTAATTTCAGCTGAAGTGCAATCTCATCTGCAATCACGATGGAGCAAAAGAAGAAAATCTGGCCCAATCTCCGTGAGAGAGCCAAGCCCATCTTAAATCTGAAGATCGGAAAGAAGGGTTTGGGGAAGAAGAAAAAGACCCCTCTGAAATACAGAAGGAGTATGTCGGTACCAGACATCAGGATTAATCCCAGTGCCATGATGGCTTTGCAGGATGATTCCAGGACACCAGGTCAAGGCTCCTGCTTCTTTGGAAACGTGGAGGGTTCATGTGACTTGGATGAAACAGCAAGTGAAACCTCCAGTACTGCCTTATCTGAGCAGTTAAGTGTCGCAGACATGCCATACTCCTGCAGCCCCGCGCCATCAGAGAGAACAGTTCCTGTTGACTTTCCAGTTGCAGTGGAAACTGATAAGCGGCAAAGAGCCACCACATGGTACATAGATGATTTAGATGCTGTGACTGGACCTGTACATTCACATACAGAAAGACAGATGACACCTGTGCCTGCAGAAAGAAAATCACCTGGTCAGAGACCAAAGGACCCCTCAGACAAAGTGGCTGCAGCCCTTAGTAGAGCCGGTGCAGGAAGACAGACGCCTCCTGCACGAGGTGCAGACGAAATGTCTACACTGACCATCACAGAGTCAGTCAGCACTACTCCACCTGAAGAGAAAACCTGCATTTCATGTCCTACTGAGCACGAGCCGTTCTCTCAAGTGGACATGTTCATTGCAGGGTCAGCTGAGGACATGGCAAGTCATCACAGAGTTTTCTAAGTATTATCACTACATAAATATGCACAACCATTCAAAAGTTTGGGCTCAGCAATATATATACAGTATATATATATATATCATGACAACTGATTTTAGCATGATGATGGATATGACAATGTTAATGTATTTGGTCTTGGCGGAATAGATCTGCTACACTGCTGCTGAATTGCTGCTGCTGTTGGTTATTGCTGTAGTTGGAGATTATTGCTGCTGCTGCAAGCAAGTACAGGAACTTGCTACTGCCAATGCATATGGCGATACGGTGCCGTGAGTATTTAAGACATACTGCTGCTGCACGAATAGCATATAAAATAACCTGTAGCAGATCTATACAGGTGGAGCTGGGGAAGGTGGAGGGTTTCAGATAAACTCTGAATGCGCACTGCAGGAATCTCTAGTGAATGCTAGCCAGTGATATAAATGCAAGGCAGTAAGCTCATTGGCTGCATATGCAGCATGAACCAATCAGCTTGTGCCAAGTCGTTTAACTCTCTGAATATCATCAATTACATTAACAAACCGTCAGCCTGCGCCATATTTAAAAAAGCAGCAACTACTAGGCTGTTAGCTTACTTCAGGCCATGTTTTATTAGTTAATTTCGTTGGCCATTGTGGGTTTTAATTTTAATATTTTATTGTTCATTTGCCTTCAGCATTCATGTTGTTTTGAGGTGCTATACAAATAAAATGCCATTGAACTTGACTTTGACCAAATCGATGAGCCTTGGTGAGCATAAGAGACTTCTTTCAAAAACATGAATAAATCTTACTGAGCCCAAACTTTCTGTATGAATATAAAAATACCTGATACTCTAGGCTTTTTGAATGAAATGGTGCCAGGTGGAAGTTATAATGTGTGTGGTTATAAGTTTCTGTGCAGATCTGGTAAATAACATACCTGTACAGTATGCATTATATTGGAGATTTCTAAATCCAAATTCTGAATTTACCATCTATAGCCAATAATGCTTGATTGATAGATGACAAACATTACGCATTACTGTTCTGGCCTGAATTTGAGTATAGCAGATTCAGAGTAATGCAAAACTTTCTCATTTGATTTGATACATCTTAATCTCTTCCTCAGGACATTCCCAATGAAACCAGTGATTTTGATACACTTCCAGAGCAAGAACGAAACGTGAGTATTTTAATACTCTTTTTTTAAGAAAAAGTGCTGTCTTGAAGACAGAAGAAAAAAAAACATAGTGTATTATTTCTTCAAGTACTTCACTCCAGAATAGTCAGAATGATAATTAGCATCCAACATTAACAAAGTCTTTTGCTCTCAACTTTTCAGATCCCAGCAGGATTAAACGACAGTCAAAATCAAGGTGCTTCAGCACAGCAGAAGGTCCAGTATCTCCTCACCATCAACCTAAAGGAAGGCAGAAGCCTGGTTATCAGAGACCGCTCAGGTATTGACCTCTGACTAATACAGATGGTTAAACTAGAATGATGCTGGGTGGTATGGTTTACTCTAGGCTTTGCATTGACTTTATTTGTCCAATTCAAGGCTACATTCGTGTATTTAAAAATGAATGAGTATTGCTATTAGTAGATCATAACATCTTATTCAGCACTATGCAAGATTTAAAAATCGTAATTTGGAAATCTTTTTATAGATTGGCCTTGAAACGTTGACAACTTAATTTGCATTTTAACTGGCTCTTAAAAATGAAATATCTTTTTTACATGCAGCTTGATGTTGTTCTCCAAAAAGCTGCTGATGGTCTATTTAGTCTTGAAAGTGTATCAGTATAGACTAGAGTCTTGGCTCTGGGAGCCTACACAGAACAGCGACAGGTTGCATCACACTGAAAGGTGCCATGCCTTTTGATTAGCTTTTCCATTTTTGTTTAATCTTCCTACGGACCATTGAGTTCTTCATATAAGTCCTAAAAGTCTTGTTGAACTTGTTTTAGTGTAGACCATTCAAGGTTTAGTATGTGGCATTGAATCATATTATTTCTTGTGGATCAACCTGGTTTTGGAAGATTGGATAACATCACTGCCTTCATTGTCTTTCTTCATTTCCTTTCTGAGAAACTTACATTACTCACTTTTATGCAAAGTGATTTACATATAAGGAATGCTCCAACAAACATGATTCATCTTAGGACTAAAGTACCATGAAAAGTGTCACAATTTACCATAATTGCTTAAACAGTATAAAAACATGGGCTAGACTAACATTTTATCATACTATTCAAATGTTTTGGGTCAGTAAGATTAGTTTGGGTCAGTAAGGTCAGTTTATTTTTTTTATAAAATAAATCAATATTTGTAATCATAATTACTTAAATTGATCAAAAGTGACAGTAAAGATATTTATTATGTTACAAAAGCTTTCTGTTTCAAATAAATTATGTTCTTTAAATTTTCTATTCTCATCTCGAAATATCCTGCAAAAAATGTATCACTGTTTTCAACATTGATAATAATAAGAAACGTTTCTTGAGAACCAAATCAGCCTATTAAAATGATTTCTGAAGGATCACAGCCCTCTACGGACACCTTGGCAATTGAATCGCCATTGGCTAGTTCATTTTTTTTTTTTCTCGCCAGACTGATAAAAAAAAAAAAAAAAAAAAATATA
>NW_015541011.1:2187559-2209299 GCF_001515605.1 Sinocyclocheilus anshuiensis | reverse complement strand
AAAATACAACAAAGAATATCGTTTACATGTAGCGCGCATAGGTAACGCGTCAATTCTCTCTCTCCCTCTCTCGCTGCGTGTGTGTGAAACAAAGCGACGGGGAGGTATGCGCCTTCACACTAGAGTTTACGGTACGTTAAATACAGGTGCGTTGCACATCCATACAACAGAGCTCGCTTGACGGAGAGTGAAACTCTGAAGCGCTCAGTTTAGAGTGTTCTGTGAGTGAAAATATATCCGTGCTACACTTATACTTAGCCTCCAACTCACACACTGGCGAGTAAAACCTGAGAATTTATTAGCCATTGGCTAATATTAGACATCATTTAGTCGCCCAGAGTAAGATTTAGTCGCATATGCGAGTGATTTACTCGCAATGTAGAGGGTTGGATCATGTGACACTGAAGACTGAAGTAATGATGCTGAAAATTCAGCTTTGCCATCACAGGAATAAATTACAATTTAATATATATATTAAAATAGATAACATATAAATGTATTAATTGTAATAACATTTCACCATAACTGTTTTAACTGTAATTTTGAAGTAAAATACAGTCTAAAAGCAACCTTGGTGAGCATAAGAGATTTTAAAAAATCTTACTGACCCCAAACTTTTGAATGCTTCTATATGATCTGATGCATAGGCTATTTGTGTTTATTAGTTTTTGAAATTATTGAAACTGAACATGGTGCTGGTCTAGGAAAACTGTGGTGGCTTGTAAATGTCAGCTGTCAGCTATGGACAAAATAAAAAAGATTTGTTTGTCCATAGTGTTTGTGCAAATGCATGACAGTTGGCTTGCATATCTACATTCTTAGTGTAAAGTATATCAGATGAAAATGTGCCCCTCCCCCCAGTAATGTTATTTTAATGATTTCTAATGTTCAGAGAGAAACTAATGTTTTTTTTTTTTTTTTTTTTTTTTTTTTTTTGAAAAAAAAAAAAAAAAAAAAAAAAAGTAAATGATGACAGTATTTTCATTTTTGGTTGAACTAGCCCTTTAAATCTTAGGTTTAGATTGGGTATAGTGTTCATATAAAACTAAATTATGACTGTTCTTTGTGCATGAAACCATGACTTATTAGAGAGAAACTAATTTTTTTTTTTTTTTTTTTTTGTGCTGATTTTGGGAAGGTAGGATATCTGTTGAGAGCTAAGAGATGTATTCTTTAAATTATATCTGACAGTATAATTAAATGAGTCAAAATTTAACACACACATAAGGGGAACTTTATTAATGACAGTCATTCTTATTCTGTGGCAATCATCTGAGCTTTCTGTGAAGCCCAGCAGGTGCGACTGCTAATGATTAGAATCAGGACTGTCAAAAAAGACAGCAGTCATTGTAAACATGTAAATGAAGCCATATTTTGTTTAGGAAGGTTCTAGAATCTTGTTAATTCTAAATTGTTAAGATTGTGAAGATTGTTGTAGTTTCTTCAGTTCATAGTCAAAGAATTTGTGAGTACAGTAAGTGTTTTTGATTGTCATGCTGTTTTCATTGTCATTCATCTCAAAGCTAAAGTTAAAGAACTTACTGTAGAACAATAAAACAAAATAAAATGGAGTCTAAAATAAAAATAAAATATAATCTGAAATATAAAGGTCAAATAAAGTAACACATTATTTATAGAGGTGTAGTTGAGTAATATTTATATGTAATGCATTATATAATTAGAAGTAAATTAAAAGGAAAAGCAGTGAGGACTGAACTTTTTAAAGATGGAATGTTTCCAAGTTACTTCAGCCTGTCTAGTCATCCCGAAACTGCAGAATGCAGTCAGACCAGAATGTCTTTCCTTCTGCCATATCTGTCTTGCTTCTGTAACCCTGTTACATTTAAGAAAACAAAAAGCTATTTCTGGAACTATTGTTTGGATTTAGAAGTCATTATCAGCGGTCTTCCATTCAAATGTTGTACCTTGATTGCACGGAATCAAGTCAGTTTTTTCATACTAGCACTGGGAAACAAATGAGCTGGCCTTGTTTTTTTCCCTACTACGGAGCCAATGCAAATAGAGTCATGTTGAGGTGTTGTTTCCTAGAGGCTGTACACAGTCTCTGGTGTCATCATGCAAAATGTGTTGTCTCTTTTATCTCTTAACTAGTTGTTTATGCGAGAGAGCGATGGATACAAAAGGGAGAGCGAGAGAGATAGAGAGAAAATAGGGTTTTAGCCTAAGGTTTACTGAAAACCTACAGGCAAATGATTGTACTGAATTTCCATTTGATACCCAGAGCGGGTCTTCAGACGTAATGCCAGTATATCTGGCAAGCCTGACCAAGCTGATTGGGCAGCTCATTCTCATGTTCAAAGTCACAGGTGTATGCCCAGAGGCTATTAATTACCATCTCTACCTCATTATTTTTCATAATTAGAATATATTCCAGTGATATTCCTCTCTGCCAACTGAATCTAATGAAATGGTCATGCACACTATAGACTTGGTGAGGTTACTGGTGGTGGCACAAGCATGCCAGAAATCCTGTGCAGAATCCAGGCATGCGCTTTCTCAAAGCCTTCAATGTATTGAAGCCCAAACAACCTCACAATTACCTAAATGATTGTTCCTGATTGTCCCATATTTTTTTCTTTCAAAGGTTGTTTTTAACTTTTAATATTTTATATAAACTCTGTGCAATCATATGCACTAGCCTTATCTTTTTAGAGTAAATTGGGATGTATTGCCACCTGCTGGAGAAAGTATAAAACTTTTTTTAATTAATAATTCAATTTATTTAATTACAGTTTTAATACAGGTTTAATGTCTTTAATAGAAACCTGCATGCCTACATGATATTCTTATGAATAAGAAAATGCTGTTCTAATTAATAATAATAACAGAATGTGTTTATTATAGACACTGGAATGTCAAGTGGGGTTATTTTGGAATTCTTCTGAATCACACTTTGCAGTTGTGATCAAACTTGATTTGTAACTTTTTAAGGAAGCAACTTCCTTTATCCACCTTCTCTGTTTGATGGAGAAACTGAATGCCAATAAACTAACAAACCTGAACAGAATGATGAGACATTTTATTGCTTTTTGTTTATTTACATTGTACTGTATTTCCTAATTTCTGATCCAAGCTCATCTCTTTGGCCATGTAAAATAATACTGAAGCTGTTACTGTATTTTGGCCAGTAACTTTAGTAGAGATGCTGTTTCAGGATATATTCTGCAGACTTCAATCTAACAAATAGTCTTCCTGTCCAAATCATGCCAGATATCTAAATGGTAGTCCATGCAGAGTTATAAAGAACCATGTTCTCAACTGTTTGGTGAAATATTCAGTATTTTGACCAAAGAAGCTTTAACGATTTAATATGACCCTGAGATTCTATTTCTTATGACACACTATTTCTTTTCTTTAACTACTTCCTGTTCTAGCCATTCTTGTTTGAAACTTTGTATTGTTAGCACTTTTCATGTTATTGCCCTCTTAAGATGAATCCATTTGTTGTATTTGTAAGTTCCTTTAGATAAAACTGTCTAAATAAATAAATAAATACCTTCATACAAAAATAAAGATTAGATTGAGATTTTTGGAAACTGCGACCTCGTTTGGTGGTCTCTGAGAATGACACACCACTTCATGTCTAGTTTGATACAGAACATTACTCCAGGCTTTTTACCTACAGCTAATGAAATAAAGTCTTCTTCTTCATATTGAAATATTTTCACTTTCAGAGTCATATTCCCATTTTGTTTGCTTTATTGCAAAGCATTGTTTTACTCTGATTCGTTTTAAATATTATCTTTGAAACACCATCAAAAAATAACTAATAACTAAAAAATAACTAATAATTATGTAGGTTAGGTTTGACCCTTTTTCCATCTAATGCTTTATCAATAAGATTTAGACATTGTCTGAAAAAAGTCTCTGTCCGTCTGCAGCCTTTTGCATTATTAGTTGCGTCCTCACTTCGTCCGACATGACAGCGTGACGGCGATGACACAGTCCACCTCTCGCGCCTTTTCCAGCACCTATCTTTGCCTAACAATTAACGCCCAGCTCGTCCCCGACTGACACTACATCGGAAAAGCGGCCCGCGAGTCTCCTCCCTCCCTTTTTCGCCGTCCTCCATTTTCCTTCTGTTAATTTCCGCCGTCACCGTTTTCAGTCACGCCGGAGCTCTTCCCCTGGCTGCTTGAGCCCCTTTCCTCCTGTCAAGCTGCCTGGAGGAGGTTTCCTTGTCAGCGGCTGGCAGGGAGGAGCTGCCTCCTGGAGATGTTCATTTGGAGAGGCGAGCTGACAGGCCTGACAACCCGTCCCCACAGGGCTTTTGTCATGTGATTCCAGGCTCCCCGCAGGTTCTCTCAAGCACTCCTTTATCCATCCATACAAATGAAGTGATGGACTCTTTCTCTCTCATCTTTTTTTTTTCTTTTTCTTACCAGCCAATCTGCATACCACAGCATAGACAAAGACGGACCACTTTCCCTCCCCTCTCACAGACAGACTCAAGGCAGACTTTCTTAACAGGCTTTGGAGATTAACACTGCTTGCTCCCTGTTTCTGGGGTTTTAATGCTCCGGTATTAAATTAACTGACTCACGCTGGCTATAATTTTTACTCTTTCACAATCAGCCAGCTCCCATCACTCTGAAAGAGACAAAACGTCCGCCTCTCTACGCTAAGAATGGTCCCCTAAATAATGAGTCTTCTGGATTATTCAGTGTCTGCAAGACTGTATCTGAGTGCTTGTACAGTTTGATGATATGAACCAGTTTCCACCATGCTTTGTCATTAAATAAATGTTCCTGGTTCTATATGAATAAAGCTAAATCGACAGCATTTGTGGTGTTGATCACCATTAAAAAAATAAATAAATACATTTAAACTTGTTCCCTTCATCTGCAAAATCATTTGCAAACATTATGCAACAAACGTGATTGAGATTAAAAAGTAATGAATGCAGAAGACTCCTTTTTTTGTAAGTAACATCGTTAACTGTTTGTTTTCAACAGGTACAAGCGACCCATTCGTCAAATTCAAATTAGATGGCAAAAACATCTACAAAAGCAAAGTTGTGAACAAGAACCTGAATCCCATCTGGAATGAATTATTTTCCTTTCCCATCAGAGACCTCGATCAGACTCTTCATCTTAAGGTTTGTGAAGTGTTTACAGTATTATATATTTCAAAAAACTGTTGAATTATTAACTTCAGTATCTCTTTTATTAATTCTAGTGTAAATAACAAAAAAAAAAAAAATCTCAGAGTTGGAGGGAGTTTTGTTGGAAAATTGTAATTAATTTTTATTACACCAGACCAAAAAAAGTAGACAATGTGGTGATTTATGCTCTAAACATTATTACATCTTTTTTGAGATGCATTCAAATCAAACCTGCTTATCAGGGAATTTATAAAGATTATATCTTGCATATATGTAAACAAAAAATAATACATTCGGAACACCTAATAGGGAAGAATTTATCAATGTCATGAAAACTACTTGTTTTTAATGTATATTATTTTAAACAAATGTGAACAAAATGGATTGTTTCCCTATTGTTGTAACTAAAGAAAATAATCTATATTTGTGCATTTTTTTCTTACATATTTATTTTACATTTAAATAATTTGATTGTATAAAAAATATGGTATGTAAACCCAATATAAACTTTTATAACACTAATAGTCATCATCATCTCACAATTATGACTGATGCAGGTATATGATCGTGACCTCAGATCCAATGACTTCATGGGATCAAGCAGCTTTCCTCTCTATAAACTGGAGTTGGACAGGTGAGGAAAGCTTTGTCATGAGATTGTGCTGGTAAAGATTCTCTGATCATTACCTCAAAGAATTTCTTCTTAGAATTCACACGTTTTGTGAATTTGCTGTCTGCAGAATAATTCCAATGACACTACCTTTGGAGGACCTCAACAGTGCGGAGACTGATATGGGAGTGATCGTTCTCGAGGCCTGCCTGTCCATCAGAGAGGAACCTGCCAAACGAAATGTACGGCCCCTAAAAAAACACTTATTTTAGTGGGAAGAGTCAAGTGGTTTTCTAACATAATTGTCATTTGTCATTGATTTTTCAGAAGTGGCTACTAAGAAGAAGGGGAAGCTTTAATAAGGTATGTTATACTATATATCGACCATATGACTTCTGTTCAGGTGTTCCATCCGCCTAAAAGAATAAAAAGTTACCAGGCCGAAATATACAGAATACATTGTGTAAATGCACTAAACCACAATCTTATTTATTAAAAATATGTATCACATCTGTCCACTGGAGGGCAGTAGATCCTCACCATCTTCCCCACAGACACTTCACTGATGTTATGTACATTTACTTTACTTTTCTTTCACTTTCACTTAGTTAAAAATTCCAGAACTTCAACAGAGCGAGAAACTTTTGTTTGTGGCTGCGGCTGTCTGATGTGCTGAAGCAATCCATGATTTCCAAAGTAAATGTATCACTGTGATTTTAACAAAGCACAAGTCTGTCTTGCATTTTGTGCAGGTCAGTTCATAGATGGCAGTTTATTTACCTCGCAGCGGTAAGCAAATAGCTTTTATTGTTCAAGGCCGTTCAAAACTTGCAATTTAAGATTTCTCTGAACAAAATCTCTGCTGCAGTCTACTGTAGAGTGGGGTGCCGTCGCGGAGAATTTACTTTTATTATACTGTATTTATGCCCAGCCTTGAATTTTATATCAGTTCAACTGAAGCATTAGAGAATAAAAGTTTGTATACTATATAAGTTATGGCCTGTTTGGACTATAAATACATAATATTAACAAGAACTCATTTTACAAGTTTAGATATGACTCTTGTTAGATTTGTAGACAAAGTCTTGTCTTAAAAAGATGAATCTTAAAAATATCACTCCCAAATTAAAGTTAAACAATAAATAAATGATAGTAAGAAAGAAAGAAAGAAAAATATTTTGTGTAAAGAGAACAAAGGCTACTTTTGGGATTATTAAGATTTTTACATTGTGACTACTTTCATGACATTTTGTACATTTTAGCCTCAAATTATTGTTAAGACAGTAATAAAAACCTCCCTGTGTGGTGTATATATATATATATATATATATATATATATATATATAGTTCTATTAGAATGAGCATACATTTTAGTGCTGAACTTTAAAATGCATGTTACAAATGTTACAATTTAAATGTCAATTTCAAAACAAAATAGAAATTTATACAATTTAAAATATGATTTGCATTTGAGAAATGCAAATGCATTTTTTGGGAAATTTGACATGGTGGGTTAAATGTCCTTAAATGAATTATGTGGCAATGCAAAACATCCTTTCTTGCTTCTTTCATTTGATTTTAGGGTAAAATGTCCCAAACATTTCAGCGAGCCAGTTTTTGAGAGATGGGCACCTAGATTTTATGATCAGGTATAGATCAGTGTGTGTTTTGTTGGTGTTTCCACCACAGTGTGTCTTCCACCAAAACAACTGAGATCGAGTTCTATTTGACACATATCAGTAGAGGTGGAACATGTCTCTCATTTCTTACCTCTCCTCCTCTATCACACTTCCTTCTTCACAGCCATGCCACACTCTTTGAGATGGAAACGGGCAGCAGTATTGGCACATAGCATGTGGTTCTTTTTCCTGACAGTGTCTGGAGTGTGTGTGTTTGTGTGTGTGTAGTCTTTGAGGCACTATGCCAGTGTAAGATGCTGAGGATATGTGTGATGGCTCATTCCCAGGCATGGTGAGCTATAACCCAGATGTTGGGATGTACTATCACAGCTGTGGACGGACAGCACTGAAGCTCTAGCCAAATGGGTACGGCTTTGGGCTTGTCCCCTTGTCCCCATGCTGCTCCACCATATGGAGGCAATCCCCCAGCTCTTTTAGCACCAGGAATAGCCTCTCTTTAGGGGCCACTTACTCTTAAGCGGAATTGTTTTATTGGCCACGCCGATCACAAATTTGTCCAAAATAAACACTTGGGAAGGCTTGGCTTGGATGGATATTATATTTCTCTCTCCGCTCCCTCTATAACTACCCCCCTTACCCCTCGCTCTCTCTCCTTAAAGAGGCTTGTTTATGGAGATGTGGCCATTACATTAAATGTTAATGCTGGTTTGTCTGCTGTTCCGTGTCTGTGTGTGTGATTCTAATGGAGCAAAGTCTCAGTCACACTCTCTGAGCAGCCAGGTGGGAAAAGAGCTCTCTGGTCTGTGATTACTGGCAGAACAGACCAGCCTCTTCCTGATGCTGTGTTTTTTTGAAAGTGCAGGGCTATCAACCTGCAAGTCATCTTTGTACTGTGTACTTATCCATCTGCAGTCTTGTTGATGGACCTGTTTTTTCACTCCGTGGTGCTGGTATCACCTGCACATTTCATCTAGCGGTTTTTAGAAGCTTTTATTTCATAATATATTTTGTTACAAAAACGGAAATAGAATTGTATTTGCAATAAGTCTTATTTTATAAAGATGCCACATTTATTTACAATAAGAGAAGATCCCTGCTTAAATGTTTTATTTGTCCCTTTGCTTTTACTAGCAAATTTGAACACTGACAGACCATTTCTGAAATTAATTATTTTATTCAGCAAGGACACATTCAAGTGATCAAAAGTGACAGTGAAGACATTTATAATGTTATGAAAGATTTCTATTTCAAGTAAAGACTGTGCTGTTGAACTTTGTTTATCAGAGAATCCTAAATATGTATCATGGTTTCCACAAAAATATTATGCAGAACAACCGTTTTAAACATTGATAATAAAATATGTTGCTTGAGCACCAAATCTGCTGAAAATCCAGCTTTGCCATCGCACTAATAATTTACATTTTAAAATATAAAACCGTTATTTAAAATTTTAATAATAATATTTTACACTTTTACTTTTTATTTTATTTTTTTTATCAAATATATGCAGACTTGGTGAGCATAAGATACTTATTTCAAGAACATTCAAAAATCTTACCGACTGCAAAACGTGATTCACATTTTTTTTTTCAGGAATAGCTGGAAACTATACATGGCATTTATAAATTCATATCTGCACTATTTCTGTAAAATAATGGCATATGATGAAAAACATTTCTTTACAGTACAAACATTTCTTCACTTTTCCAGGGCTATCACAAGTCATTCTCGCAGTTTCATCAAAATCTCATCTATCTGAGCCAAGTATAATATGTTACCTTGGTAACATATTTAAGTCACCAGAATTTGTAGCAACGATGTTAAATACACAGAAAACTGAATGTTTAAGTTTGCAAATTGTAAAAGCATGTTTAGGATCAACAAATGTAAGATGAACCGGGAATGAAGCATTGGCCTAAACTAGTAGATTTTTGTATATGTTGGCTGTTCCAGGGACAGCCAGTTAGCCAGGCGCAGGTTGGGCGGTTCACGTGCGGACAGAAGAATCAGGTTTGGACTGGAATTTACACCGTCATCCTGGTTGAAGGCCAAGACATGCCCGACTGCGGTCAGGGAGACGTCTATGCACGCTTCAGAGTGGGAGACCAGAGGGTCAGGAGCAAGGTGAGAGCATCCCTCTCTCCCTTCATCTTTTCGCTTCTCTAGCTTTTTCTTTTTGCAGTGCTCATTACATCATCGCAGTTTGGCTCATCTCTTTCTTTGTTTCTAAACCTCTGTCCTGTGTTTCTCTCAATACCTCATTAAACCCTTCCCTCCCCCCCTTCCTCCTCCCCTACTTTCTTAGTAGTTCACATACCTCGCTTTAGATATTCCCATCCACTTTACACACCTTCCTTTCTCCTCCTCCCCCTCTTTCAAAATCACTTCTCCCAGGCTTCACTGCTCTGGTGACAGAGGAGGCTACTCATTAGATCGGCCGTGTCTGGCAGGGCATCTCTCCTGATGCTTCTGTTACCACGTCTTATTCGGCTCATTTGCATACCCAGAATGCCTTGCTCATCTACCTTCCCCCTCAATGGTTCCAACCAGCTAGTCTTGTATTCTCATGTCATCTTTTTTTATAGAGCCCCCTGGCTCTGTTTGGGCATGTTTTCTTGTTGAACAAAACTAGTTCTAATTGGATGCTGTCAGAGTTTATAATCCCAGAGAGAAGAGAGGATGTGTTCTCCAGAAGACGGCTGCCCCTCCTCCACCACATGTCTTATTGAAGTCTTACTGAATAAAGCTTAATACACCTGTCATGTTAGCTGTCAGAGTTTTGAGAGTGCCTTAAAATTGACACAACTTCCTCTCTCTCCTTCTTGTCTATCTTTCTGTCTCAGAATCTGTGTATTAAGGCAAACCCGCAGTGGAGAGAGTCTTTCGACTTTAACCAGTTCCAGGATGCTCAGGAGAATCTCGTGGTGGAGGTTTGCTGCAAGAGGGGCAGGAAGTCAGAGGAGTGCTGGGGAGTGTAAGTTTGCTGGAGCGACACTGCATACTATTTTGAAAGTTTACAAGTTTTAAAGGGTCAGTTCACCCAAAAATGAAAATTAGCCCATGAATTACTCACCCTCAAGGCATCCTAGGTGTATACGACTTTCTTCTTTCAGACGAATCCAGTCGGAGTTATATAAAAAATTTACTTTGATCTTCCAAGCTGTTTAATGGCAGTCAGCGGGTGTTGCAGTGCATCAGTCCAAAAGAAGTTAAATAAAGTGCATCCATCCATAATAAAAAGTGCTTCACACGGCTGCGGGGGGTGAACAAAGGCCTCCTGTAGCGAATTGATGCGTTTTTGTAAGAAAAATAACCATATTTAAATGTAATAATCAATTTAATCTAGCTTGCGCTCACTGTTGTACATGGAAGCAGCTCCGGGCGGATGACGTAAGACGTCGGCATTTCAATTTATTTCTTTTTTTTGTAATGGTATTTTGTAATAGTAATTCACTTTTACTATCAGCAACACAGCTAACAGTCCCTCTACACATGTATGTTCACTGATGACTCTTCACAGGCTAGATATTGACCTGACCAGACTTCCTGTCAATCAGAGGCAGTTATATACTTGTGTGCTGGACCCAAACAAGGGCAAACTGGTGTTTTTGGTCACAATGACTCCATGTTCTGGTGCATCCATCTCAGACATCCAGTCAGCTCCATTAGATAACCTCACAACCCTTCAGGAGACGCAGGAGAAATATGTGAGTATTACATTGTGCTATTTTAGATTTCCTTTTTTTTTTTTTTTAAGTTTTGTGTTTTTATTTCATCCTTTTTTTTTGGTTACCTTTCAACTCAAATCATGTAAATTATTTGTAATTTATATAGCTTATAAATATTTGTACATTTATATGATTATATTTATTTTTTAAAGATAAAAGTTTTTTGTTTTTTTTTACAGAGACTGATGAACTGTCTGTGGGACTTAAAGGATGTTGGCTATCTTCAAATCAAGTTAATAAAAGCCACAGATCTTCCATCAACAGATATAAGTGGTACATATCTGTATTAAATATAATACCATAATGTATGTAGGGGATATTGTACAGTCAGTCAGATATTAAGTACAGTATATCCTATTATAAAGATTTATTCAATCATAATAACGTTAGAATATCTTATCTTCATCAGGTAAAAGTGACCCGTTTTGTACTCTTGAGCTTGGTAATAGCAAACTGCAAACTCACACAATATCCAAAACCCTGAATCCTGAATGGAGAACAGCCCTAACATTGTAAGTTATACCGATGTTGTAGATATCTTGTATCAATATGCATGTTCATGGTAATGATATAACATTGATTTTGGCATGTCCTAAGTCCCATTAAGGACATCCATGATGGTCTGGTGCTCACAGTCTATCATGATGATGGGGACAAAGCTCCAGACTTCCTGGGAAAAGTTGCCATTCCTTTGTTGACTGTAAATGCCACACATAATAATTTTTATATTCATTGTTGTACATTTTTAATCGTGCCAATATTAACATACAGTACCACTACTTTGCCTTTAGGTTTCTAATGGCCAACAAATAACCAGAATGCTGAAGAATAATAATCTATCAAGGACGACCAAAGGAAGCATCACATTGGAGTTGAATGTCCTCTACAATCCTGTAAGTGCATCATATTAAATAAATATGACTATTTATGAATAATATGGATGATACCAGATAGCCTTTACTGAAAAGAAGATCATTCAATTTATTTATTTTTTTTTAGATCAGAGCAGGTTTGAAAACCTTCCAGCCGAAGGAAACAAAGTTTGCAGAGGACAACCCAAAGTTTAACAAAAAGGTGAGCTTTATCGACAACGATTACAGCATAATTTGGCACCATATTTTCTACTTTCTCTTAATATTAGGTTTGTTGTTGGCACCTTTAGAGACTCATTATGTTCAGTTTTTTCCTCCAGCACCGCCTGAAGCTCTTTAGACACCAAAGATGACTTGACTTATTAATATTTATCACCAATGAACCTTCAGTTTAAAAGCCTCTTTACACCTGAGTGAATGTCATGTTGTGAGCATTACGTCCTCAGGCACATCTTGCTAACTACTGCTTTGTCCCCATTAGCTTTTAGCACGTAATATCTATCGAGTGAGGAAGATCAGCATGGCCATTCTCTATACGCTGCAGTATATTAAAAGCTGCTTCCACTGGGAGAACACGCGAAGGAGTATTACAGCCTTCCTGGTAAGACTTCATACCACTGTTTACAAGATTTCAACTCTGTGGCCCTTTTAGTAACCTGAGGTTAGAGAACGCATCTGTGTAATCCCTCTTTGAAGAAAACGCTCTGCTACTTAATAGCAACTTTCCACAAGACGGAAAACAGACCGTGCTCATTTGGCCCTGCCCTGTCAGAGTGCAGCCATAAAGTGTTGTGAATCAATGATTTTTTTAATCAATTTTTTTTTTTTTTTTTATAAATAACTGTTATTGAACACCCACCACAACTTAATCCACAAAGGAGATTTTTTTCTCTCTTTTTTTAGGATTTAAAAAAAAAATAGGAAGTGTGTGTGTTTTACTGGAATTGTTGCAATGTGTTAGGATTTGTGGCTTAGGGGTTAACACGTACTCCAGTTTCTGTAGTTATGTGGGAGTTTTAGGTTTAAATCTGGACTTAGACATGTCCAGATACTGTTAAAAATAAGTTCTTGTCAATTAAACAGTGGCATAAAGGAGCACATGTGCTCTGGGTACATTGAGCTCTGGTGCTTATTTGAGAGATTCAGGTTTGAATCTGGTTTAGGACATGTCTTGATTCCATTTCAATGATTTCATGTCAGTTGAATAGTGCCAAAAAGGAGCGAATATGCTCCGGTCACATTACGCTCTGGTACTTGTGTGCACCATTCAGGTTTGAATCGCTTCCTGTCAATTAAACAATAGCAAAAAGTTCAAAAAAGTATGGCAATGTAGAATCAGATTTGCTTTCATCCTTTGATCTGTTTGTTACATACACTACCATTCATAAGTTTGGAGTTGGTAAGACTTGATTAATTATGCTAACCAATGCTGCATTTATTTAATCAAAATACAGTAAAAACAATAAAACTGTGAAATATTGTTACAATTTAATAGCCGTTTTCTATTTTAATATATTTTTAAATGTTATTCATTTCACATGATGGCAAAGATTAATTTTTAGCAGCCCAAACTCCAGTCTTCAGTGTCACACGATCCTTTCAAAAATCCTTAGAATATGTTGATTTGCTGCTCAGGAAGCATTTCTTTTTATAAAAACAGTTGTGTTGCTTAATATTTTTGAGGATACTGTGATACATGTTTTTCAGGAATCTTTGGCGAATAGAAATGCAAAAGAACAGCATTTATTAGAAATTTTTTTAGTAACATAAATGTCTTAACTGTCACTTTTGATCAATTTAATGTGTCCTTGCAAAATAAAAATATTAATTTCATTAAAAAAAAAAAAATCTTACTGCTCCCAAACTTATGAATGGTACACTCTAAAAAATGCTGGGTTAAATACAACCCAGTGCTGGGTAAAATGGGGACAAACCCAACAATTGGGCTATTTTGACCCAGCGGTTGGGTTAAATGTTTAACCCAACCTTCTGGGTAGTAACCCAACCGCTGGGTCAAAACAACCCAATTGCTGGGTTTGTCCCTATTTTACCCAGCACTGAGTTGTATTTAACCCAGCATTTTTTAGAGTGTAGTGTATACTATTAGTAATACTAGCAATAAACAGACTAATGCGTGAGCCCTTCCAATGTGTTCCAGCACACAGTGCTGTGTTTTATTGTAGCCAAGTAGGAAGCATTTTAAGCCATACTATAACACACAAGCAGTTATTTTTAGAGGTTTCTTGGAGCCGTAGTGTAATCTGCAGTCTCCTGTGCCGCTGCGGCTCGCTACTGGAATGAGCAGTGCCCCCCGAAGGGGAGTCATTGGAGGCGTGTGCACCCATCCACCTGAGGAGACGGGGTGTCAAGCTGAGAAGACCCGTGGGACGTCCTGTTGCCGGCCCTATCGTTGTCTGCACACGTGGGGTTGAGAACAGAAAGAATATCATCTCATCTCCACTAGCATGTGGCCTGTTTCTGCACCACTGTGTTCAGAGCTGTGCAGGTGATGCTGAGGTATGGAGATGACAGGAAAAATGAAAATAGGGCACCTGTGTAAATCGTCCAGGCTTTAGAAACAACAGGCTGAGGGGTGAATCTCAGCTATGCCTTTTTTAGGCTTTCAAGACCAATTTCATGTTTTTTTTTTTTTTTTTGCACTCTCTCATGATGTTTAATTATCATACATGTTGCAAGGCAACTATAAAACAGCGTGTAACCCTCAAGGGTTAACAAACACATATCTGTCTTTCTCTCGCTGTATGGGTGTATGTATATCTGTAGGCTGCGGTAATAAGGTAACAGAGTCAGACATTGACAGATGCTTGCCTCTAAAAAGAGCATAATTACAGGAGACCGTGCTTTCCTCTACGTTTTCTCATCCAATCCATGTCATCGTAGTCATGTCAGCCGTTTCATTTATAATGTAGGCCTGTATACTTGTGTAATGTAGTACAGAAAGTAACCAGTGAAGAGAGGATACTATTTACTTTGCAAACATATATTTAAAATACATTACAATACATTATTCATAGAGTCAGTGGAGTCTCTGTCCTTTAGCTTTTACACTTTATGCAACTTATAATGCATTTGCGGTGCTGCGGTTTCTTTGTCCAGGTCTGTAGGTTGCACAGGCAGCGCCTGTTCCCGGAACACACTCCCACCCCAGTGCTGGAAATCCCAGAGGTCACCACCCCGACCTGCACACAGCACAGCGCATATACACGCTCCCTCTCGCAAAACACAGCTTTCATCTGTGGAGAGTGGGAAGTATGTGTGTGGGTGCATGTTTTAGTTTGAATATCCTCTGCTTTGTGCGTGTGTATATATGCACACAACTTTTCTATATTGTATAATAGTTTATTCTTTGTTATGGAAAGAAACTTTGATTGGACCTCAGAAGGAGGGAAACATAACATATAAAGTTAAGTTTAACTTAAGTACATCTGTAATGACCCTAGTTGATTGATTTGGCCTTTATAACTACGAATGGCTTTTGTATTTTAAGTCTTTGTACAGGATGATCAGAATGTCCGATCGCAACCAGAAACAAAAGCCACTGCAAAAATAACTTACTTCTTAGGTGTTTTTGTCTTGTTTTCCAGGAAAAAAAAAAAAACTAAATTGGATGAGATATATAATTATAAGACAATAAGATAATTATATAGTGATTAAGATAAATATATCATGATTTAAATAATTAAATGTATTTTTTAAATAAATATTTTAGTTTGCTTGTTACACGTTACATGTACTTTAATACTAGTAAATTATACACAATTACAAGCAAGTTGAGCAACTAACCCTAAACTAAAACCTAATCCTAACCCAAACTTTACAATGATGTAAATTTTATTTAGAACTTAATTGTATGATCACACAGTAAAAAGGACAGCTTAAAAGTGTAATCTTTAACATTTTAAAATTGCATTTAATTAAATATAAAACATCTACAAAAACATAGTTGTTTTTCTTCAAAATGTTGTGAGGTTTATTTTTAAAACAAGAAAATAAAAACAGTGGTTCGCCCGTTTCTTTTTGCATAAATCCCCTGTAAATGTTCCTTTAAATTTTTCATGTATGTCCACCCAAGGCACTGTTTTTAAACATTACCAGTCTCATTAGGAGTATCTTCATATGCATTTGCAAAAAACTCTTGATATATCTCCCAAAAGCATGCAGCCGTGCTCTCGAGTCGTAACCAGACAGACCACTTACATATTTTTATTGCTTGTTTATGCAACAGTAATGAGCCTAGAAACAGCACTTTTAAAGTCAGACAACTACAAGGAGTGTAAGAAGGAGGGCCATGACAGATAAAATCTTTATAAAATACCACTTTTTAGATGTGGCTTGCACTTAGTTTGAGAAAGATGAATGTGGCATACATCAGTGGAGACTGCAGATGGGTCACACAGAGTTCTCTGCTGCACGTCTCACTTTGGCCTGTAGATGGAGCTACAGCACTGTCGAAACATGCGTGCACACACACTTTCAGGGGCCGATGATAAGAACAGGTATTTGTTGAGAGCAGGCCGATGACAATTCTGATGGTAAGCATTAAGCAAAGTAATTTCTTACAGCGCATTACACAGAATAAACAGACTCCAAAAAAGTTTCCACCACAGGCTAAATGAGCATTACCCATCCAGGCATTAACTGGCCAAATTTGCTGCTTCTGAACTCTGTAGTTTCAAGCATTTTCAATAAAGATGAAAGGGATCGAAGGTGAGGAAAAAAGAGATTATTTACACTTGAAAGCTGATTTGGAGTTTTGCTGTCATTAAAGTGTATTTAAGTAGAATTAATATTTTAACATATGAGCTTGCTTCGTCTGTCAGTAGTCTGGACTAGAAAGGAAAACCTGGACGTGTGTTTGAGATTTTTATTTTTTTTCCCTTTTTGACACTGCCAGGTAGCAAGCGGTTTCGACATCATTTGACAGGCTGTGAAATGCTGATTGCTTCAAATCACAGACTGTAAAGATGGCATCTGATGAATGTTTGATGCCGTGCAGCTGTAAACACAGTTGGCAGCTGTGACGGAGCGTTCTCTCTCTCTCTCTCTCTTCCTGTTTCTGTCTAACAGAATGGCCAGCGCCACATGATAGCAGGACGGGGTCTGAGCAGGTTTCTGGGTCCTGAGGGAACAGTATAAAGTGGCGGGCACGGTCTAAGCTATTAACTGGCTTACTGGGACAGCCAGGATTAGATTGATTATCAGCATTTCCACGACCTGATTCGTTATTCCAGTTAACTCGTGTAATGTCCTCAGGATAACGCAATGATCTTCTGATATTGAGGGGTTTTCCTGTATTGCACCTCCCGTCTGTGCTAGTGCTGTCAATTTAATGTTAATTTAGTACAGTTAATTACATTAAAAATATGCACTTAAAAAAATTAATACTTTAATTGTAA
This sequence comes from Sinocyclocheilus anshuiensis, assembly GCF_001515605.1. NCBI lineage: Eukaryota > Metazoa > Chordata > Actinopteri > Cypriniformes > Cyprinidae > Sinocyclocheilus > Sinocyclocheilus anshuiensis. The sequence continues at coordinate 2,191,907 of NW_015541011.1, read as the reverse complement.
TTCCCCAACAAGGATTCTTTCTCATTTGAGGAAGGTTTCACTGTCAGTGCAGCTCAAGGGGTCTTAAGACATGTCTTTAAAAGTTGAACTGTTTTAACTTGACACTGCGTTTTAAAAACACTGTGTGGGACACTAAAAAGAAGCAAAACGTAATGGTCTTAGACATCCGTCAACATGTGAACGTAGGCAAACAACTACAAATTAGTGCAGATGGAATGCAATCACTTCCAGTGTGAACTACTGTAAGTCAGCTTCGCTGTGGACTGTAGACCAATGATAAGCTTATGTTCAATGATATGGAAATAACAAAAACCATATATTGTCTTCTAAATCATTATAGTTAAATCTCTAATGATTTACTTGGTTTAATAATTTATTGTCCATCAAGTGGGGTGATCAGGACGTGACCTACTGAATATATATATGTCATTTGAATGCTTTAATTGAGCAATCACAATTAAATATTATAGAGAAAAAACAAAATAAAATAACAATTTGAATGAATTTAAATTTAAATGTAATAATAATAATAAAGGTTTATGTTATATAGATACTTCTGTGATGGGTGAGACAGGCAAAAATAAACAATACATCGAAGAGAACATTTGCATACAACATCCAACAATAATATATTAAAATTACATTTAAATGCCTTAAAGTGATATTTTGCCCAAAAATGAAAATTCTGTCATTTATTCACCCTCATGCCTTTCCAAACCTGTATGACTCTATAAGATATTTTGCAGAATAGTGGTTCACAAATAGTTTTGGTTACCACTGAGTTCTACTTTATGGACAAAATATATAAATACTTCATATATTTCTCAAAATCCGTCATATTTGATATTATTATACCACAATAAAAAGAAAGTCATACTGGTTAGGTTGAGTAAACAATGACAGGATTTTCATTTTTTTGGGGGGGGGGCTGAAATGTCCTTTTATTTATCTTAAATTACTGTAATTTGGGGCTTTCCTTACCAAATATTTAAATATGCAATGCATTTGATTATTTAGTGGACATAACGTACTTAATTCACTTAAATGTTTTAATTGATTGACAGTCCTGGTCTCTGTGTTAGATTTTTGTCTGGCTGGGTTTTCTTTGTCCCTCACCTTTGTTTCACTTCACTCGGAAAGTTTCCCTGGACAGCTACATTGAAGCGAATGTGCGCATATGTGTGTGTGAGTCCCGCTGTGTGCCTCGTGGGCTTTAAGAAACTGTCAGGGAGTTTGTGCTGCGAGTATGACAGAAGGGCGAACCCTTGATAGTGATATATGTGCACGGGCTCTTCCTGAAACTCTGGAGGAAGGGATTAATAATTAAAGAGCTGGATTTGAGCGGCCTCTAACAGTGCTGTGATGGCTGGAGATTTGACAGTGTCAGTGTTGTTATTGAGATGTGTATGCTCCGTGTCATCGTACCGCTCCTGGGGCTCAACGCCGAGTCTGCCTTGACCCCGCGCGCATCCCTCTTATCCTTCACGCTGACAGTAGCACCACTGACAGCTCCTCCCTTCGTCTGTCTGTTGAATGCTTATTCTCTCTACTTATGAGTGTAGATTTTTATGATCACTCCATTTAAATGTGCGCTTTGCGTGTTTACATATTCATTGTTTGCTTTGCATAATTTGTGTATATTTTTAATATTCTTGTTCCAGCTGTGCATAAACATGCTTTAGCATAAACAGCTTGCATGCTGCACTCATTTTTTGCCAAACAAACATGCTCCGTCTTTAACCCTGATGCACATGTCTGTGCGCGTTTGCATGTTGTAATGACCAGCACTAACACGCTCGCCACCTCCACAGTCACAGAGGACAACTCTCCCCAGGCGCCCGTGGCCGCAGCCCGGTCGGCTGGCCGTGACGTATGCACGCGTATGTGTGTTTGAGCTTCCGTGAGCCGAGCTGACACTCGGGGTGCCGCCTGCCCCAGGGGAGAAGGCTCGCATGGCAGATCTGTTACCCGTGAGGTCGCTGAATGTTAACGCTCCCAACATGGATTAAACACTGGTGGCCAGTGCGGCGGGGTGGGGTCGGCATGCCAGTCGCTGACAGGCACCACAGGGCTCTGTACGCTGGCCTCCACACAGCCGGTGACAGAGAGACTTTATCTCTTCCTCTCTCTCTCTCTTTCCCTCTGGGCGCACAGTCCACTCCAGCGCTCCGCTGATAAGGACACGAGCCACAGTCCAGCCGGCTGTTGCTGTGAATCACAAACATGTATCATACACTTACAGTCTGCAGTGTGGTTGTAGGATCACATTCCTACACAAATTATATGCAACAGCTACAGTTAATCTATTTCAGTATGCTCATGATTGGAAATGATTAGATTTACAAGAAATTATAAATTAAATATAACTGTCTTAATTTCAGAATTATTTTTAATAATTTATAACTGTTAATTTTATCCACAATAGCCAGATGAGACCATTTTGAAATAATTTAATTAAAACATTCATCATTGTATTTTAAGACATGTTCACATACATTTACATTCTAACAGATTAAATGTTTTAATTGCATTAATTAGCCACCAAAATATTCTGTAATATTATATATAAAAATTGTGTCTGGTCTGCACAGAAGGGCATATTGGTGAATAACTTAATATTTATCTTTATATATTTTATATATTTATTTAATATAGATATATTATTATATACATATTTGAACATGATCACTTTCGCATCATTTGCTAGTGATGGGAAGACTGATCATTTTAGTGACTGTAACATTTGAGCGAGGTCAGCAAAATGAATAAACTAATCATTATTCAAGTAAGTTAAAATTTTATAGTTTCAAAAGCCAAATTCCTCATGCATGTTTACATAAGCAATCTTTGTTCATATTCCAAATTAGGGAATCAGATAAGATGAGTTCACCTTCCGAGTCTTTAGTTCGTTAGTCACGTGACACATGCAAAGAACAAATCGTTCACGAATGACCATTTGCATAGTTTTAAATCCTGAATGTCTCCAATTTGTAGATGGGCATTTTGGTAAATAACAGATATTGTTAAATATAGATATGTTAGTTTAGAAATATAAGCCTGATAGCTGTCACACCATTTACACAGTTCTGAATCCTGAAAGTCTCCAATCTGACCACAACATGTCTTATTGGTCTTATACAACCTTTTCTATGCATCTCATGCTCTCTCTTTTGTCTTTGTTGCTTACTGCAGACATGCATGACTGTAGCAGCCACTGGAGCCTTTGATTCACTGTAAATGTTGTGTCATTTTTCTGTATTTTTATCAAGACACCAATGTAGGTTACTCGCTTCGCCCTCCATTTCACCTTGGAAAAAATCCAGAGAAAGGGAAAAGTGTGGCAATGCTGCAAGGATCCTCTGTTCACATTAAAGTTGCCCGGTTTCATCGGCTCTCTCGAACACACACATTAAGCCTGCAGCCAGTAGTCAGCCTTGTTAGATTTGCACAGATACGTTCATGTAATCTGGCATCCGTCCACAGCCCTTCGTCTGACCCTCATAAGGCAGGCTGGCACTGCTGCCGTTGTTTGCGTCTCGCTGTTGCGGAAGATAAATGCATGAGAGGGACACGAGAGACTCAAACCTCCCCTCATGGTTTAGTTAGTGCTCACTTGCTCTGAGAGGACACACACACATAATAGATTTCCCCCTGTCAAAATGCACAAATCTGAAATGTTAATGCTCCGAGATGCATAACAAAGTTAACCATGTAAAGTGCTTCTTAAAAAGTTGTTCAGCAGTCATTGAAGACATTGGTTAATATCTTATTCATTTGCCTCAAATCTAAATTGTTACAAAGTCAAACCCACTGAGACTTGTCTAGTTATTTGGTTTAGCTGTGTAATGGCCCAAAACAGTTTTGCATTTTTCATATGCATCTTACAGAAGTCCAATATGTCCAGTGTTATCTTGCTAATTCTCCCCACGTTGCTGTTCAGTTCTTAAGTATTCATGGACTCCCGACTGCTTCAGATTTAAACACCAACTTTATAGGACATGATCCCAACTCAGTTTGTCTTTCTGTGTTTATTAACTGAATGAGCTTATATTGATCTTATGAAAATGCTTTTAGCTAAACTAATCTCCCTTTATAAATTCCTGGGTTATTTTAGCCAGTCAGTGTTGTGTTCTTTTGTATACATGACATACTGTAGTTACACAGTGGGTTCCAAAATCCTGAGACCATTAAAAACCTGAGATTCAACATTTAATTATACATAATATAAATATATATATATAAACTGTTCTTTAAAGAAGTTATATTAATTATCGAGAAAAAAATAAAATAAATAAATATATATATATATATTCGATATAGTGTGTGTGTGTATATATATATATATACG
>NW_015541011.1:2181682-2187363 GCF_001515605.1 Sinocyclocheilus anshuiensis | reverse complement strand
GCACTGTACGGTATATATATATATATATATATATATATATATATATATATATATAATTTTTTTTTTTCTTTCTACATGTTCTGACTTTGAAATTCAGATGGATGGAGGTTATTGCACTCCCACAGTGATGCGTGTTTACATTTAGCAGAAGCTGTTGAGTGTTGTTTCCCAGCCCTCCACACCACTTGTGTTTAGTCTGTCAGTAAGTAGTCTGATTTGGTAGCCTCTCTCCACCCCTTTGCCGTTTAATCAATTTGCAGGATTGTATAAACTCTTAGTGAGGGCGTCTTTGTCCTTTTGTTCCTGCCATAGCTCTCCTCTCCCCCTCCCTGGAGAGCGTGGGTGGCGTACTTCTGCCAGCCTGGCTTCGGCTCAGGACTTATTTTATTCACACTTTTAATCACTGAGTGCTTTATTATTAGGTATAGGAATTCCTCTGACCAGGGGATCGTCTTGAGAAGCCTCAGAAATACATTTAGTGCAATCATATTAGCTGCTCGCTAAAATAAATCCGTCAGGCGGTTCTTAACCTCCTGCTAGGCCAGTCTTCTGGTGGTCCTTATTGGTGCCTGAGGAGAGGAGAAAGCCATCTCCATCACCTACAGCAGGCCACTCTAGTATAATTCAAAGTAATCTTTTCCTCCTTGGACAGTCAACATATTTCAATCTAAACAATGTTTAGGTTCATACAGCAGCAGAATATGTGTGTAAGCTTCGCTTAATAAAGTGTATATACATGTATGAACTGATAATTGCATTATTTAACCAAACTGACTCTCTTAAATGTCCAGGCCTCACACCTGCATTTATTCTGTGTGAACGGAAACACACTGGACAACAATGCAATAGCCTCTCTGAACTGTAATGGTCAACACACACAAGACAAACATGTAGTCTTGTGTGTGTTGCTTTTTTGGTTGGTTGGAGTAACTCGCAAAGTTGGAGATATGAGCTGTGTGTCATCAGGTTTTAGATTGAGTTGCTGTCTGTGTGGTCTGGGCTTAACCCAAAGTCTGGGTTTATTGTTGCCAGATCTCACTAGAAAAACAATCAACTGGGTCTGACAAAACGAGCCCAAAATAACTCACTTCAACAAATAAGCCCAAGTACATGACTACTTTCTGGAAATAAGACTAAAAACATTAAAATCCGTCACTGCCCATATTTATACATGAAACAGCCCTAATACACATATAAGTGAACATGGCAACACTGACTGTGATATACTTGGTTAAAAAAAATTCAATCCAGTTGTAAAGTGTTAACTGTAAGACTTTCTGGTCTTGTATAAGTCACCGTCTTTGATATTTGTTTTTGTCACTCACTATCGTCACAGGTGTTATTCATCACTGTCATATGAATAGAAAAGGTTTGACTGCAGTTGTTTGTAATTATAGAAGAATTTAATCATGGCTGTTAATGGCTCTGCACCACCTTTTTTACATTTTATTTTGTTTAGTCACTTGTTTCATGTAACATATTGGCTTAGTGTCTGCAGTGTGGCCTAGCAGTTAAGACGTGCTCTCTGTGGCCACCATGTGGAATTTATGGGTTTGATTCCAGTCATGTCATGTTCTCTGTAAGAAAAAAAAATGGCCTAAAAATTTCAGTTTAGTTCTATATAGATTTGTAGCCCATACATGTGACTTTACGAAATATTAGCTATTCTGTTTGCACTTAATGCACTTAACAAGCAGTAAAACATCACTGTGTCTGAAAGGAAAACCAGTGTACAGCTGGATTTCTTCTTCAATATAAATTAACTCTAGCGTCTGTCAGGTTTTACCTTGTCCTCCCTTTCCTTTAATCACTGCACTAATAAAACGCAAACCACTTAGTGGAAAATTAGTCAAGTGTGTTTAGCAGGAGCAGTGTAGGATTTGAGTAGCAGTAACTCTGCTTATTAACTCAAGGCTATCAGACACCGCCTTCGCACTGAAATCGGAAAGACTTTTCCAGATGTTCGCTGTTGCGTTTTTATTAGCACCGGGGAAAAGGCATGTCAATCCAGCATGCTTCCACATATACACACACACGCACACTGTTGGGGACGAAATGAAGACATTTTTGACAGGTTTTGTTTATCCAGTCATTTAGATGCTACATTTAGACACAAGACACTTTACTGTATCTCCGCGTGCTTTTATCTTGTCCACCAAGCCTGTGAGCAGTTGAGCGGAAATTTACATTAGTGGACGATTATGAATACCTGTGACAGATCCTCTCTCTAGACTCCCAGGCTGCAAATGAATGGTCTCCTACTGTTGACTCGCATGGGAAGACAGGGACCAGGCAATTAGGCTTTAGTAGTTAATGTAGAAGCTTCTGCAGGCAGGGCAAGCAGGTTCAACTTTCCTGCTGGGCTGTCTGCAGGTTTTTTCCATTTCAGCTCTCTCCCTTGCTCACTTTTTATCTCGACTTCTTTGGAAGGTATCACTTATGACAGCTAACCTGTTGATAAGCCCTTAGAGTTTATCTGAGGGTGAGGATGAAGGCGGGCCCCTCTGCATGGGGTCCCAAAAGCGGAAGCGACTACAGCGGGATGCTGCTCGTATTCAACCTTCACAAGCTATAATACGATTTTCAGCCTGAATCTGTGCGCTAAGGAGTTAAAGAGTTTCAGCCATCTCCTTCGATAGTGTGACTAAATTTGTAATGAATTAATAAAGAAAGACCCAGATGTGTGCACTGTTGTTGTTGAGCCTGCGGGGTTTGTTGTCCAAGTGCTCTGTGCATTAAGCACGATTCTGAAAAGTGAACCTAGCATGGGAGTGGCAGTAGGTAGACTGTCCCCAGAGCACCATGTCTGGCCACTGGCTGATTTGACAGGAACATGCTGGTACTGTACTACAGCTAAAGTAAAGCCTGCAGGCCCCGGCTAACTGAAGTCGAACATATTATCTCTAACAAGCCTCCAGCATGCCATGTAAACACAAAGCCTGTTGTTCTGTGTAGGTGCAATCGTAAAAGCTGTATCTTGTGACCTTCAAATGAAACAGGACTAACTCGGGCACAATTGTTGTTGCATTGCTCCGCAACAGCTTGAGGTTGCAGCATCCAGCGTAGACAGAATTAATCATAATGGGTTTTATTGGCTTTTGATGCGTCACGTGCGGTGTAGTAACGGGTGTAAAAATTCTGATTTATTGATTTACATTCAGGTTACATAGATGATTGTGCTGATTTTATTGTGAAAATACACTGATGTAGTGCAAATATTAATATTTTGATTATATACTGTACTAATTTATTTGGTCACACTTTAGTTTGGGGACCAATTCTCACTATTAACTAACTATTAACTACGACTTTTGCCTCAATAAACTCCTAATTTGCTGCTCATTAATAGTTAGTAAGGTAGTTGTTTGGGGTAGGATTAAAGGATCTAAAATATGGTCATGCAGAACAAGGCATGCTTTATAAGTACTAATAAACAGCCAATATGCTATATGCATGCTAATAAACAACTATTTAATGGTGAGCGTTGGTCTCTAAACTAAAGTGTTACTTACCATTTATTTTTATTAAATATCATCATTTTCATATTTTAGTTCTTATTATGTTTACAGATTAATTGTACAGAATATATCAGTGATAGACCATTATATTGACCAATCTATTATTTTTGAGATTATCATCATGTGCCTCTTTCCCATTGTATAATGCCCATTTTCTGTTTTCAAATATTTGTATTTATTGTGTGTACACAAACAGAAAAAAAAAAAAATTGCATAACTATGAAGATGATGGTGAAGGTAATCTAAATTAGAAGGTTATCTAAATCAGCTAATAGACGGTATACCAAATATTAACCAATGCCAGTACACTGAAAATGTCTGATTCATGGTACCAATATATCGTGCTTCCATGGTTTTCTTTGAATACATGCATTAGTTGTAGCAGAACTGATTAAATGTTCTGACATAAATACACAACCTGCTTACATTTAGATGTTATGTTACAGATTGGTTGAATTGTAATGTGCAGACTGCATTTTTATAATAATGTTTTCTCCAAATGTTTCCTCTTGTTTTACAGTCGTCCCTGTGCGTGTCGTCTTATTATTTCTTAGGCTCATTAAGTTGCTGCTAGCTGGGTTTAAATCCAGCCGTCCAATTAGCAGCGTGCTGTGCAGTGCTGTGCTGTGGGTGTTGCGCACCTAATTCTCTTATGGAATTCTGAAGGATTATTCATCTTATTTCTACCAGGGGTCTACACAGTCTCTTGCTGCAGTGGTAAAACGCTACAACCGGCCCTCCAGCAGCCGTGTTGGCATGCTATCGGTCAGGCAGCAGGAATGCATCGCAGTCAGGAAGCATTTGAAATGCAGTACATCAGAGCAGTGTGGAGGACTGAAACTATTTTGAAACTATTAAAATCTCCTATACTACACCACCCAGATGCTGTCACAGGCACCTTTATGAGGTGCTGGAAGGTCTTGTGGGATGCTCGGATACAGCTTTGCACTATAGTTTTCTTGTAATGATGAGGTTTAGAGTCCCTGTGTCAAGTCTTTCTATTTTCTAAGAGTTTATTTCCCATGTAAACTCTTAGAAATGCATATTAGAGGTAATGCATATGTATGTATGTGTGTGTGTGTGTGTGTGTGTGTGTGTGTGTGTGGGCAGCATTGCCAACTGTGCTGTTTGTGATTCTCATACCCTGTTTGATCCCCTCTCTGTCTCTCTCTATCTCTTTATTAGATATTTGTGGTGACAGTGTGGCTTTGGGAGCTGTTCATGTTGCCTCTCTTCCTCCTTCTGCTCATTGGCTGGAACTACTTCCACATCACACCAGGCATGGCCAGCTACAGTCAGGACTTGGTGAGTGTTGTGATGTCGCCCACTCAGCTGTACAGGAAATGGTCTCTAATAAATCAGAGTCAATACTGGTGACTCACAGGATTAAGAAATACGCATACATTTTAAACCTCACAGATTCTATTGATGAATGATTACAAATTAATCTGTCTACAGTAGACAATGTATGTTGTCATTTGTATTTTTTCACAACCAAACATGAACAATATATGATGCAATACACTAAAAAAAAGTAATACTGTGACATATTATTACAATTTAAAATAACTATTTTAAAATGCAATTTATTCCTGTGATGGCAAAGACGAGATTTCAGCAGTCATTACTCCAGTCTTCAGTGTCACATGATCCTTCACAAATCATTCTCATATGCAGATTTTGTGAAAGAAATATGCTGGTTAATATATTTTTTGAGGATTCTTTGATAAATAGAATTGTTTTTTTTTTTAAACGTCTTTACTGTCACTTTTGATCAATTTAATGCATTTCTGAATAAAAGTATTACTTAGTATTAAAAAAAACTTACTGACCCCAAACATTTGAACAGTAGTGTATTACAGTGGTGTGAAAAAGTGTTGGCCCCCTTCCTGATTTCTTATTTTTTTTGCATGTTTGCCACACTTTAATGTTTCAGATCATCAAACAAATTTAAATATTAGTCAAAGATAACACAAGTAAACACAACATGCAGTTTTTAAATTAAGGTTTTTATTATTAAGGGAAAACAAAATCCAAAACTACATGACCCTGTGTGAAAAAGTGTTTGCCCCCCTGTTAAAACTGGTTTATCACACCTGAGTTCAATTTCTCTAGCCACACCCAGGCCTGATTACTGCCACACCTGTTCGCAATCAAGAAATC
>NW_015541011.1:2173698-2177212 GCF_001515605.1 Sinocyclocheilus anshuiensis | reverse complement strand
GGACCTGCCTGACAAAGTGAAGTAGACCAAAAGATCCTCAAAAGTTAGACATCATGCCGAGATCCAAAGAAATTCAGAAACAAATGAGAAAGAAAGTAATTGAGATCTATCAGTCTGGAAAAGGTTATAAAGCCATTTCTAAAGCTTTGGGACTCCAGGAGAGCCATTAGAGCCATTATTCACAAATGGCAAAAACATGGAACAGTGGAGAACCTTCCCAGGAGTGGCCAAATTACCCCTCCAAGAGGTCACAAAAGACCCCACAACAACATCCAAAGAACTGCAGGCCTCACTTGCCTCAGTTAAGGTCAGTGTTCATGACTCCACCATAAGAAAGAGACTGGGCAAAAATGGTCTGCATGGCAGAGTTCCAAGACGAAAACCGCTGCTGAGCAAAAAGAACATAAAGGCTCGTCTCAGTTTTGCCAGAAAACATCTTGATGATCCCCAGGACTTTTGGGAAAATACTCTGTGGACTGACGAGACAAAAGTTGAACTTTTTGGGAGGTGTGTGTCCCATTACGTCTGACGTAAAAGTAACACTGCATTTCAGAAAAAGAACATCATACCAACAGTAAAATATGGTGGTGGTAGTGTGATGGTCTGGGGCTGTTTTGCTGCTTCAGGACCTGGAAGACTTGCTGTGATAAATGGAACCATGAATTCTGCTGTTTACCAAAAAATCCTGAAGGAGAATGTCCGGCCATCTGTTCGTGACCTCAAGCTGAAGCGAACTTGGGTTCTGCAGCAGGACCAACACTTTTTCACACCACTGTATATAATATTACATTCATAATAGTAAAACAAAAAATGACTGTATATTACACTATTATGTTATATTATTACATGGCTACTTGTCAAACAAACAAAAAAAAATAGTCATGAAGTATTAATTTTAATTGAAATTATTTCATTATGTAACAAAAATGAGAATGGGGTGACATAAAACAAGCACCGGATATACACCTTGTATATTAGACCATCATCTGAATTTTGCTGATTGACCATTCAGAATGAAGTATTCTGAGTCATTAGGTGCAATTTATATCCCATTACTAGTCTTTTGGAGTCTTTTTACAGCATTTCTAAAGACATTAATTGGTCAGTCTGTCATAATTAGATCATGTTGTCTATTAATTCAACATTCACAAAGGTTAAGATGTCTAAGATGCTCCAATCACCCTTGGTTGTGAGTTTTAACATAGCAGTCACACTTTGAGTGACCTTCATCTCCAGTGGGTTGTATAAAGCACATTTGAGTCCTTACTCAGAATGTAGCAGTTCTTTGTACACCACCAACCCGTCTCAGTGCCATGGCTCAGGTGGGGCTGCGCTCTCTGACAGTGTTAAAGCCAGCATCACCTCATGCTCACCCCTCGGCCTAGCAGAAACCGAGCGCCACGGTTACATTCAATAGCCTCGAAGGGTAAGGGATGACTTGATAGAGAGCGATCCCGAACGGCTAAGATTAAATGCTTTCCTTTTGGTTTCATGTGCATGTGTAAGTGTGTTGTACGTGTTTATGTTGTGAAGAAATGAGATTGCTTGGTTGTGACATCGCTCTTGTGAGGAAGACCCCTTTCATTCACCACCTCCTTTTGTGCGAGGTCACCCGAGAGGCAGTTGCTACGGCAATGGGGCCTCTCCCAATGGGGGTGTATATACAAGCGAAGGTTTCAGAACGAGGTGTTTGTTAAGAAAATGCTCCATTGCCCACATGTGTCTCAATCTCATCCGTTCTCTCTCTCTCTCTCTCCTTCTTTTGCAGGAGAACATGTCCATGGCGGAGGACGAGGATGAGGATGAAAAGGTATTTCACTGGTGTCATGCATGGTTTTTGATTAACCGCTGACTTTTATAGAGCCTGTACTTGGGGTGCTGCATATGTAGATGGACTGCACGCTGTACCTTTAATACTGCATTTAACTCAGAACTTCAACTTAAATACGTTCAAAATGAGGACAGACGATTCAGCAAGCACATTTTTCCTCCAGTACTTTCACACAATCCTGTGACACATCCATTTGGGAGCGTTGGGTGTTTTGTGCTTGTTTGTACTGCGGTTGTCAGCTTTAACAAACCCATTTGCAACACATTTAGCCAATAAAGCAGGTGTTTTATTTAGGTGCGTTCCTCTGGTTATTCCATTGTGGAATAAGTGAGTCGCGAATATTTGCACCAGCTTTGAATGAATATTCAAATTTGACGTCATTTATCCAATTATATGAATGTTAAATGAACCCTGCCTTGCAGTATTTTGATTGTGCAGAGCATCCCTGTGAAACTGCATTTTCTTTTCGCCTTTGTGCAATCTGTTCCCTATTAAGCCAACATAAAAGTTATTTGACAATTTCATCTGAATTGAGAATATGATCTAACACAGGTTTTCTAATCAGTAGACGTGTAGCTTGAATAGTTTATTTCTGCAAAAAAATGTGTTTCCACCTCAGTGGTGGAAAAAAGGATGTTTGACTTCAAGGGGGTTCAAGGAGATGAATCGCAATAGTCCAGAGAACTTGTATATTGTTCTTCTAAAAATGCTTTCACTGTCATCTTTTGGTCTCCATTCATATAAATATTTGATGTTTGTCATTTTAAAACCTTACAGCCATACCAAAGCAATCTGTGACAAAGGTTACCTAACATGTAGTGACCCAAAAAAGATTTTGGACACTTAAATCACACTTAAAAAATATCATTAAATAACAAAATATAAAAGCAAAGCAAATAAATAAATAAACAAAGAAACAAACAAAAGGGCCTTTGGAACTGATGTCACTTTTCTAAGCCATTTTTTCCAAGTTACTTTGAAGTGGATTTATTAAGTCAGTGTCACTCAGGTGTCCTTGCAGAATAACCACATGTGGAGCTCATCACCATTTAGTATTTTTGACCAGCAGATATTGTATAATCTTACAGTTTACACCACTTTAGGTTATGTAGCTTGTATTGGGGAAAGACTGAAAAAGTAAAAACTTTACACTTTCACTCAAGCTCAATTGTGCTCACAAGTTTACATATAAATTTCAACCATTCAGCATTAAACGTTGTATCAACATTGTTTCGTAACGTGTGTTACAAGCTGTAGAAAGGACCAGAAAAAAATTTTTATTATTATTTTAAAGGTGACATATCATGAAAATCTGACTTTTCCAGGTTTTAAGTGCTATAATCAGGTCCTCGGTGCATCTACCAACCAAGGAAACGTGAAGAAGATTACAGCTCTAATGCCATGGTGAAAGTTTGAGCAAAACATGCTAACTGTTCTGTCTTTGGCTGCACAGACGAGCACAGAATACTATTTAGAGTCCCAGCCTCAGAGGAGACAGGAGAGCAGTGGATTTATTGATTTATTTAATGTATATTGCAGCCACACAGATCTAAAATAAACATGCGATTTATTTTCCAGCTGTTTACCTTCACAGACATAACCGACTGTTTTCTTGTAACTCGTGTGTTTTTATGTGTTTTATTTAACTTGTGTGTGAATGAGAGCTTAGTTTAGTTCTCACAT
>NW_015541011.1:2142120-2173580 GCF_001515605.1 Sinocyclocheilus anshuiensis | reverse complement strand
GCTGTTTAATGTGTTTGAGATGTGCTGTCTTCCTGAATGCATAACTTACATTTCACAGGTATATTCTCCATCTGTAAATGTTAGAAAGCCATGGAAATGTTTCCATTTTTCTGTCAGAAGTGCATGAGCATTCTGCTTTGGGATTCTCCGCTAAACTTCACAGACTTCAGTGAACGAGCGCCGCCGCGTGCATGCGCGCCAAACAGACAGAGCTCAATTAAATAGGAGCGCAATAATTCTGACTAAAATATACATTTCGCTGAAATATGTGTAGTTGGCCAATAAATGTGACATGTAGAATTTTAAACCTACAAGTAAGTCTATTTTTATGATAGCACTGACTGTAAAGTGACTGTAATGGGGTAATCAAAATAGCCTAACACAACTCTGTGCTTTTGTTCTTATTTATTTTTGTTTTTAGATTGCAATGTTACAATGTTAGAATGAAATGTGATTTTAACCTTTTTTTGCACATAATATAAAGGCTTACATGGTTACATTCACTTTATTTGTTTTCATAGCCTTTAATATGTATTGTTTTGTTGGACAACATTGGGCGGTAAGTGAAATATATATATTAAATACAGATTTTTTTTTTAATCCAAATACAAAAACGAAAATACCGAGATATATACTGTATATCGCAAACCGGCCAAAAAAATACCGAGATATGAATTTTTGCCCATATCGCCCAGCCCTAGTACTAGCTATAATGGCACAGCTCTATTCTGGAAAAGGGGGCGGGGAGCAGCAGCTCATTTTCATTTAAAGAGACAGGTGCGAAAAACAGCGTGTTTCTGCTTCCACTCAAAATAGGCATTTTCGGAATGATATAATACAATCTGTAGAGTATTTTGAGCTGAAACTTCACAGACACATTCTGGGGACACCAGAGACTTATATTACATATTGTAAAAAGGGTCATAATATGTCTCCTTTAATAAGCTAGCAAATGTTTTCCTCAAAAAGAGACTTTGTGTTTATTGGTTTGATATTTTGTTATATAATATATGACTTCAGTGTTCAAATATTTTTTGGGAGCACTGTAAGTTCATTTTTCTTGCGGTTGGTCGAGAGTCACGTTGTTCATTAAGCAAAGAAACACTAAAGACATTTGAGCTGATATCAAACACAGTTGATACACTGAAGGAATAAATCTTCTTCTGCACTTTATCCTCCTTTGGCACTTTCCTGACAAAGCAGGGATTTGAAATGACTCATAACAGGAGGCATGTTGATTTTCTCTTGATTGATATCGTAGTCTCTATGTTAGGACATGCTGTGTGCGGCTGCAGTAGAGGGGCTGTGCTGAGTGGAGGCATGACTGGCTTCCTGTGTCTGGGACCGAATGGAGAGTGACAGTGGGGAGTCTAGGCTGAGCTTTCCCAGGGGCCGACTCACCAGGGCCGCTGTCTGGGGGACGGTCGCTTAGACAAACATACACAGTGCTCGATCACACGTTTGTCTTTCTCACCACCCCCCATACTCTCAATTATTCTCTCGCTCCGTCATTACTCCTGTCATTATTTTCTCCTTTTGATGTGAGGGCTTCTTTCTCTTTCTTCTTTTCCCCCTTTGGAGAACTATACTCATGGGCTCTTATGTCGGAGGAATCTCTGATGTGATCATGTTGCTTTGGACGTTAGATTACCCTAGCAATCTTCTTTAAGTAAAATGGAATAGAATTTCTCTCTTTTTTTTTTCTCATCGAAAGTCCATTTAGCCCTGAATTACACGGCAACCCAATACTGTGTGATGCATCAAATACAAGAAGACAATGGGATTTCCCATCTCTCTTACAAGAAGTAAAAACATTGCTTTGTATAACAGGATTACACTCAGACATTGCAATCTTTCTCCCACGAGCTCAGATACAGAAAACGATAAATCCAATGATTTCAACCCTGCACTCAATCTTGCCATAAGGTGGGCAACTCTTAGCTTTCGTACGCCAAGAACTGGTACTCGAAAAAGCTCGCACCCCAGGAAACGAGCCAAGTCTTGCCCGGCAGAGACTCGCGGATGAGATGACCTCGCGAGTTGGCATCTTATGCCGTCTGTGTTCTCGAACTCCCGAGTCCCTCTCTCACTGTATGCGCTCTGATTGCCATTTTTACATCTTTATCCTCCTCCACTTAATCTTTGATTGTGATGCACCTTTATTGTTTGCGCCTGACGAATGCTGAAATACTCCCAGATCAGTGACAGCTTTTTCACGTCTGAGGAGATGTTACAGAAGCTCATTACAGGCCATTGACTAGATGAAATTCTGGTGATGGCACTCTGGAAATAAACTGCTCTTCCTTTGTCGGCTTCTAACAGCTGACTTCCCTCATCAGTCTCTGTCTTTTTTTTCTTTCTCTTCAGGAATCAGAGAAAAAAGGACTGATGGAAAAAATCCACATGATTCAAGAAATTGTGCTTACAGTTCAGAACACTTTAGATGAAGTGGCTTGCATTGGGGAAAGCGTGAAAAAGTAAGAACAGAGCATTTTATACCTCTTATGAAGCTCACGTATGCAGTTATGCTCATAAGCTTACATATACTGTGTTAAGATTTTTGTTGAATAGATTCATTAACATTTTTATGAACCCTCTATTAAAAATACTGTTTTAGTGTCACGTTTATACATTTCTAAAGTTTTCACAATACAGTCATAACATTGAGATGGATATTAATTATATATTGGTGCTGATATACCAAAAGACCAAGGATTTCTTTGTTGGTAAATCCCTTCCTAACATAATTGATCTAAATCCTCAAATCCATTTTTTTCCCCATTCTTGCAGCTGCTACCTCAGTGACCTATTCCTATTGTGATTATTTATGCCTTTTCATATAATAATGTACTTTGTTTTTTTGTCAACTTTATTCATGCAATATTACACCTTCAATCTCCAAATTTTATGATATTATTTGAATAATGTAGGCTAATCTCAGTTTTTTTTTTGATGTAGCAAGGTGTATGTTAACCTGAACTGTTAATAAATACATACTGTATATAGAACATATGTACTTGTACAGTATGTACATATAATTTGTGTGTGTAAATTAACTCGACTTGTTTCTCCATTGACAGCACATTCAACTGGTCAGTACCGTTCTTGTCGTTCCTGGCCTGCCTGGTTCTGTTTCTGGTGACTGCCGCCTTGTACTACGTCCCTCTGCGGTACATAGTTTTAGCGTGGGGTAAGTAAGTGAGACACCATGTGTAGCCCTTTCACCCAATCATGCGTGGTACTCCAGTGCTGCTGTTAAGCTGTCTCCACTTTCTTTTAAATGGAAGTCATGCAGAGGTGTTTTAGAAAGAGTCACACTTTACTGTCTTTGAGCTCGACTCTTTTACTGATGCCTGACGAAAGCTATTTAAAAAGTGATCCATTTTCATAACTCTACCTGTGACAGCTGATCAGAATCATGAACATGATCCACTGTTAGCTGGGGAGGCCGGGGGTGGGGGATTGGTACACGTTTTCATTCATTTTTTTTTGTCTTAAAATATGAAATTCTGAATATATTTAAAAATGTGGGGTTGTTTAGATTTTTTAGTTTTTGAAAGAAGTCTCTAATGCTTACCAAGGCTGCATTTTATCAAAAATACATTACAAATATTACTACAATTTAAAATATTCAGCAGCCATTACTCATTACTTCAGTGTCAAATAATCCTTCAGAAATATTTCTAATATGCTGATCTGGTGCTCAAGAAACATTTTCTATTATTACCAATGTTGAAATCAGTTGTGCTGCTTATTATTTTTGTGGAAACTGGTATTTATTCAGGATTCTCTGATTAATAGAAAGTTCGGAAGAAAAGTATTTATTCAAAATAGAAATCTTTTGTAACAATATAAATGTCTTACTGTCACTTTTGATCAATTTATTGTGTACTTGATGAACTTATGAACATTCATGTATTATTCTTTAGAAAAAAAATGTTTCTATGTTCTCAAGGGAAAATTATGAAAATATATTGGTCAGAAAATGAGGGACTTCATCAATATTGGCTCAATGATGCAGTTATATGACATTATACAGCAGTAGTGTGAACTGTGATGACCGTATAAAATACCATGTGTATTTATTTATATGCACTTATAATCACATAGCAGTATGAAATTCATATAGCAGATAAAGTGACAAATGTTTGTTGGGTCAAGGTTTGTTTTGTCAGTAAGATACGTGCAGGTGCGGCGGATAACTTTATTTATTAATGCACGCTTGTTTTTTACAGGTGTTAACAAATTTACCAAGAAGCTTTTCAACCCATATGCCATTGACAATAATGAAATACTGGATTTTCTCAAGAGGGTGCCTTCTGATGTTCAAAAGGTAAGGGTCCAATTTTACATTTAGAGAGAGAAGGAGGGACAGAGACAAGGAAGGAATTCCCAGATGTCTGCATTATTTGCTCTAACAGAATTCCCAAGTGTTACCCAGGATATTTCCTCTGGCTGTGTTTGATTATTAATGGACTCACGCCTTTAAAGGCGGCCCCCGGCCCAATTATTTCCCAGCATGTCTTGATGGAGTCACTCGGCTGCCTGGATGGGGTCCGCTCTGATCTATCCTCGGCCGTAACGCTTCAGCCTTGTCCCTGATTATCAGTTTTGTCGGCCTGTGATGAAAGAAGGGTGCTGTAGAGGGTTCAGGGATTGGCTAAGGGGTCGGTGTCTGCACACTGGCAGTGTGGCGGCCCCCATCACATCAGGTTGGAGGACTCGATTAATGAAGTGTTGAGCCAACGCCGTCCTGCTGGACGCCATATGTGATGAAACATTATCCATGGCTGATATGTCATTCAGGGTTACATCATAAGCCCGCGGATGTGCAGCCAAATGCTGAGAGTCTCGCTCCGTCTTTCGGATCCTGAGTGAGATTCTGAAGTCAGGATACAAAGCGGGTCCTGCTGTCACGAAGCGTTTTGCATAGAATGCTTCTCTCCATCAACAATGCTATTTAACTGTTGTCAGTGCTTCCTGTCCTGCTCAAATACTGGAGAGCTTGAGTGATTGGCTCAGACGAACCTCCCAGGATGAACCTCTGCAACTTTACATTAACATATGTCTGTGTGGTTGGATGAAGCCAGCATGACACTGGTTTTGGCATGTGGAAGCAGCAAGTTGGCAAAACAAGATGGAAACCATTGCTGAGTTTTTTAAGCCTTTTGAAGTATGTTTTCTTGCTTGGATGAACTGCCTGCTGTTCATTTAAATGGAACGCACCAAAAATGGGAAGCTAGAATGATCTTTAGCAGAAAAAAAGTGCATGGCACTTTTTTAAAGAACAAAATGCCAATAAAACGGCACAGTGGTCATTAAGAATGCCAATAAATACCAAAAAGGTATGCAAATCCTTGCTGTCCCTGTTAAGTTTAACATGTCCAAACCTTTATGCTAAAAATGGATTGACCAAATAAACAGCATGTTACAAAAGCTCAAATTGACTCCTGTATCATGGTTCCGAAAATGACTTGGCAATTAGTGCCTGTGCTGTTCTTCAAACGCAAACCCTCAAAACTGGACTTCATACAGCGGCCCTCTGTCCTAAAATAAGCAGCATCTGTCAGTTCTGAGGACAGTTTCATGTTCTGAGGCTGCCGCGTCTCTTTGTTCCCTTGTGCTCCATCTCCCATTCTCATAATCAGGGCCTGGTAATTAGTGTGCAGTCCCTATCTTACAGATACACCTCCAGGTTATTGTTTAGAGGAGAAACAAACAAGAAAATCATTTGGACGCATTCTCCACGCTTTCGAGTCCTATCAGCCTCATGCCGTATTTAATTATTTGTCGATGCTGTATGTCGTTTGGACTGAACGGTGGCCTTGGACAAGAGAAGATGCCTTTAATGTAATTTTCAGAAGCTGATGTTGCTCTTAGCTGTGAAAGCAAAATCATAGGGAATGCTTTTGGAGGTTATTACGATCCAGGAGCACTTGGGCTCGATAATGTGTCCAAAATGTTTATTATGATATGTATTGAGTATTGGTCGACCAATATAATGCCGATATATATCACTTCACACGGTTTAATTTAAAGATTTTAAAGAAAATAACACATGCTGTAATTATAAATTAGAAAAAAAATTAATAAAAAAAAAAATCATAAAAGTTCTGGATTTTCTGAAGTTTGCAAGATTCACAGAAATATTTATTAGACATTTAAAGATACGTTTAAATTATATAAATGCATTTTTGCTGAATGCTGACATCATATGAGAACATTTTACAATGTTTGCTATAAAACTATCATATACCGTGTCCTTTAACAGTTCTGTCTAATAATATATTAAATAGCTTGGTTGGCCGCTTGTATTACCAGCAAGTTTGTAATTGAAATGCAAGTGCATCTGGAATGAAACTTAAAGTTGGTACATAAGCCCATTTATTAGTCATGGGCTAAAAAGTGTAATTTTCACATGCCGAATCATCACATTATGATTTGAAAGAGAAGGACTGACTTTGTAGTCATATAGCAACTTCTCATTAAATGCACACAAGATGTATTTATCTTTTTAAATGCCAGATCTGAATACGTGTAATTGCAGTCTAGTAGTTGTACGTGGATATGCTGTGAGCTGCAGGAAAAATCTTTATTCAGTTTCTCAAACCTCAGTGAAACTCTACTTTCATCATGACGACCTTCGCCTCCGACCTGAGTTCACTCCCTGCTTTAAGTAAAGTAAACAGCATGTTCATCTGAAACGAGGGAAGTGTGTGATCATCTGTAACCGCAATGCCCCAGCCGGAGCAGTACAGCTTACTCCTGCCTACAAGCTGCTATAATTAGTCTCCCAACAAACTTTTCTCAGGAAGGACACAACTCGCAACAACTCGGTTTGCGAGGACCTAAGACAGCGGGTCTGCTCAACCGGTATAGTTCCCTTATAGGTGGGGGTAGTGTAGTCACCGCTGTGTCGGTACGGAACCCTTGACTTTTCAAATCTTTCCTCCGTGTGATTAATCCCCTCTGCTCCTGTGTTTAAAAAATGATTCATTACAGCCGCGCCCGCCTGGCTTTCCCCCTGCACCGGCTCTCCTCAGGGGAGCCATTACCGATAGCGGGCCTCAGCTCCGATTACCTGCGTCTGACCAAAGAGCTGTTTGTTTTTACAGGTGCAGTACAGCGAGCTGAGAGCTGAGCTCGGCAACCAGGGCCTAGCAAAGAAGAAACGCTTGCGCTGAAACCCGACGGACGTGTCGGATGAAAGGGACGGACAGCGTTTCAAGACACGGTCTGTTTAAGTCATAATGCCTCGTGCGAGTGGAGGAGGAGCCCCCTTGTGCCAAACCATCCGCATTTCCACTGAGGTGTATTCATCGGCTGCATGATACTGTGTGTGTGTGTGTGTGTGTGTGTGTGTGTGAGAGAGGGGCCACTCCTGATGGGGCTTTTGGCCCTCGTGAACTCACATGGTCACAGTGTCTGAGCATATGAAGGTAAAGACGGGCTTCTCCAGCCTCTGCATGTGGTTACGCTGAAATGCAATGAGATACGATGCAGCCTTTTCATATATTAATGTCTTTTTAGAGACCACATTCTGGTTCATTTAACAAACGGAAAATTAGCCACAAAACAGCGCACATACGTGCTTCCTGTTGCTTGTGTTTACAGCAGGGAATATTTAAATGAGGGCAAAATATATTTATGATAAACTTGTTTATATTATGGAAAATATTCAAGCAGTTTTAAATGCCATTTAACATTTTTATTCATGCAAATGCAGCCTACTGTTAAGAATTGTTATTTTATTATGTATGCTGTTTGTTTTTTTCTATGCATCTTCCGTGTTTTGTACATTTATGCAGCAGATAAAGATGAAATGAAGATGACTAAAAAGTTTGACTTTTTAAATGTGTTTTTCTTCTCTCACATCCTTAACTCTGCGTTATTTGTGAAAGATACACACAGTATTATTACCCAGCCCACACTTCAGAAGAGGATGCTGGTCACTATTGGAGGAAAACATCAAAGTCTCTGTGTGTCCAGAGCAGTCAGCTAATGCACTGCTTTTGTAGTTCGCTGACAATAACAAGGTCCAGATGAGAGAGCTCATCTCTCATAAAGAGGGAGGGAGATTGAGAGAGGAAGAGAGAGAGTGAGTGAGTATATACACTCCATACCCCGCACTTAGCGTCTCCCATTTTCATTAAAATCACCTCCAGTGCCTAATGGCTCTCTACTAGACCCATCACTCTGTAGTGTTAGCACCAGTGATGGGGCTTCAAGTAGAGCAAATGGAGATTTCCTGCCTCATCAACTTATTTATTCATATTACAGACATATTCCAGCCTCTCCGCTATCAGAGAGTCATTTTTATAGAAAGCAACATTTCCAAAGTAGTGCATCTTGAATGTTGGCATTCAGAGCGTTGATTTGAAATTATTATTAAGCGATTATTAACATATTAATAAAGTTAGCAGTGAGCGCTGTTCATTTGCACGTTTTTTACAGTGCTAAGTTTTGTCCTTCACCTCGATTTACAGACAACTTTTATCAGAGCGAGCAGGAAAAAGTTTCTTTCAAAGAAATGTAAAACCGAACAGAAAGAAGAAACTTCCTCAGATGGCGTCCGCTCGCTTGCTCTCCCTCAATAATTTAGCGAGCGAGGTAAATAGCCGAGCGGATGCTTTGTAAAAATAGCCGTAGCCATACAGATGAGCCCAAAACCCCAGCTCGGGGAGTTTGTTCAGACTGATTGGAGTGCTCAGCATCCCAGTCTGCCCCCCTCCGTCTCTCCCACCCTCCCTTCACTCCTCTGCAGTTTGGTGCTGGTGAAAGAGCATCGGTTGGTGCAGCGTGAAGAGTTTGATTGGCTCTCAGGGACCTGCTGGAGCCCGGGGCTATCTCTTTTGACAGTCTGATAAAGACATCACGGCACTCTCCCAGGAGCTGCCACCGGGGGTCCGATTCAAAGCGAGGGGGAGTGGAGGTGACCCGCGAAGCTCTGACGAGAGAAATCCCACACACAAACTCCTGCACAGACTCCGCTGGGGGGCCACGGAGAGGGAGAGGGAGAGCAAGGAGGGGAGGGCCAGTGTCCCTTAGCTCAGTAAATGAGACCCCATCAGATGTCTGCGTGAGGTGAAACCAATTAAACAATGCTTGCAGGAAAGTGCTAGTCGTGGGGTTAGCACCAAAACTGGAAAGGGAGCCTCTAAGTGGATGTGAAGTGTTTGTGCTGGAGGAGAGCAGTGGTCTTCAAAAATTCAAGACCGTCTCAAAAAACGCAGATGAAATGAGAGGCTGCCAATTGAGATCTCTCGTAAAAAGAGGTCAGACGCAGCATTCATCTCTTGAGAGCTAGTGTTGACAAGTGTTTTTGGGTAAACTGCCTTGAAGAAAATCTTATGCTTTGATACTTCAGACATTTAGAAAAGTAAAATTGTGGTCCGAAAATGAATGCACAAAAACTTTGCACACCTTCTAACATGTAGCACTAACATCATCAACTGTGAATAGTTTTTTTTTTTAATAGGTTGTTTCAACAAAAAAATAGTCAATTATGGCCGGTGACATTGTGTTTTAAGAATACTGAATTAAGCATATTTTGCTCTTAACTGCATTAAGATTTTATAGATACATTCATTGAAAAAAATGTTTACTAATTAGACATAGCTAATTATTAAAGGACGCTCTCTTCTTCAACATTCATGTTAACAATGCACTTTCATTAACTATAGATCAGATCAGTACAACGAGATGCAATCAAACAGCACATTAAAAAAACATACATGCCCTTGATTTTTTTATTTTTATTTTTTTATTTTATTCAGTGTCCTCCCCAGTGACTTCATTTTAGATTTCTAATTTGTGGCAATTTACAGAGAAGTAACTATTTTATTTTCCTGAACACATAAGATTGAAACGTTGCTTTATTCACAAATTGTTTTTGTGATATTTCAATTTTTTATTACAAGAATTAAACTCTCAACTTGGATAGAAACCTAGGTAAGGATGGAGGACAATAGAGACAATATATGGTAGACCCCCCTCCTCCTCCTCCTGTTTTGTCTAATAAACAAAATCATGTTTAAAAATGATCAGTTTACTCCTGGGATTGAAACCTCAAATCTCTATAGGTTACTAAACAGGCAATATGGTCCCTGAATATTTTCCCCAAACTCACTAATGAACATCTCATCCACACAGCAGTTAACACTGCTTGCATCATTCTCTCTCTCTTTTTTCTCCTTCAATAGTTGTTGTTTTGCTTGGTATGAGGCTGATGTCTTCATCAGCCTGTCAGAAAGGAAGTGCCTGCAGCTGTGGCAGGTCCCCCTAGAGCCTGTCGCACTCTGTGTTTCCATGGTAGTCCTTCAGGCAGCACCATGGGCAGACTGTGCGCAAGGACCCCTACAACCTGTTTTTTTTTTTTTTCTTCCAGATATGCAGCCCTGAAGCGAGCGTCAAACTGAAACGCCAAATAGTAAAAAGAGTGCTGCAATACTTCCTTTGCAGGTGGCGCTTTCTCTTTCAGAAGCAATGCCAACCAAATCTCATTTTAATAAGATGCCCCTGTTCCTCAATTATTGTTACGCGGGTGCTTTCGTTAAAGGGAAATGACCCTCCCTCAACTCGCCGTGTATTCCTGCAGAGTCTTCATAAGGCAGCAATAAGCAAAAGCTTCTTGTTAACATAAAGATGTCACATTTCTTTACTTTTGATTTGTTTTCCTTAGTAGTACGTCAAAATAAAAACACATCAGAGACTCGTCGTGTTGCTGAGGGGCTCAACATCGCTGTATTGAGATCGCCGAGGTCAGGCCTCAGATCTGACACCAATAATGAGAAGGGCTTTCCTGGAATCAGACACTAATGAGATCCAAATGACAAAAGCGATTGTTTTTACTCTTCTCAGGGTGGGCCGCACCAACTGAGAACCTTAACCTACATGCTTAGCCTGTCGAAGATATTCCCACATCTCCTGTCTGTACTTTGGAAGGAAGGAAAGCCGCCATGGATCAGTCAACAACGTATGTAGATGAACAAAGACTATCCAACTTGAGAGCAAAGATTACAGTCAGTAGCGGGTACAAATATTAATTACATTTTAAAGTCACGACTGCAATTGAGCCTGAGGGTGCTTGCCTCTGTTCTGCGAACTCATAGTTTGCATGTTATTTATACAGTGGGTGTATTACACTCACTGACACTGAGCCGTAATTTCTCACAATACATCAAGTGCACTGGGGTAGCCTTTAAGAGCTTAAATTAAGTCGCTGGCCTTTAAAAGCATCTCTCTTAGGAGCCTGTCCGGATTAATAAATTCAACTGATTTGGCTTTAATATTATTCGGCGTGCATTAGAATGTAGCTAACAGCTGGGGTGGTGTCCAGTCTCAGGGGCATGGCAGGGGCGAGGAGTGCCGCTGAGATACGGAGTGTGAGTCTGAGGGCAGGTGGGCGTGTGAGCAGCGTGGGGCCAGAGGTCCCTCCGTTACAGTGCGGCCCTGACAGGCTCGTCTCTTGGATCAGAAAGGCCAGGCTTAAATGAAAGGACGAGGGCCGCCGACCACCTCGAAAACAAAGTCACCCCTTCTGCGACAAGCTCTCAGCTCTGATAACTGGTTGCGAGGAGCGTGTTTACTTTCTCCATCCTTTTCTTTTCCTTTTATCGTCAAAGCAAGAAAATGTTAAACAATGTTAATAGAATAGGACAGCCCTCTCGGTGACACATTATAGCAATAATGAAGAAAAAAATGTAGCTTAATAAACATGGGAAATCTCTTTCTCTCCATCCCATTACTGAATTGCGTTGCGCACCCTTGAGGAAGGACCTTGAGAACAGAACGCCATGGAAGTGGAAATTGGTGAAACGATAGAAAGGAAGATATGGAGATGGAAAGAAAGAGAGAAAGACACCTTTGTTAGCTATCTGTGGTGACCTCAATGGTCGGCGTTTAGCGTGCGCACACCCCGTCAGGCAGCAATACACAGAATAATTTAACCGCATATTTCATTTTAATTAACAGTGATATAATGCAATGTGACTCTCAGCCTCCAGAGGAAAGAACACAATCTTGATGAATCTACTGGAGCTACTCGCAGTTTCTCTTCTCACCACATGGGATTCAGGTATCATTAGAGATAAGCAGAGATCCGCTTTTTGTCTCACAGTAAAAAAAAAAAAAAAAAGTGCAGACACGTGGGTGACTGCAGAAGTGTTCAATATTAATAGCCTTTCATCAAGGACACAATTAGGACACCTCTATTTGACACATTCTATAGGAGTCAGATGAATATGTATATCTGGTGTTCTGGAATGTGCCAGTGCACAAAAGTGACGGTGAAATCACAGGACGGTCAAGTAAAGGCTTGGACAAAAAGACAATCAGGTTGATTGCTTTTTACAATTCAGTCTGGTTCACTCAATGACGTACAAGCAGTTTGTAAGCAACAGTGTAACTGCAAAAGCGACAATAGTGCTTTTTTGCGTTTTTACTCAATACAAAAAAAAAAAGTGCATATTTTCTGCCATAAATTAGAAATTCTACACCAAATGAAACCCCAAAATAAACTGCTTAAATTATTTAAATTCAGTCAGAAAGTGCTGTTTGTGTGTTGTTATTTTTTCTTTAACTTGTTTTATAAATTTGAAAATATTTTATATAGTGCTTTTGTGTGCTGTATGGGCTAATTCTATAGATAAAAAAAGTTCAGAATTTTTTTTAGGTTACATTAAAAACGTATGTGCTTTATGTTGCAATTCTTTGAATCAAAAATGTTATTTTAACTTGTCAACCTGACAAATTGTTATATCAACATTTTTATGGGTTAGATCATGTAAAAACATTTGCCGGTTACCACTTTTTTTTCCAATGTAGAATATACTAATTTATGGAAAGTTGCATGCAAAGTATTTTCTCTGATGGTCTGTTCCCCCCCTTTTTTCACAATCATATAAAAACATGCATTCACGATCACCAATTACTGTAGGGTTTGGTATCACTTACTGTCTTATCTCTGGTGAAAATAATTGTTACATTTGTCTTCCCTTACTGTGAAAAAATGTCTGTTTTACACCAAAAATCAGCTTAGGGTTATTTGAATCACCCTACATATCAATTATAATTGGAGACTGAGGTTTCCAAAGGTCACTGCCCACTGCCACTGATAGTGCAGTCAATCTCCGGGCATGCTTTGCCTCCTCTTTCATTAACAAGGCCTGCTAATTACAGCCATATGAACTGTCCTCCAGATCTAAAGCATTGCACTACGCACATAGTAAATGATGTAAAAAAAAAAAAAAAAAAAAGGATTTAACTTCATTTAAAGCTCCTGACTCAGATTAATTAGATGTGGTCTTGCATTGGAACCACTTTGCTCTGTGATCATGGTTTAAAGGGTCCAGTTGTGGAGATATAGAAATGATGTTTGTTTTGCTCATGAGTCTACAGTGTTAGCCACCAGGGCCCAATTAGCCGGCAAACTAAAGCCTCTGTTAGTTTCTCCTCTTTAGCTTTGATAATCAGTGGAGGCCCATGTGGTTATATTTTTCTACTTACCCCTATGCTAAAACTGTGCTGTGCACTGTTCAGACATGCGGTGACCGTGTAGTGAAATGATAATTCCTGGATTACAAACACATCTGTCCCTCTTCAGAACTGCAGGGAAAAGAAGCATAGTGGAAAATGTATGTTAGTACAAAACATACTATAAACATAACTACATAACAACAACAGCATTTTTCCATGGCTTGTTGCATATGAAAATAAAATAGAATTTAAATGATTAAAACATTGGTTAAAATTACCTTAAATGATTTTAGCAAATGGCTGCAATATAACAAAGAGTGAAAACTTGAAGGGGGTCTGAATACTTTCCGTACCCACTGTATATGTATGTATGTATATATATATATATATACAATTTTGTACATATCATTTTTTTTATGTATGGAGTGTTCGCATTTTTGTGGATATTCTGACGGTTGCTATTTTCTTTGTAAGCCTGGTAGAAAATGTACAACGAAAAGTCAGATGATTTAGTGCTTGAAGGTTTCTAATAAAAATCATATTGAATAAAACGTCCAAAACTCACACAGATGTCATCTTCCTTCCTTTATGGTTGGAAGAAACATTTGGTTCTTTAAAACAAACTTTGAAGACACTGATCATTTTCCAGGTTGTCTCTCAGTGAGACCAGCATGACGGTAGATACTTTCCATGATTTGTTCATATTCTGCCTTTCGAGAATGTCTACCAAGAGCATCATCTGACAGCAAAGACATTTTATTATCCTAAAGGGATAGTTCAAGAAAAAAAAAAAATCTAAAATGTCATTACTCATTATAGTGTAATTTAAAATCCGTATGACTTTCTTTCATGCATGGAACACAGAAGCTGCTATTTCCAGGAATTTTAAAGCTGCTCTTTTCCCTAAATTGAAAGTAAATCGTGACCACAGCTTTTTCCCAGATCCCTATCCACCTTGATTGTCTGGCCAAAAAAAGCTTGGACATTCTCCTTTGCGTTCCATTCAAGAACAGCTCTGTATTGTAACAATGACATGAGGGTGAGTAAATAATGACTGTATTTTAATATTTGGGTGAAGTACCTCTTTAAGAATTTTGATGGACAGGAGCATGTGAGTGTGTGTCAGAGGGGTATGGGGTGGATGATGGCAGGAGGAGGAGGAGGAGTCTAGGCGTGAGACAGACAGAGGGGGGAAACAAAGCCATCATCTCCCTGTGCTTGCCCTTCTCTCCCCTCTCCTCCACTGCACCAATTACTGCGTCCGCTGCTCACCCATCAGTATGCAGCAGGGCTCACTCTCAGCACCACTCGCCCCAGGCCATTGAATACGTTACCTCTGCTATGGGGTGAGGGGCTCCAGGGCAGTGCGCCCCGTAACCCTGTAGATAATTTGGGATTCCTGCTCCCCACTGACGAGGAGAGGAGTGGTAAAAAGAGAAAACAAATAAAGGAATAAGGTCTGCCCAGACACCTACCCTGAGATCTACTGATTTATTGATTCCTTTATTCTTTCATTTGTGAAATTGTAATTAAGCTAGCTATTTGTGAGTCCTCCATGGCAAGACTTCGGCTAACACTATATTGGTACCTATAGGTAGAGCCGTTCGCATTACATAATGAACTCTAATCTGTTCACAATGGAATAATGAGAAGGTGGTACTCGGTCCAGTCTAATGACGATCCAGTTATGATAATGACTTAATTATTTGAAGCTTTTGGCTTGAATGATAGTGATGTGGAGGACAGAAATTTAATTTAACAGATCTCAAACTGTGAGAAGTTGTTCAGTCTTTAGAAATCACGGTAACATAGAATGAAAAAATAAAGTTTTAAACAAGCCACTGCAGTTTACTGCATACATCATTTTGTCAGCATATGTTTTATTTGGAATTGGAAGGGATCTTCTCCTCAACTTTTAATGTAAAGGGTTAGTGTATAGTCAGAAAACCACAAAATTAAGGCTATAGTCACAACAAAATGTGGACATGATCTTGTATATTGCCTTACCTACAAATCAATCAGCCCAGCAACAAGAGGAACACTGCAACAACATTACAGTACTAAGTCCTCTGAGGTAAATTTCCCTAATCGAAAAAACTGACACAGTTGCGTTTGTATGAAACAAGAACGAGTCTGTGGTTTGAAACCTTTTCTTATAAAACTTGATGCAAGAAGATTCCAGCGACAAGCAATTGTCTGTCCACACCAGACGCAACAAAATCAACCACATATCGTAGCCAATCAGAAGAGCTTGTGGGCGGGCTCTCTCTTGCAAGCGCACCTCTGTCTTGCCCTTGGCAAAATGTACAAGTACACAATGAAATCATTAAAAATTAAACCATTTTAACATTATTCAAATTATAAACTCTGATACAATCTTTGTCAGGAATACACTTGTTTGTTCACAAACAGTTCACGTTCTTGTTTCCTTTAAGT
This sequence comes from Sinocyclocheilus anshuiensis, assembly GCF_001515605.1. Lineage (NCBI taxonomy): Eukaryota > Metazoa > Chordata > Actinopteri > Cypriniformes > Cyprinidae > Sinocyclocheilus > Sinocyclocheilus anshuiensis. The sequence goes on along the minus strand of NW_015541011.1, from coordinate 2,157,668 downwards.
TATTTATCAAGGTATGTGGTGAATTATCCATTGTCACTTTCATTATCGCTATTAAAGTCATCAACACTGATATACAGTATACATGACCGTTTTATCAAGTGCCGCGTCCCATCTTGTTAAAAACAGTGTAAAGCAAGAGACATGAACGTAGCGCCAGTTTCAGTTACATGCGGAGTTGCCATGGTGGGAAATACCTGACAGCTGAAAGCAACGACTCACCAATCACAATCAAGTATTTCAGAGAATGGCGTAACTGCTTTTAAGATGAGCAAATTTTGAAGTACTGAGTGTTAATATAGGCCTACAAAGTGTTTGTCTCGTATATTCTGTTTATTTCAGAAACCTTGCACTTGTCTACCAACACTTTACCAATATTTTATTTTCTGTTCAACGAAAATTCCAGCGACAAATTAGATGAAAAACCATAAAATGGGAAGATTTGCTTAGGCTGCTTTGCATAGCCTCTATATGTAGGTTTGCGTAGCGGCTGACTCCTACACGCTGGCCTTCAAGCCTAGCCAGGGCTCTTCCCACTCGCCAGCCAACAGATGCATGGAAACAAATGCTGCCCCACAGAGCTGCTTTTGTCATGTTGGAATAAATGGTGCAATGAAATTCTGCAAAACGGGAAAAGCGAACCAGGGAAACTTTCCACTTCATTGTGCTGCCTAACCAAGTTAGCAGCCGAATGGGCAAAGAGGAGAGAGAACTGGGAAAAATGCTAGAAGCGCTTATCATCAGACAAAGCTCACATTGCACCCAAAACATTTTAGAACCGAGCGGCTGACATAAATGCCTTTTTAATATGCCTCTGTTTCTCCCCCAAAAAACTGTTGGAATAATTGATTATCGCATTAGTTAATGTAGCGATGAATCAATTATCAAATCTGTCAGTCCTAGCCGGGGAAACAAGGGAGGACAAGAAGATGGTAGACAGTGATTATTATAGAGCCATGGGGAATTATGGGACTATTCAGAACGCTGTATTCATTGGCTGCTGGAGGAATTGTTTCTCTATGCGCTGTGGTCTGAGTTGAGAAAGGGCGAACCGAGGACATTAAATCAACTGGCCAAGAAATCTCACGGCACGATAGTTTCAAATAACTCTCGAACAATTAATTGATGAGGTAAAGTGAGATGAGGTAATCCACTTTCAATAATTGAATAGCCAGCATGATATGTTTCATAAAGTCGGAACAACACAGGTTAAAACAAACACAATCATGAAATGTAGCTTCACTAATTCATATCTCAAACCATCTAAACAGAACAGTATAATAAAATGTTACGTTTTATGCCAGGTGCATACGATATTGTACAAACTGCTTGACACAGATAATAAATCAAGCAATAATTTCAGATGATTTTTTTTTAAGTTTTAAAAACAGACCATTGGCATTTTTAATTATTCATGTGCATAATAATAAAAAGAAAATGTTAGATACTAGACAACAATATTATTACAATTTAAATTCTAATATAACGTAACATTTACATTTTAATATATGTAACTTAAATTTGTAGAAAAAGCGTGGCAATAAAATTCAAATTCAAGCCATTTGAATCAAGTCCAAAATGCTGCGGTTGGTTAGGCTCTTCAAGACAGACGATATAAAGTGAAGCAAAAGCTTTGCCGCTGATCATTTTCCAGGTTGTCTGTCGTTGAGTCATAGAACAGCATGACGGTAGGTAGTGTAAACATTGTCGGTCTGTGGTTAGACGCGTAGGGGAAGCTCTCTCCAGCAGAGGGGCACCTGCTTCTCAAAGCTGGGCTGCTTAATCACTTTCATCTTGGCCCCCTGCTGCCTCGCTAACCTAGTCTTACTTTAGAAAGCAGATCTGTCTTTCACATCCTCACACACGGCTCCTTTTCTTTTGCTTTCAGCCTCGGTTGTTTTACCTGTCTAATTCGGCCTAGATGTGACGGCCCGCTCCGCCGCCCGTTCTTCCCTCTCTCCCTCTCGCGCCCACCTGCTCGCTGACCTGCGGACCCCACACCCAGTCTCTCATTTGATTTCCCTTCTCTGGAGTGAAAGGGCTGTTCTGTAGCTCATTGCAGCGCCTCTTTTTGCTTCGCCCCGTACTGGCTGGAGGGTCTGTGTTCAGCATTGGGGCAGAGAAGCGCTGGCAGACCCCTGTTTCAGTCGCAAGCCTTCATGGCTTTTATTACTCCTTCAACGACTCAATCAGAAGCTCCATGCCTGTGGCCTCTGAATAACCCACCTCCCATGTAGATGGCTCTAGACCAAGGACTCAAACAGGCAGTCTTTGAGGACACACACACAATAGCTGTGGTGTTATTTTTGACTCAAGATGTATAAGAACTATTTCAATCTAAAAACAATTTCGACACACTCATGCTCAGAGGAAATTACAATACTGGCCAATTATCATCTGAAGGAATTTCATTATAGGAAAGAAAGGGCTGGTTTATGGAATCATCTTGGCTTTAATTGGATTGGTCCAGTTGGACATCCTGACTTGATGGACAGCCCAGATCTCTCTAGACCAGTGCAAGTCTGTGTCTGCGTCTGCCTGTTGGACAGGCCTCAGTAAATAATCTCTCATTGCTAAATGCTCACTGTTAATTGTTTCCTTTTTTCCCAGATAATTACGACAACACCTCTGCGCCTCAGCTTGAAGGACGCACTCCGCCAGGGCCTAAGCAGGTGCCTCTTACGAACTGACAAGAGCTGTCAATCACCCGTAAAGAGCTCTCCACTTTCCTTCAGCTGTATGCTGCGATATTCCCTTTTGTCAGTTTATATCAAACACAAAATGAAAAAGCCGGGGCTTAACCAGGTAGCAAACAGGCCCCAGACTGTCACAGGGAATTAGAGCGGGCATGTCTGCTTCTCTTCACTCTATCTTTGAGGTACTCGCAGAGCTGTTCCTCGCACATGATAAGGGCTTTTACTTATGGGACCTGCCGTGATTAAGAGTCCCTGGGTAATAGAGCCTTGCTGCTGCCGTTTCAATAGTCAATGAAATTACCGACATCTTTTCAGCTACAGACTGATATTGGATATCAGACTTGGATATTTTTCTTATCCAAGAAGGATAACCATGTATTTAAAGGAATAGTTCACTCAAAAATGAAATTCTGTCATTTACTCACCCTCATGTCCGTTCCAAACCTGTATGACTTTCATTCTTCTGTTTTAAAACAAAAGAAGATATTTGGGGGGAAAATGTGTTTTTCGTCCATGCACTGCAAGTCAATGGGGTCCAATGTAATTTGGTCCCCAGCTGTCTTCAAAATATCTCCTTTTGTGTTTCACAAAATAAAGAAAGTTATACAGGTTTGGAAACAACACGAGGGTGTGTTAAAAACTGACAGAATTTGCTTTTTTGGGTAAACATTCCTTTTAAGATGGATGTATTCAGGCAAACACATACAGACAGTAAAAGTCTGAATAGAAAAATAAAGAAAAATATTCTCAGTGGGAGAGTTTACATAAATTTCAGGCTGTTTCAGGCTATCACCACACAGAGCTATCACTTAAGAAGACATGGAATATAGTGAACAAGTCATACAGCTTGACAGCTCCTGGTCCCCATCCACTTTCATTATATGCAGGGGAGCAGTTCAGACTTTTTTCTGAACAAGATGAAGGCGAGTAAATAATGACAGAATTTCAATTTGGGGCGAACCATCCCTTTACAAGTTCATAAACCCCTTGTTCCTCTAATCAACCCAGTCATGTTTGTCATTTCAGCACACAAACACTGGTCAGATGAAGCAAGCAGTACAATTTAAATAAATAAATGCTCACTCTCCACATCTTCCACTCAGACTATTTGCATGGCCACAATTAAGAATGCTAATAGAACAATCCAGACCCCGCCTTTGAGGAGGATGGAAAGAGGCACCCCTATTGTTATTCTTATACCTGACCTGGAGGGCACTGTCACGCTGTGCTGAAACAGCCGGCCTCTCAGGAGAGCATAATAAACTAGCCGAATCAAAGATGGGCACGCTGGTGTGGCCTGGCACTCCTAACAGTCCTTGATCAGTTAGACAAGCCCAAGAGATGGAGAGCCAGCGGCCATTCGTGCAGAAGTGGCTGAGGCTGAGCGGGAAAGCAGGTCAGAAAGTCAGGGTCGCTAAGCACCACTGTGCTATAGAGCGTCTCTGACAGGACAGGGCCAAGACCGGGGAACGACATGAGGTTTACGGTAGGGGAGGCCAAGAGCACTGCTACAGTTTCTTATTTTGTAGTGGACGATGGTTATGAGTATAATATGTGTATACAGTCTTGAGTATAGTCATAGACATATAAAATACATTCACAAACATACAGTATGCAGAGAAAATCAAACAGATGTCACAATGCTTCACAGAGTCCATAATTTGCCATGCCGTCTGTTAACCTGAAATAGACAAGCTAACTTTTTTTTTTAATTCATTAATTACTAGGAATGTAGCTCATAATATTGTGATGTGCAATTAGAAACACTTGGACATTGAGAATTTCCGGCCCGTATGTGCACCATATGTGCAGCCTTCAGTAAATCATATCAAATTTGCTTATATTTAAGCGCTCAGCTCTTTAGATCCTAAACATCATCAGTGTGATGTGTCCTGATATTGATAACCCATTAAGTCAACCTTCTCCAGACAATTTTCAATGAGAAGCCGTTTCTGACACACATACCACAGCGCTGGAGAGATTCCAAACTCTCTCTGCAACCTAGCAACCCATCACACATAGAGAGGATCTAGACTGGCACTTTAGGGGAATTCAATTCACTTGTCCACAGTGAATAAGATTGAATCAAAGACATCTGAGGTGATTTAATAGTGTTAGCATACGTAGCGCCTCAGCACAATGACACAGGGAAAAAGGGGCTCTTAGGATTATTACATTCACTGAAAAATAAGTCACTTTCCTAGGTTCGAAAATTCATTTTTCTGCAAGATACTTCCCAGATAATAGCAGATAACTTGAGAAATTACCATATTTTTCATGTCAAAGTTTAAGAAATGTGTGCTTTTCCTGGTTCTATTGGGCATATACTGCACATTAAGCAAAGCACATAGAGCGAATGTACTAACACCTGCTACAAAATCACAAGAATATGGAAATAAAATGAATTCGATTTCATGCACCAAATTGCAGGACGTATCAGGTGTCTTTTTGACACACACCCCAAGCAGAGATTGAGTATTGACGTTCTATTCGGAGTAATGCTTTGAATAGTAGTCACAAAGTATTCAATACTACCTAGCAACTGTTTCTTGTAATTCTCAGTTTTGGCCATCAAGTACAACACTCACACACGGACACACACACACAAACACACACACACGCACACGCACACACACACACAATAATAATAAGAATAATAATTAATAATTCATTAACAAACAAACAAATTAATAACATTTAAAACAAACAAAAACAAAAAACTTACTGTACTTTCTTGGAATATGTTTCCAATACTTGACCATATTGCAATTGCCTATTTAAATGTTATGCAGAACAGAGGACAAACAAAACATACGATTTTTTCAATGAAGTCATCAAAAGTTTGACAGTTCCTTAAACACCTGGAGAGAGGGACAACAGCCGCAGGACGTCTGTAAAACAGACAAATGAATAAACAAATGATGGAGAAACAGCGGCAGAGATGAGAGGATGTGAAGAGCGTAGGTGGCCTGACCAAGACTTCCTCACAGTCACTCTTCTGACCGTGGGAGGATAAAAATCTGGAAATATACTTTGGCTCTTTTTTTTCCCTATTTTATCATCATCATCATCATCATCATCATCATCATCTCCCTCTTGCAGTCTCTCTCTTTCTCCTGCCTTTTTTTTTTTACTTGCAGTTCTAGGACTGATGCAATGGCCATGGCCATATTCTTGGAAGATAAATTAAGTCTAAATAACTGCACTCTTCTGCAGCTGCGCTCCTCTTATAATATCCTTTATTTTGTAAATATGGAGAGGCTCATCTCAAATGAATGATATATATGCACAGATCTGACAAAAAAGACTCCTATTAATATTCCACTAAAATTGTAATAACTATATTAATTCATGCACATGAATGTCAGAGAAATTCCCTCTAAAAATCTGTGATAATATTAGCTAGTTTTGTGAATATATATAATTGTACATTTCATATTTATGAAACATTTATTTCTTTAAGTGAAGGCAATCACAACCGCCCTCTGTTGGGCCATTTTTATTTTTATGCCCATAGGTGGCAGTACGCCACCACAAAAAGAGCTGAAAGCATGTCTGCACCACATGGCAGAAGCAAGTCTGAGCCTCCTTCACAGATTTAATTAGATAGAAACATATATGTACATGTTCAGTCTTCAGCTGCCATTCCTCATTATTTTTTCATCGTCTGCTGAGAGGGGGAAAAAAAGCTAATCCTCTTTTGGTAACTTTTGCAGCAATCACAAAAATTAAGTTGAGCTTTTTTGCATGGTGAGTCTAGTGTTAAAATGCTGCTTCACACCTCTGAATGATCAAGATGATTGTGGTCAAAAATGGCAAGTTAAAGCAAAAGATTCTATTAATTTTTTTTTCTTTTGAAAATTATTTAAAATAAATGTATTCGACTACCACAGGCCAAGGAACCCATATAAAGTTAAGCCAACAGTAGCCAATGCAAATCCATAGACAACTGATGAAAAAAAAATATATATATATTGGATTTAGTTACAATTATAACTAAGTAATTTACTTCATGTAACCTTCAGATTATCTGCCACTTAAATTGTTTGAGTGAATTCTGAATTGGTTTTAAATAATGTATTACTACTTTTCAAAGGACATGATGCAGTAAAAGCAAATGACTAGATTTTGAACAGGAAGTAATTTAATATTCACATATGCCTTTTTGAGTGGAAGGACGTAAAAGATGAAATAAAGGTATCAGAAAGAAAAGACCTCTGTGTAATATCCCACGCACCCTTGTGCGAATCATAAGGCAAAAGCTTGCAAATGAAAACGGCCTGGTTAATGAACCCAGACAATCTCCAGCACACATATGCATGGTTTTGCAAAGAAGTGTACCAAAAATAGTCCACCTGCCTACAAGACAAAGCAGAGAGCTTACAACTCGGTGAGCTGGAGTTTGATACTGTTATTATGACAGACCGAGAGGACAAGCAGACAGGACAGAGATACGGCCTTCCTCTTTCCACATTAATTAAAAAAAGGCTCAATTAACAGCGATGAAACCCACTGCAGCATACTGACTGAAATGCAGTTGGCATGTCTGGTGTTTCTTTCCTTTTTTTGTCTATTCAAACTTAATTGCAATTTTCCAGCGTAGAATGACGTGATGGAAATGACCGGGTAAAATTAGCATCATATGAATAACTATTTACAAGCTATTGACAAAACACTTGCATTTCCTCATTTGTGATTTCGACATTAAAGTGTGTCAAACACTGGGCTTCGTGCTCATGAAAGGAAATATTATGCGGATCGAAAAGGGCCTCTTCATTTTTGCGACTATTCTTCCTCCCCTTTTTCCATCTTTGTGTCCACCTTTATCATGGAAATTCAGAGCAAAGCCGGACTATTACAGACATCAGCCTTAGCTTTTGCTGACTCGCAAAATATCTCGAGCTGGGGATGGTTTTGCCCTCGCAGCCATGCTGGATAAACACAATATGGTCACAATATGGGAAATGGATTTGCAAATTGCAACTTGATATCGACGGCTCTTATGAAAATCCCACCAATAAATGAAATAAAAAATGATGACCCTCAGAAGTATTTCCATCACACAATCGATTCATAGCATGTGGGTATAAACAATTAAAGAAAAAAAAAAGTGTCTCATTATACTTCTAAAAATACAGTGTGATAGCAAACCTTTAAAGTAAAGTTTCAAATGTAGATCACCTCTAAATTTGGCATTCAACAAATATAACTATACATAAATACAATTTTACTGCTACATGTTTGCACTATTAGACCTCCATATAAACAATCACAGTCTGCAGTAAGCTCAAGTCACACACACACAACTGGAAAACACGGTAGTGCAGCATTCACACAGCCCTCCGCACACTGGTGGTCTTAGGATTATGTAGTCATATATTTGTTTGTTTTTAATAATTCATCCAGTTATTATAACAATATTAGCAAAGATTAAACACAGGGGCATTGCTCATTACGTTGGGAACACAGCACTCCAAAAGCTAATTTCCTGTGGAGGAAGACTGCCTAACCCTGACTGACCTCTAGATATTCCTATTACCATGTTCCGATGCTTAAGGATAGCAGAGCTAAAGCTCGAAGAAATGCACAACCCTTGTACGTTCTTTTTTAAACATTAGCAAAGCGGTTACAAGAAACGTTGCATTAGACGTTACATAATTATTAATTGAAGCGATGAACCTTCTGAGTCTAAGATTTTCATGCAAACAGATGGGAAGGACCAAAGCATTAGTAAATTCCTTTTAGCAGAGTTTTGAAGAAAGTGCTTATCTTCTATGGGATTTGTATCATCTGTGTCGTGATGAATATTTGGTGCAGATCACGCTTACAAAAGTAGTGTCAAAAAGGTAGCTTCACTTGAGGAATGCGACTCATTTATTTAATCTGTTTTCCTTTGAAAGCTCATCCCCGGGGAATATTTATATCCACCTGTCAATGCAGCTCTGCAACGAAAGTATGGGACTTTATTCGTCCACACATGGTCTTTAAAATAGCATTTTCTTCCAAAGAATGAGGCTCCATAATGGCCAATTTAAGTGAGTTAAGACACCGTAAATCTTGATATACTTCCATTCAACAAAATCAAACATCAAAAATCAACCATTAGTGACTGAAGTATACGAACAACGTACTGAAGTTCTTTCATCTTGATCGGTGGCATTAAAAAATGTTTTTATTCTTATAAGATTTCCAAACAGAGCGCTTGTGGAAAACCAGAATAATATCTGTGCTGTATGTAAATTTTCAAATTTGTAAGATGACAAGTGAAAGCTGAAGTCTCTGTACCAGGGGGATACTTGAAAGCAGAAGCCACTATTAGACCTATTTTTCTCATATTTATTCGTGCTCTACGTCTGTCCTCCTTGAAACTGTTGACAGTTGTTGCGGAAGCAGGATGTATGCTATAAATATAACAAATAATCGGTAGAATTTATAAATAGGGCCCATCACGTCCAACTGAGCACATTATGACAAGGAAAGAACAGATCTGATCCAGTCATATAAATACAACTACTGTAACACCAATATGTCTATACAGACATAATTGAGATAATTATCTCATGTCACTGAGACACCTGAGACAGACAAGCACAATGACATAGAAACTATGACTCTAATGGGTCTGACCAAGCTACAGCAACTAGTCTGAACCAAAATGCAGTCATTTATTTCAAAATGGTAACATAATGCAATAATGGAAAGCAGCAGTTGTTTTGATTGGGAAAAGGATACCCACTAAAACTGCAGTTACAGCGTGAGAACATAATATTAGCGTCTGTCGTCTAAAGGAGCTAACAGGGTTTCGGTTTCAGCTCTTTTGGAAATCAAATTAGTCAGCCAGACATCCAATTAGTGTTTTTGTTTGCGGGGTTCTACCCTCTTAATAAGCTTTTGGGGTTACGTAAACTTCAAACACTTACCGTCTTACAGTAAGACGTGAGCAAAAGTGTGGCAACAGCAAAGCGTGCAGGTTTTGAATGATTTACACGCAGACACCATTACAGCCCTCGGTAAGTGTTCGCTAAAGCCATCAGCCACGAGAGAAAGAATATATGTAGTTTGTCGGGAGATTTGGAGCCACAATTAAGGCGAGTCCGTAGTTTCTTAATGGCTAAATCATATCAGATAGACTATCGACAGCCTCCTGTCAGTGAGTGAGCCCTCTGAGAGCTAGCTATTTACACACTGACGGATTGACTGTTTTTTAATAGACACATAATTGGTGACAAAGACCTTCAAATAGAGTGTCATTTGCTAGAACATTTGCGATAATTCACAGTCAGTCTAATTTTCCATTGGACACAGTCCCAATGACAGGGCTGCAGAGACGGCTTTACAGCAGTGACATGAGCCCAGGGAAGTGTTAAAGCTGGGATGTAGGATGTTTTAAGAGAACGTGAGAGAGGGGAATAAGTTTGTATGTATGCGTGTATATAACTCTCTCTCTCGCTCTCTCTCTCTCACTCTCTCTCTCTCTCTCTCTATATATATATATATATATATATACACACACATTATAATTATAGTTCATGACAAAAAATACTGTTTATATCATGTAAATTGTAATATATTACATATCAGTGTATATAAGTGTTATTTTAGTATTCTTCATATACTGTTTTTTATTGAGCTTAAATTTTTAAGCTTTTCATTATAGTATTTTCATATTTTCAGTTTGTCATTTTAATTACATTTTTTGTCATTTTATCTGCATTTGTAATTTTTATTAGATTTTTTAAATATTAATTTTTTGTAGTTCATAGTTTTTTTATTTATTTGTTTTATTTTTCAGTTATTTTAGTCCTTGTTTTAGTTAGTTGCCAAGGCATCATTTCTAATTTTTGTTTATTTTTCATCTTTATTTCAGTTTTATTTCAATTAACACAAATGTTTTTATTAGTCAAAGTCAAAGTCAAAAGTCAAAGTCTGCTTTATTGTCAATTCTGCCACATGTACAGCACATACATACATTAGTTTTAATTAATGATAATAACTATATATCCCATTCGAGTACTGTAACCCCCAGAATGTATCAGTAAATTCCACATAAATACAGCTTTATGCTAACATAATAACTCAATTTAAGTACAGATCAAAGAATAATCATGTAAATATCACAGTTCTTTTGCTGCAGTGCATGACAGGTGACCTTCACATCACCTTGTGCTGCCAGCACTGCCACAAGCTTGATATCATCAGTAGTCATGGCACAAACTGAAAAGACGAGAGAATTAAAAAGAAAAGAAAAAACACGCTATAGATCTCGAAGCATTTCAAACAGGCTTGGCTTTTCGTAGCAGCTGCTCTGAGGATGTTTTTAACATCTATTAATGCTGAATTACTCCAATTACAAGCTTTCTTTACACCAAGGCCCCCTCGCCTAGCCCATGCGAGATGGCATCCACCTCCAGGAGCCAATCACAGCCGGCCCCAACCACCAGCAGCAGATGTAAGCAATTTACTTCTGATTTCTTCATATTCAGTGTGAGACGAGCTCCTGATGACCTGCGACCTTCGAGCCTGCAGGATTCTAACCCTATCAAATTAAAGCTCTCTGCTCACTTATCCCCCAGCGCTCCTCTGCTGCTAAGCAGCCATCTCGCTGCATAGCGACACGGGGCCGGGCGTGCTGGCTCATACACCCTGCCTCATCAGCCACTATTAGGGAAAATATACAGTGGTCTAATTGGATGAGATTCAGCTAAGGAAGTGCAGTTAAAGGTCATGGAGCCGCCGTGCGTCTTCTGCTCTTCAGGATAATTTTCAGTGTCCTCCGCTGTTAAACAATAGGGCCAAAGTTACAATCTCTCTCGCTCTCTCCATCTCTCTGAGCTCCTGTAGGAGGAGCGCCGGCCGCCGTGATGAAAGGAGAGACCTGAGAATCATGTAAACAAGATGGCGGGGCCTTGACTGTTGTGCTTGGTGCCACCTGCGCGTTCGCCCGCTCCGAGCATCAGGCTCTCATGCCGCGGCCTTGACATTAGCCAATTTCATACATTTAGGATGATTCGTAAGGCCACATCCTTTCTCTAATCAGTGCTTCTTGCAAATCCTTCATCCACAATGCTAATTCTCAAGGCTAGGTGCTCCTGAAGATATTTTCATTCAATTTCTGATTAAGCCAGTAGCTCCGCTGGGCACAGAGGAGTTTGGTGCTTATAAGAGCACCCCAAAAGAACTAAACAAACACAGGAAAGGTTAATGGCATGTTTATGCTCTGACTTTTAACTGGGAGAATTCTAACCGGATCATTTCAATTCGAGCAGGCAATTTTAAGAGTTAATTTCTCGTTGTTCGGTCAATTGTTTTTCTTTACAAGTAAACATTTTGGCCAGTTTTGCAATGTTTTGCAACACAGTTACACTTCTGTAAGTATAACAATCTAATAATATTTTTGAAAGATTGTTATTCCATCAGTTGATATTAAAATATAACTGCTTGTTAAACACGCAAGCATGTATACAGCATTCTTTGGTTATTTGGTTATAGTGGACCTATATCTTGACAGATAATCCAAGAAACATTACCTAATGAGCAGTAAAAACTCTGAACTGACTGACAAAATTGTGTTCCAAAAGTACTGATATTTAATTTAACAGCAATGAACATTTCACACAAATTTTCACGAAAAATTTATACTTTGTAATAATTTTCATTGGTAATAAAAGGAAATGCCAAAATTCATTATTAACTTATTGTTTATTGAACTGTTGTATAAAAGCAAATTAAAGAGACAGTTCATCCAAAAAAAATAAGAAAATAATTTACTCACCCTCATGTCTTTGTCTAAACTATGTTTAGACCAGTGTTATTTTAGCATTATTGATATACAATTTTAGTTTTTATTATTATTTGAATTATTTTTTATTATTATATATTTTTCTATTGTATTTTTAAGTAATCTTGTTTGTTTCGTCATTTTTATTAGTGTTTAATCGCCTATATAGGTCGTATTATTTTTTGTTTTAGTTTTAGTTATTTTAGTAATTAAACTAAAAGAAAATTAGAAATGTTTCTGAAATTAAAAAAAATATTTATTTATTGGTTTATTATTATTAATATTTTTTACAATAAGGTTATTATTGAAAACAGTATTTATTAATCTTTGTGAATGTTAGTTAATGAAAATACAGTCGTTTATTGTTAGTTCATGTTAATTCACAGTGCATTAACCTAATGTTAACAAGCACAACTTTTGATTTTAATAATACATTAGTAAATGTTGAATTTAACATTAACTAAGATTAATAAATGCTGTAGAAGTTGTTCATGCTTACTTCCTGTTAACTAAAGTAGTTATCTAATGTTTACTGATGAACCTTAAAGTGTTACTTTTTTATGGTTTTAGTTTTAGTTGTAATTTTAATTTTATTGAATGATAATAACCCTGGTTTCTTTTGTGTGAACAATACTGACAATGTTTTTTTTTTGTTTTTTTTTGGGTGAACTATCCCTTTAATATTGCGTGATATTGCTTAAAGGGGTCCTATTATGCTCTTTTACAAAATCTTGATTTTGTTTTGGGGGTGTACTAGACCAGGCTCTCATACTAGGTTGTTCGAAAAACATTATTTTTCACATATTTTACATTATTACAACACCTCTCTCCCCAGTCTGCCATGAACAGCTCGAATAGTTCCTGTATCAAATGAAGGCCTGCCTTCTGAAATACGAAATGTGCTGTGATTGGTTAGCTGGGCCAGTGTGTGTTGTGATTGGCAGCACTCGGTGCCTGGTCGGGAAATGTCATGCCCCTTATCATAGCCGCCTGCGAGCTTCAGTGTAAATATTGCGTCAAAATCAAATCAATCTGAGCGCGATTTAAACCCGGATGATTGTAACCACTCTAAGTTCGTCTGTCTTGGGAAAGCAAGCGTGTCTCCGACATAGTGATACCACTCGTTGCCTTCTCTAGTGTAGCTCGACCAGGTCTCATCCCATTCGTCAATATTTGTGATATCACAAATCCCGGAAAATATGCGTTTTAGTCCAAATGAGTCGTTCGTTGTAGTTTTTGAAAAGTGATCTCCTTTTGAAGTGAACTTTGAGCTTTGTAACTTTGCAGATCTTTTTTATGCTCAAACAGCAACATTACAGACTAACTAAAATTGAAAAAGTGAAAAAGCATAATAGGACCCCTTTAATTATCTTTTTTTTTTCCAGCTGTACAGTGCCGCTGAACTTTCATCTTTTACTTTTGTAGTCCTCCAATACTTCATAAATAGCTGTGAACAGCATGCTTTACAACTTTGCAAACATTATGTTATGGTATTCGTCAAAAACAGCAAAAAATACTCTTGAACCTCTTAGAAAACATAGTTCAGTGTTTTGCAACAAACTCAACCGTGGGCTGTTTATTCAAGTGTAATCTCCATATGCGTGATAACGGTTGAGGTTTGGGAAAAGGGCATGCTTGCTTAAGGGGGCAATCAGGCCTGGTAAATGCTGCAGTTGAGTGTGTACCCTTCTAAGAGTATGGGGCTTTAGAGTCTCACTGTCAGCCAATTTTACAGCTGGAAGGGCAGGGGCCTCTGGAGCCGGCCAGCTGAACCGAGTGGCATAGAGAGAGCCGGCAGACCTCCTACACCGTCTCCCTATCTTTTGTTCCCCAGAGAAAAGCTCCTCCGCCCCACAATGCTTCACTAACCACTATGTGTTTGCTGTTGGAAAAACCTGATTAAAGTGGCCAAGACACACACACCAATGAACACACACACCTCTGACAACACACAAACACAAACATGGACTAAGCCTATCAATGACTCCCAGCTTCCCCCAGCCGTTCCCCACTCCCAGAAGACCCGGTACTGGCCCTGGCAGCACGAGAGCTCCAGGAGAATGCCGCCATCCATTGATCTGTGCCTGATAAAGCCCTCGGCATGGTGTGCATGCTGCTTCATGGGCTTCATTCCACTCAGCCGAGTCCATTTCAGGGAGCTGTGCTAGAGTTAATGTGGGCTGGGCCGCACTAGGCACGGCCTTTGGGATTTGGCCTAAGTGCTGTTTGCTCTAACGCTTTGGTATGAGAGTCTGAGGGACTGTGCAGGAGCACTTTCACACTTCCCCCCGGTCTCCTCTACTCTTTAAGATGTCTGCACTCAGCCGAGAGAGCAAAATATGGAAAAAAGAATCAGAATCAAACTAAACACACGTTTTTTTTTTTTCTTAATAATTACAAATATCAGGTCTACAGGTGGCTGTACCATAACTTAAAGAAAAAAAAAATCATAGCTTAAAAAATAAATGTGAAAAATCAAACCTAAATGAAAATAAGAGTTTTGAGGCTTGTAGACATGTCTTTAGCTTTGGTAATTTACATGACTCCGTGTACTCCTAAAAGTTAACTTTTATCAGATTTAAAATCTTTTCAGAAAATGGACCAAAAACATTATGGACCCTTCCTGCACTATACAGATTTTCGTCCAATCAAATGCTCTCTAGAATGAAAATGTCCCTCCCCCTAATACCACCTGCCGCAGTCGAGCAAGTAACAAATCATGATTCATGCCTTTGACGTACACTACGGTTCAAAAGTTTGTGGTTGGCAAGATTGTTTTAATGTTTTAGTCTTATCAAGGCTGCAATTATTTGAGAATACAGCAAGAACAGTAATATTGTGAAATATTACAATTTTAAATTTTTAAACCTTTGTATTGTTTTATATTCTAAAATGAATTTTATTGCTGTGATGGCAAAGCTAAATTTTCAGAAATCCTTCACAATCCTTCAGAAATCATTATATAAAGCTGATTTTGTTCTCAAATATTGCTAATCTAATTATTATAAATCTTTTGTAACATTATAAATGTCTTTTCTGCCACTCTTGGTCAATTTAATGCATCCTTGCTGAATAAT